>NW_008359443.1:208982-240488 GCF_000622305.1 Nannospalax galili
TCTCTCTCTCTCTCTCGCATACCCAGAAGAGAAAGATATGAACGGGGAGATAGAAACTGCAGTGTTGGCCAGATGGCAAGGAATGCCACAGGTTAGCAGCAGCCTCAGGCAGAGCACAAAACGGACCCACATGAAGTAGTCGGGGATCAGTTTTGTGTGCACTTGATCTGGGACTCTGATCTCTGAAGCAGTGGGGAAATAAATGTGTGTTGTTCAAGGCCACCAGAAGAGAAAGATATGAACGGGGAGATAGAAACTGCAGTGTTGGCCAGATGGCAAGGAATGCCACAGGTTAGCAGCAGCCTCAGGCAGAGCACAAAACGGACCCACATGAAGTAGTCGGGGATCAGTTTTGTGTGCACTTGATCTGGGACTCTGATCTCTGAAGCAGTGGGGAAATAAATGTGTGTTGTTCAAGGCCACTCGGCTGGAAAGCCGTTACACCAGCTACAGGAAATCCACACAAGCCCCTACATCGGGCTGCAACTAATGCCGAGAAGACATTCATGCGTTAAGTAGAAAAACAGAAATCAGAATTTATACACAGTGATCTTAATTCTGCATACAAAAATATATGCAAATACAACAAAATGCAGTGATTATCTCCAGAGAGAAATGTGGGTAACGCTCAGCATTTTGCTTTTTTGATATTTTTCTAATTTCTATAATTAGTGTAAATTACTTTCACAAAAAAGAAAGCTATTTTTAATTAGCAAGTCACCATATTTCTGCACTCTAACTCAAAGATTAGATATCAAGAGATTCAGAACTCCCTAACTGTCCTAATTCAATCTCAGGCCGACACCTGAAAAACTCAGCCACTGAGGTCAGATCCTGCCAGACCCCACCCAGCCCTCCGTCTCCCAAAACCTAATGTTTTAATACTTGGCCGGAGCACGATGGACTCGACATTTCACTCTGGAAACAAAGGATGGTCAATGCTTTCCTGCCTGTCTATCCAGACCTCACCAGCCCTAAGTCTGTGGCCAGGGGCCAAGAGCAGAGAGTACTAGTTAATAAAGATGTACCACCTGATGTCTCCACAGGTGACGTCACAAGGAAACACACGTTAAAGACTCTCCTGATCGCCTCACCCAAGTCCTGACTCCAAGGTTATTATCACAAGACTCCTGCTCTCAGCCATCCAGCCACAGCAGCCAAGGCCAGCATCACAGTGCTTTGATGAAATAGACCTACATAATAAGCTAGCATTTTCCTCACTGGGTGGGCAGCACTGGACCAAAACTGACAGCAGGTTGTGTCTCTGATCTGCATTGGTTTTGCATGGAGGTAAAAGCAAAGCATGAGATAAAGGAGTGATTGCCTCTAACGTGGGGCCAGGCCATGGCACAGCACACACAACACATGCTGCATGGTTCAGTCACCGGAACAGAGCAGGGGGATCAGGCCCCGATGCAAACACAGAGTAAGGTATCCTCCAGTCCAGGTTTTCCTAAGCTCATTTACACACTATTTGATTGGCCAATCACCTACAACACATTCAACATGCTGCCTGGGAGGAGCACCCAGTCAGCCACAGAGCTGAACCTGCTCATCATTCATTTGGATCACAGGGCGTCCACAGCAGTGTTGGGAGAAAGGCCTCATGGGCAAGTGAGAGCCTAAAACACGGGGCCACCAGAAGCAAAATATTTAGCATGGTCTATTCCTACAAAGCGCAGCCCACCCTCCGTGATGTCCGTGACTAGCTAACACATTTTTGTGCCTCCCACTCACCCATTCTGCCACATGGTGCGTCTGCCTCTAGTGGTGTCCTACTCCAAATATGTGGGGTGGACAGTTCAGGCAAGAGCAAACACTGGTAGTCAATGTCCTCACCTGCTGAAGTAGCGGGGCCAGAGGCTCAGGGGTTAAGAGTGCTTGCTGCTCTTCCAGAGGATCTGAGTTCAGTTTCCAGCACCCACATCAGGCCACTCACAACCACCTGTAACTCCTGATCCAGGGAATCTGATGCCCTCTTCTGGCCCACACGGTCACACAGCGTGCTCACCGCCCCCCTTGGGTAAAAATAAATCTTTTTTAAAAATGGAAAAGCCAGACTACATAATTATTTCCCAAAGAACATTCTAAAGACACCAAACCTGTGAGTTACATCATAAAATAATATTCACAAGTTATTCAGGAGGCAGAGGCAGGTGGATCTCTATGAGTTCAAGGCCAGCGTGGTCTACATAGTGAGTTCTAGGCCAGCTGGGGCTACAGGAAGACCTTGTCACAAAAAGACCAAAAAGACCAAAAAAAAAAAAAAAAAATTCCTAACTCATGTACCATGGGGCATGCTAGTTCCACAGCCCCCTCGCCTCAATGCACATTATATTCACATTATACACTAAAACCCACTAATACTTGAATCAAAAACCTGTTTGAGCATTATCAAATCCTTCCATGCTTAACACCTGGCGCTCTTGAGCTCTTGAGCTCACACACACACACACACACACACACACACACACACACACCCACACACCCCCCCAATGTTCTAATTAAACTCCTGGACTACTACCCTAAGTGCTTCCATCTGTTCAGAAAACTCTGATTCAGCCTTTACCATGAAGATGGCCATGCGGAGACAGTTAAAATGGAACTGATCTAGTCTGCTTCCTGTTCCTGTGATGAAACACTCACTAAAAGTAACGTGCAGAAGAAAGGATTCATTTGACTCTCACATCCAAGTAACAGTCCATTATTGAGAGAAGTCAGGACAGGAACTTTGGAGGAGCACTGCTTACTGGCACGCTCCCACCGCCCCGACTCCCCCGCCCCCCCACTCCCCCACTCCATCAGGAGCAAGCATGAGGACCTGAACTCGGGTCTCCAGGACTCATGTAAAAGCTGGGTACAGCAGCGGGGTGGGAAGGCAGCAGTGAACAGAGCCCTGGAAACCTGAGGGCCTGCTGGCCTGGCTGACGTGAAGCTCCAGGCCCTATACGCAAGGTTACCCTCTGACCTCCACACACAGGCACTGCACATTTGTGCACCCATTCCTTTTTCAATGAGAGGGAGTCAAAAAAGCTGTTCAAGAGAATCTCACCAATTTTTATGACTCCTTTAAGTAAAGGAATTCTAAAATCACAGGCTGAGAATACTGGTCTAGTATAGTGGGGGGCGGGGAGTGGAGGCAGGTGAGGAGAAGTGGTGGGGGACCCCAGATGTGTCTGGCACTGTGGTGGGGTGATCAGAACTGACCTTAAGTAAAACAGAGTGCTGACCCCCAAAATGCCATGGGTGAACTGGCCTTAGAGCAAGGGGACCAATCGCTCTCTGTACCATGAGGATGTACTTCTAAGGATGATGAGATTGTAGGGCACTGAAGGCCCATTATCACAGCCTAAAAAATGAAATACATATTTCTATAAAAGAGCAGGAGAGGGAAAATATTAAAATTTAATGAAGGAAGTGAGAAAGGTCAGGCCTTGCAAAACAGTTGAATCCAAACAAAATTCTGCAAAGTGAAGGAGATCACAGTAACAAAGTGCAGGGCTTCAAACCCCTTAAAGATGCCAGATCAAGATGCATTTAGACATATCTGGAAAATGAAAATACAAGAGCCGGCCAAGCGCATCGGCCTGCAGCAGTGAGGGAAAAGCAAGCCTAGAGTGGTGGCTCATGACTGCAACCCCAACACTTGGACAGTTGAGGCAGAAGGACTACCCTGAGTTACAGGCCAGCCTGGGTTAAGGACTAAGACTCAAAAACTAGATATAGATGATAGATGACATATAGAAAATAGATTACGATAGGCAGACAGGTAGTTAGGTAAATAGATAGGCGGATGGACATTTTATTTTTGTGTAAATCTAGCCACAGAAGTCAAACAGGAAGAAGCAGGGAGGCCCCCAGTGTCTGTTTGCAAAGCTCGAGTGTGCGCTCCCGTCAACCCCATGCACTGCACCCCACTTCTGGAGAAGGGAGAGGAGGAGCAGGGACTGCACGTATGGAAGAAAGCCATGCAGAGCTGGGCCCAGCGGACCTTCTGAGCAAGCATCTCGCCCAGAAACTCCAACCTAGAGCACCTGGAACACACAATGTCAGCTACCAAAACCCCCTTTCAAGTGGCAAACACAAGCTATTTGCTAAGCCACAAAAGCCACCGATAGGTAGTAGAAACCCTGACAACTGGCTCAAGCCCTCTTCTGCACAGTGCGGGGTCCACTACCTCTCAGGCTGGCGCGTGGTGGCACCGGGGGCCAGGGCAGGTGCCATAAGTCAGGTCTGGGGTCATGACTGCAGGTTTCACTTCAGGGCCAAAGCAGAACCCAGTCCTCTGAGCGGGAGCCGTCAGAGGCATGGGAGCTCCCCACAGTCAGCCGTCAAGGTTCCAAAAATCACTTCAGCCTTAGATACGCAGAAGGAATCTATGCAAGTGTGGCCTGGGGCTACACACACTCCCTGAGAGGAGCTGCCCTTGACCTGGGACTATCTCTGATGCCAAGTGGCATGTATCACAAAGCACTCTGCCCAGCAGGAGACCTAAGACAGGAAAAGACTAAAGAAATACTGCCTGTCTGGATGGCAGGACTGCTATGCCAGGAGCCATTCCCTCACCCACATCAGGACAGCCCCTAGATGTGAGCTGCTGCCTGCTGTTATACCCCCCAACTCCACTTATAGAGCAGGAAGCTGCTTCATGCTCAAGCACTCTCTCTCTCTCCCCCCCTCCCTCTCTCGTGTGCATGTGCACACATGGGCACATAGGAGAGGGTGCGGCACATGCGTGTGCACGTGGAGGCCAACTGCCAGGAGACTCCCTCAAAGCTGTCCACCTCTGGAGCTCACCAGAGAGCTCCTTTTTGTCGTGGGTGCTGGAAATCAAACTTGGGTCTTCACAGCTCCACAGCAAGCATTCACACTCTACCAACCAAGCCATTTCCCCAACCCTGAGATACACTCTTGATCTGAAACCAGGACTTTCTTCAGACCACACTGCCCACCCCATCAGGATGGAAGGCCTGTTCAATGGACATGGCCAGCAACTCCACAACCAGTTAGGGCAGATGTTAGGAACCTACCAAATAAAAAGATAAACCTCCAAAGACTTTGACCTACTCAAGGAACTAAAGATGACCAATTAAATGCCTCCTTGAAATGTCAGGCAGGAAGGGTAGAGAATATTTTGACAGGGATAATCAATTTGACGGAAAATAAAATTCCGTTTCCTCACCCACCACTAGTTGAACAACCAGTAAAATACCTCCTTGGTATGCCAGATGCCACCTCAGGGCAGGGGATCTGAGCCAGCCCATGTCCCGATGCATTTGGATAGACAGTAAACAGGAGACTTTATGGCTGTTAAAGGTTTTGCCAACTTGCAGTGACAGCAAGTCACACACAGGCTCAAGTCTGAGGTCACCGGAGCAGACACAAAAGCCCTGGGCTCTTTCAAAGCCTGCATACCTAGGAGCTAAAAGGCCAGTGGGTAAGGAAGGCACTCTGCAGAGGAGAGGTGGGAGGGAGGCAGAGACCAGATGGCACAGGGCCTTGTGACCACAGAGATTTCACACTTAGCAAATAGGATCTTTTTCCCTGATTTCCATTCCAGATTTCCATTGCTTGATTTCCATTCCAGAAGGTCACTAAGGCACCATTATAAATGCACAGGGCTGTGTCACACAGAACCGGCTAGCTTTCTTTTTCCCTGATTTCCATTCCAGATTTCCATTGCTTGATTTCCATTCCAGGTCACTAAGGCACCATTATAAATGCACAGGGCTGTGTCACACAGAACCGGCTAGCTTTTATTTAACCACGACCTGCAAGTAAGACACTTTACACCCAAGTGCATGTGCACACAGACATGCACCGTGGTGATGGGAACCCTGGCATGGCCTGTGACTCATCTTCTGTAAGACAGTAGCAGCAATAAAGGTCCTCATCTGTCCTGACTTCATTTCTGTTGCTGTGGTAAACACCCTAACAAAAAGCAGCTTAGGAGATAAAGAGGTTGATTTTAGCTTACAATTCTAGGTTTCAGGAGCTTGTCACTGTGGGGAAGTCAAGGCAGGAACTTCAAACAGCTGCTCACATCACATCCTCAGCGAAGAACGGAGAGAAACGAATACAGACTCGCTCGCTCATGCTCAGCCATATTTCTCTGCTTCCACAGTTCAGGAACCCCCTGCCTAGAGAGTGGTGCTGCCCACAGTGGTCTGGGTTTTCCTATATCTGTTTAATTATGACAGTCCACTATAGACATGCCCGCAGGCCAACCCGCTATAGATAACCCTGCATTGATAGTCTCTTCCCAAGTGACTCCACGTTGTGTCAAGTTAACAATTAAAGCTAACCACTACAACGAGATGGCTCAGTGTGTAACGACAACTGTCGCCAAGCCTGATGACCTGTCTCATCCCAGGGATTCACATGTGGAAGGAGAGACCTGACTCCCTCAAGTTGTTCTTGGAGCTCTAGCTGAGGCAGGTGTGCACACACACACACACACGCACACACACTCAATAAATACATAGATGTAATAAAAGGCAGTGGGGCAACAAAATCCAGTGATTCTGATGAATGCAACTGGTAAAAACAGCCTGCAAGATGTCAGGTTCTGGAAAGCACAGTGGGTGCAGGCCTCTGTTATAACCTAGGAGAGTCTGCGGTGGAATCAGGAAGACAAAACAGATGTAGGAGTGGGCTGGAGAGATGGCTCAATGGGTTAGAGCAAGGACAGGCATTCAGTTCCCAACAGTGTGTGACTCCAACCCCAGGGGATCCAACACCCTCTTCTGGCCTCCACGGGCACTACACTCACATGGCACACAGACAGACACATACATTTATAAATAAAATAAACCTTAAAAAAATAAAATAGGAAAAGGCCAGGCCATATACAGCCACATAATGAGGCAAATGTAAATAACGTGAATAAAATCCAGTCTTTCAAAGTTCGCTGCAGAGTCCAACCCTGCACACTGCTTTTCATGCTAGTTCCCCATCGGCTCCAGGTCTCCTCTGGGAAGCCTTCTACCCAGCCCTCAGCACTCTCTGAAGCCCAGCTGCCAGGCGGGGTGCCTCTATGATGTGGTTCCCCAAGAGTCAGGAATGGCGTGGTGTGCATTCCTCCCCACTCGGCCGCCACCAGCACAGAGAGCCACCTGGCAGCAGTTGGCCAATTCATTGATTTTTTTTGCACTGATTAATTGATTTGGGCACAAATTAGCAAGTTCGGATTTATACTTTCTTAGCTTGCACCGTTACACTGTTTTGAAAGCTGCCGTTTTTATAACAGCCTCCGTTAAGCATACGTCCTGTAGTCAGGCCTCACCCCATCTCCCGTCATCCTCAGCCTTTGCCATTTATTCAAGCGACACAACAAAGCGCAAGACCACACGGTTCAGTAAGAGGCCACGACAGCACTCGAACGAAAGCTATTTAACTCCAAAGGCAAATAAATGTGCAATTATTCTAAAATTTTAGCAGCATTACCCTTGTCGTGGGGACATGAGGAATGGCCCATCTGACTTGAAGGTGCACTATCTGCTCCCGGGACATTATTAAGGCTCAACTCAGAAAAAGACTTCGTTAAGCTTGAAAAGGCATAATTTTTCAAGAGTCCTTCATTTCCTAGAAATGCACACGCCAGGTCAGCAACTCTGGGACTTAAAAAAAAACAAATATAATGTGCTCACACAGTCATTTGTTTCAGATGAAATGTTTAATTCACAGTAAGAAAACCAGTGATGTTCAGAGAAGTGGAATTACTGGTCCGCGCAGTCAATAAAGCGGTCACCAAAGTCGAGCTGCCCGTTCTACTGCGGTCACGCTGAGAAAGGCAAGCCCAGGGGTCCCCAAAGGGACACAACGCTACTGCTTAGAACTCTTGGATGAAAGTCATAGGACAGAACAACTCTGCTCTGCTGGGGCAAAAGGAACTTTGCAATAGAGCAGGTGAACACCCCGCTCTGGCCAGCTCTGCCCACGCAGCAAGTCAGCCCATCCCAGCGCCGGGCTCCCCGCTCCCTTCTCCCAGGGAGAAAAAGGCTCTCAGGCTCCCAGTTCAGCAAGAATCTCCACCAGCTGTCTGGAAAACTGTGTCCTTGTGGTCCTCCATGCCCTCAGGCTCTTAGTCTTTCCATCCCCTCTTCTGCAATGATCTCTGAGCCTTGGGGGGCAGAGGTTTGATTTGGTGTCCTGTTCAGGGATAAGTACTCTGTAACCTCTTGTGCTCTGCACACTGGCCAGCTGTGGGTTTCTGTGTTAATCCATAAAGAAACTTCACTGGTGAGATTTGAGAGATGCCAGTCACTTATACAAACTCCAGCAACAGTGATCACACGCACAAGTTCCATGCAAGCTCAAACTAGGGGAAAATCCCAGCATGGATATAAGGAGGTGGTAAGATGCTCCAACCCTATCCAAGGAAATCGTGGCAAGAGATGGCTGCTGTGAAGGGCAGAGACCATCTCTTTCAAAACTATGACTCTCGGTAGGTTAACCAGGCCCCAGTGGATGGACCCGCTCTGAAGGACAATTGAGGATACAAATTAGACTCTATAGGCCTTGTATAGATAGAGTGCATTAAACTGGGCAGGCAGTAAGGAGAGGTGGGATGGGGTCTAAATACCATCAAATTACACTGACATTGCAAAAATTCAATAAAAAATACAAAAAATAAGTAAATAAAAGAATGTCCACTGTACCTCCCCCAGCCCTATGTCCGGTGGGTGGGATGGCTGGAATAATGGAACAAGGACAGACGGAAGTTCTCCGTCAAACCTGCTCCCCTTGTCACAGTCTGACCACTTTTCAACATCTTTGATCTGGCTGAGGGCAGTAGATCCAGTCTATGCTTTTCCTGCGTGATCGCTACACAGCACGGCTTCACGTTCACTTCGGTGTAGAAGAGCCGGGTATGGCTGTCCAGCAGCAGCAGGTGGGGCAAAGCCCTTTCAATATCCCCCGTACTGCATCACCGCAACAACTGAGACACGGGCCCTCATAAGAAGTCTTCCTTTTATTCATAAAATTAAAAACTTCAGAGACAGCCCCAAATGGCTCAGTTGGGTCAAGGAGGGTCAGGAATGCAAGGGACCAAAATCCACGTGTGGTAGGCCTCAGGAGCTCATAGAAAAGAGGAGGCCTCAGAAGAAGTGGGGAAGGACTGGAAGCCCCAAAAGAAAGACAGAGGGAGAGGAACTGAAATCCTGAGCCACGTTCCCTGCTAAGCCCTGCTCTCCAGCACCACACACACTGAGCTTCTCTCCACAGCAGAGCAAGCACATGGACACAGAATCGGGAAGCACAACAATGCATACCCAGCATTCCATGTACAGCACTGCTGTGCAGCCAAGATGGACCCAGTGAACAGAACAAGGAAAGAGAGGGACAGCACAGCGGTACCCCAAACTAGAGTTGGCACTCCACCACTGTGTGAAGACCATAAAGAAAGCTGGGGCTGGAGAGATGGCTGGGTGGTTAGGAGCACTGGCTGCTCTCACAGAAGACCCAGGTTTGATTCCCAGCACCCACATAGCAGCTAACAACTGTCCATAACTCCAGTTCCAGGGGATCCGACAGCCTCTTCTGACCTCCTAGGGCATTACACAACAGGATGCACTTACACACATGCAGGCAATACACTCATACACATAAAATAAAAATATATATATATATATATATATTTTAAAGAAAGAAGGAAGGAAGGAAAGAAAGATTAAAACTTTCATTACTCAGGAAAGTTAAACCTAGCCTTTCCACCTCACCACCCTCCTCCCCACCATGGACCAAGGGAAACCTTTCTTGGGCCTTAGTAATATGTGCATGTATGTGTATATGTCTCTGTGTGTGTGAGAGAGAATATGTTTGTATGTACATGAATGAGTGTGTGTGTGTGTGTGTGTGTGTGTGTCAGGGAAGAATTATGTGTGAGTATGTGTATATATGTGTATCTCTGTGTGCAAGTGTATCTCTCTGTGTATCTGTGTGTGAACGTCCTTCATGCCAAGGATGTGATGTAAAAGCATTTGGGAGTTGCTATACCCTTAGGATGGTTGCTAGGAACTTGGACCCTGAAGAGTCCCAAGAATGGGGGAGTGAACAGAAACCCTGAGGTCACCCAGGATTGAAGTCTGTTTTCCAAAACTGCCACATTCCTGCAACCTTTGCGAGCAGATGTTACCTGTAAACCACTTATCACGTATGTGCTGTGTGCCCTTTGCTTGCATTCCTCACATGAGTATAAGTGCCCCCCAAACTTGAGCTAGAGGCTGACACCTTTACAGAATGATCCAGGTCCAATCCCCTAGCGTTAAATTAAGCACGCTCTCCTCACCTGACTTTGGCTGCTGGTATCTGATTTTTCTGTACCATTTCAAAGCAGGAATCAGAAACATACGCTCCGCCCACAAAAATGAAGCCAGTAGCTCAATTCCCGAAAATATGGGGTGGGGGAGTGGGGAGTAGGGGACAGAACAGCACAGGGTGAACCAAGAGCCTTTCCAAAGAGAAGCCTGAGGCCCTGCACACTCCCTCGTCGTTGGCCTTTTCCTCTCTTGGTTCTTCTTTGCCCCCTTCTCCTGTGTGTTTTGTTCTTTTGTGACTATATAACCCAGGCTGGCCTGGAACTCTCAACCGTCCTGTGTCAGTCTCCCGAACAACAGGTGTGTGCCCTGGGCCTGGCTCCATGCTGCCTTAACTGCCAGTTCTTCCCCTTGAGTCACCGGCCTCTGAGAACTCCCTCTGCCAGGCACTCAGTGCTGTGCGGATGTTCCTTCCTTGAGTGTCACATAACTATGGTGACTTCTAGAAAGAGTCTAGAGAGCAGGGTGGTTTTTACCCTCTTCTCCAAGGTCCACCCTGGGTCTCCAGCCTTTGCTAGAGACTCACTCTGTCCTTCACAGACCTGAGGCAAAGGCAGATGTCTGATCAGCAGGTGCAGTGTACCCAAGAGCTTCCCACCCCCGCTCTAGCCTGACTCTCCTAACAGTCCAATCTTAATCCCTCTTTAAACAAGATGGGAGCAGAGGCCACCTCCCAGGCTAACTTGCCCAAGATCCCAGCCCTGACAACCACCCCACAGGCCCTTCTTGTACCCACACTGAAGGGCATCGCTAGAAAGCAATCCTTGCCTGAAGGTGAAGCTCCCCCTCACAAAATGGATGCCTGACTGGTTTTTTGAACTGAGGGGAAGAGAAAAGGACCCCTTGCTCACTGCTGCAGGAATGCAAACACACACACAGTCATGATGGGAATCGGCATGGAGATTTCTCCAAAGATTCAAAGCAGAGCTACCACGTGAACCAGCAACATCACTCCTGGCCATATACCCAAAGGAATCTCCCGGATTTGGTTTTTTTTTTTTTTTTTGAGACAGGGTCTCCCTGTAGCCCCAGCTGGCCTGGAACTCACTATGTAGACCAGGCTGGCCTGGAACTCACAGAAATCCACCTGCCTCTGCCTGGGATTAAAGGCACACACCACCACGCCTGGCCTTCTCTTGGATTTTTTTTTTAAACAACAAAATTGAACCTAAACCAGAGCCCCCCTCTGCCCCCCAGTAACCATAAGGCTGGTTCTGAAACTTTTCAACCACAGAGAACAGTCAAGGGACAAGCACAGACCCCTGAGGAGGACAGCTCTGTGCTGGGGAAGCTGCAGTCCCTGTCCAGTCTCACCTCTGGTAAAATCACTTTTGCTTCTGAAAAGATAGGAACGCAAATATGAAAACGTCCACAGTCTTTAAAGCTCATCTGCTTACACTCGTGAAAGAACGGCTCTAGTCAGGTTGGAACCAGCAAGGCAGCTTAAGACTGGGTCAAGACTCGAGGCCAAGGGAAAGACAAGTGAGATGAGACCAGGTCCGGGCGCACTCACACCCTCGGTCTACCTGTCAGCGGCCCTCAGAGTACCAGAGACCATAACTAGGACAGAGTGACAAGATGGGAACACAAGGACTCCACCAAGACCGCAGCACACAGCTCCTTTAAATCAAAAGAGCACGGCCTCAAAAGCCAAGGCTGATATTTCTGATGCAAACAAGGTAGCAGCGTGGGCAGGACAGCTGGCAGCCTTTGCCATGCAGGTGTTCAGTGAGGCAGGAGTAAGGTGCAAACAGTCAATTCACCGTGTGCTCCTGTCCAGGAGAGCTGAGAGACAAGCCAGAAGAGACTCACCGCACAGCTCCACGTTCGCACGGGTCGGGGCGACCAGCACGTGTAAATAGAAAATTACACCGAGACTGACCCTGGGAAGCTCTTTCCTACCAAAGGCCCAGGAGGAGACAAATCAAGAAAGCAGTGGTTGCAGATCACTAAAGCCACTTCCTCCTGATCAGCGCCTCTTCCTGGGCAGCCTCAGAGAAGCATAAAGAGAAACAGGGTCAAGATGTGAAAGCTGACAGCCTTGGGATCCCCCACATTCGTAACCTCCCCTAGGTGTGAGGCTCTGCCAAGCTGAGGCTTGACACCAACACAGCGGGCACCTAGAGTCAGAAACACAGCAATGCAAGCAGAGTCGCACAGCCAGGAAGAGGGAGAGACACGGAGAACAGAAAACCAAGGGAAGGAAAACGAGGATGAGGCCAGCACGAGGCAGAGCTCCTACAGGTGCTGCTGGAGAGGCCTGCGTGCTGCGGCCAGCCTCACACCACTCCGCCCGAAAGGAAGTAGGACACTGGCCAGGAAAGCAGAACGTTTGACCCGCAGGTACCTGCGGTGAACAGACAACACCCTTGTTTCACAGAGAAGATGCTGAGGGGAGCTGGGGAGACAGATAGTTGGCTCCTCAGAGTGCACATAATGCCAGGTGGGCATGGTGGCCCGCCTGCAATTCCAGCCTCCGAAGTCAGAGACGGGATTCCCAGAGCAAGACAGCCAGTAAGACTGGCCATATCTGCTATTTGGGTTTGACTCAGAGACCCTGCCTCAGTGAACATGGGAGAAGAACAAATGAGTTCCAGACGTCAACCTCAGACCTCTGTGCATATGCACTCACATGTGCACATACCTGAACACACATGCACCCACACATGCACGTGGAAAAAGAAAAGATACTAAAGTACCTTCCTAAGTCACAGAGCTTTTCGGAAGCTCCCAGAGAGCAGGAACCTAAGCCTTGCTGAGAGTCTGCTTTAAACCATTAACTGTTGCTTTTCAGCACCAAAGACGTATTTCTAACAACTAAAAGTACACACTAGAAACTGTCTATCATTAGATCATTTTCAGCATTTGCCACCATTACCTCCCAAAACACAGTAACAATTTATAAGGAACAAGTTTATTTTAACCTCAATGGGAAAAAAAGGTCCATGACATTCAAGCTTGGATGACGCAACTGAGCGGATCCAGACTTAAAAACAAGGGGTTACAGGTGAAACCCAGCAGGAACGTCTTCAACAAGCCCCAGGGTTGCATGTGCCGTAAGCTGCAACCTTGGCGCGCTGCAGGGCGAGAAGTCCCAGAGGATGATCTCAGATCTTAGTGTCTGCTGGAACCCTGAGCTTCCTCTAGGCCTCTCACAGGCTGGACCCCACAGCGGCATGGTTGCTACTTTCAGTTCCAGAAAATACGACGCGCCTGCTTAGCATTCTCAGACTCTGTGATAACCCACTTCACTGTCGATGGCCAATGATTGTGGGCTGGCTGGTCTTTGTCAGCTTCACATAAACTAGAATCACCTGGGAAGAAGAAACCTCAACTGAGGGATTTCCTCCGTCAGACTGGCCTGTGGGCATGTCTGTGGGACATTTTCTTGACTGCTAATTGATGAAGGAGGGCCCACTCTGGTCAGTGCCATCCCTGGCAGGAGGGTGTGGGCTGTATAACTGGCTGAGCAGGCCAGTAAGCAGAGCTCCCCCTGCCCTGGCTTCCCTCCGTGACTGGCTGTGACCTGGGAGTATAAGACATGAAATACACCCTTTCTTACCCAGGTTGTTTGTGGGCAGAGTAGTTTAGCAGCAGAAAGCAAAGTAGAACACTGTTGTTTTCTAAAGCACAGAACCAGAATGCTTCCTCATGCGCACCTGTTCTGTTGCAACATCCACTTCCTTTCATGGCCACAACCAAACCACAGGTGCAAGCTCCAAGTTCCAGATCAATGACCTTACAGGAGAATTCTGGAAGGGGAAGGGCCGTTTTGGGGACCTGGCTCCAGATACACTCTGGGACCCAAATTTGAGTCCTAGCATCACCTAATATTAATCCTAAAAGCAAGAGCAGCAGGTGGTATTTACAGTTGCCTATCAGACACCAGGCACTGTCCCAGAGGCACCTGGCTTGAACTAGCCCATCAAATCTTCACAATTCTTTGAGGGAGGTGTCATTTTAACACCCAGCTTCAGGGTAGAGGGGTTACCTAAAGGCACATGGGAATTCTCGAGCTTCACAGTCCAAGTTCTCAACTGTCACACACTTGTCATCATAGGGGGGTGAGAATGTCCCTGCCCCACTCTCTGAGGCTTCGATTTATGAGTCTATAAAATAAACTGACTGTAGGCAGATTCATAGAACAAAGGGTAAACACATTGATTTTCCTACACAGGGGCATCATATGGAAGAATAGTGGGTGCCTGGGAACCCTGAGATGAGGAGGCAAACCTGCCTGAGGAGGGAGGAAGACACAGGTGAGCTGGGGAAGAAGTGATTTCTGGGAAAGATGAATGGGCCCTCACAAGAACAGGTGTGGCCTGTGGCAAAGTCCATGGGATACGGGATCTAGTGTGACCACCCATCCCCCTTTCTGTGGCATCAGTACACCCTCTCCTGGTTGGAGGATGTATGTATCTTCAGGCAGACAAGGGGAGTTCAGAGAAAGCCCCTCCCTGAGTCAGTTTGAAGCCCTAAGCGACATATTTGGGGCAGTAATCCTCATCTCCACTGCCTCCTGTGTTCTCATTTCCAAGCAGAGGCAAGACCGTCTCTCCTGGCTCTTGTGGAAACAGCGCTCTACAAATTACCCGGGACATCCTTCTTGCTGTTACTCTGCCTAGAAGGCATTCTCCAGACAGACCAACCAATCAGCTGGGCAGGCAGATAGGAAGGAGCAGCCAATGGACCCAGATGAGATTTTTAAAAAGTCAGGGAGCCAAAGGACGCCCAGTCCTTGTGCCTATTTGTAATTCTATTAGTAGGAGAAGCCACAGCTTTCAAATTTTCTCCATTGCAGTGCACCACCTCCCCACCATTCCTCCAAGACTGGACCTCTAACGGAAAGAATTCCCATGTACCCATGGCATATTCAAGTAATCACGATTTGAGGCCTCTCTGCCCTACAGGACTGTGAGTTCCTTAAAGAGAATTACTCAGGATCACACAGGAAATACATCTAACACTAGAATTCCCGAAGACTGAAAACTGAGGATCACTTTCCTGGCTCCTCTGAAACTGCTTTCTACACTCAAATTTATAAACACTGAGGAGGGAAGGAGGGAGGGAGGGAGGGAGGGAGCAGGAGAGGGAAGGTCTCCCTAGATGGTAGAAAACATAAGACTGAGTCTTCTTGCTGCTTGAAAGGAGTTTTGAAGAGGCCTTCTGAAGTTTCACAATGATTCTTTACTAACTGAAGGCATGTGCACGCAAAGTGCAGATGGTTAATATGCCTGTTTAAGAGACCTGCATGTAAAATGCTGCTTTGCCTAGTGTAGTAGCTCATGTCTGTAAACTTAGTATTCAGGAGGCTGAGGCAGGAGGATCACCATGAGTTCAAGGCCAACCTCTGCTACACAGTGTGTTCCCAGCATACTGGGGCTATAGAGTGAGACCATAACTTTAAAAAACAAAACACTAAGTAATCCCCCCTTGTCACTTCATTCTTCAAACCCCGGCCTGGGTGTTTCTAAGGCCGCAAGTTTAACATGGAATTATTGCACTCAAGTTCCCAGAACCTGAAGCAAAGATGCAAATCAAAAAGAATGGAAAAGTCCTCGGAGGACTGGACCCCAAATCAGGGTCCTCTATGCGCCTTCCTCTCCCCTTTATTTTGCAACAAGTTTACAGAGTGCGCTGTTCCCACCGGCCTCAGGAAGAAGTTCTCAGTGTTTAGATCAGTGAGTGATTTCTCTAAGCTAAGCTGGCTGAAAAATAAAGACACCGACCCATTAGTTGAGTCCTACGATTTACAGATAAAAATCTCATTTGTATCTTACCTAAGCCTCATATGCGTGTTATTACTAGAAAATTATAGGATGTGGACACAGAAAGGCTAAATAGCCAGGCCCAGTTCACAAAGCCAGGAAATGCTTGGGAGGGGCCGCCATCCCAGATGGAACCGCCCACTGGCACCAGCAAGCCCTAGGCAGCTTCTGAGTTGGGTTTAACAAGCACCTCTTCATTTTTGGGGGGAAGCCTTCAGGGCAGACTGTGGTATGGAAGAAAGCAGACTCAGTGGCAGGTGTGTGGGTTCCTGGGAAAACCACCTAGAAATTGGGGGTGGACAGTGGTGGCTCTGTGCCATGCTGGGCAGACTGCCTCTGGGCTCTGACAGACCAGCAGCCTAACTGTCCTGAAGGAGCAGCACTCCCCCAGGGCTCTGCAAGCAGCTTTGGGGACAAAGCTGGAGACAGGTGCCAAACACGTGCCCACCTCTAAACTCAGCTTGCTCAACTTGCTGAAAGGGCGGGAAGAACTGAGGGGGAGGGGCCTGGCCCACAGGGAGCACAGAGGGCAGGTGTGAAGGAAGCCTTCAGCACCTGTGCTGGGCAGGGGTCACACCCTTCACTGCACTCACCCAGGGATTTGGGCAAGGACATCAGCAAAAACTATCAAAAATATTAGAACAGGAGAAAAGTCAAAAGTCGAACAGTAACACTACCTCCAGGTGACGGGACCTTATCTGCACTGTGTGGGAAGGGATCCCCAACACCCAGAGCCAGCCTTCCTTCAAGGAAGGTCAGAACAGGCCACAGAGGCTCAACCAAGCACCCAACCCACATAGAACATCCATCTTCCAAGCCCAGGGTTGCACAACAGGCCAGACTCTGGCCAGCAGGGCCTGGGTGGGTGAGTCTCTGACCTAAGAGCGAGCCCATGCCTGCACCACTTTGATCCTCTGAGGAGAAAACCTCACTTTGGCTGGCAGCTGTGAGGGTCACAATCTGCAGGAAGGGCTCAGCTTGCAGATAACGAGCAGCTATTTATTACTGACTTAAAGCAGAAGAAAAACTAAAAAACAAATAAATTTGATTCCTTAAAAGGAAAAGTTTTCATGCAGCTAGTGAGGATAAAGAATTTTCCAAAGACTCAAGAAAGCAGGGCTGGACAACTCCATCCAGACTCTTGCCCCTGCTGTTCTCAGCAGGCTGGAGGGCCAGCGTGTCCTCTATTCCAGGTTCTCACGCTTTATAAACACACCCTGAAACCAGCCAGAGCGCTTGCAGTCGATCCCCTGGGCAAACAAAGCCATCTGGACTTGACCTGGAAATTAAACATCCACGCAGCCTAGCCACACTCAGTTCAAAATGGGTACCAATGACCTACTTAGTCTTCAAGTGGTATTCTCAAAGCTGGAACCAAGGGGCCAGTGACGGCCACTGACTTCAGCAGAGACCTCCTCCATGTGACATAAAGTAGCAGTGATGACCCAGCAGTCACCTCAGAGTGCCAACACAGGCAACCCGTTTCAAACAGCTGATGTGAACGGTTGCTGGAAAGCCCGGAGTTGCAGAAGGCCAAATGTCACGCCCTCTGCTCATACAGAACATCTCCATACATGCAGACCAGGGGTTGCCACTGTCCTGGAGGTGCCTGTTTACACTGCTGAACCTTTCACCCTCATGTGTGTCGTGGTAGCTGGCCCCCTCTTCACCCTGTGTTCTGCAGCATCTGGCATCCAAGGAGCCCACTGAGGTAAGCATCTCCTCAGCAAAAGACCCAGAGCACCCGGAAACATGAGTAGCTGTCAGCTGCAGTCAAGTCCAGACTCTGGAACCTAACAAACCTTTGACCTTCATATCCCAGTGCAGGAAAGGGCCTCACAGCAGATGTACTTAATACCACAGAGTGTGTACTTGACCAAGGTGGCTCAGAAGGTAAGGGTGCCGGCCACCAAACCTGACAACTTGAGTTTGATCCCTCATGGTGGAAGGAGAGAACCAACTCCTGCCAAGTTGTTCTCTGACACATGCATGCTAGAGCATGGGTGCCATCACACATGCAAGCCATATACACACATAAATAAGGTAATAAAAAAAATTAAGGCAGGGTTTTATACTGTACACCTATAACACCAGCACTCAGAGGCAGAGGCAAGAGCATCACAGCTTGGATTACCGATATTCGTGTTAATTATTTTTACTATAAAAACAATACACCATGTACTCATGCTAAAAACATGGGGGCGATGTAGCTCACTCGGCAGATTGCTTGCCTACCACACACAAATCCCTGGGCTCGACCCCCAGCATGAAATAAACCATTCGAGGTTGCGCACGCCTGTAATCCCAACAGTCGGGAGAGGCGGGCAGAAGGATCAGATCAAGGCCAGCCTCAGCTACACAGCAGCTTCAAGACCAGCCTGGCATACATGAGACTCTGTCTCAAAAAAAAAAAAAAGAAAAATGCCAAAAAGCATAAAGATACAACTTCCTAGAGCACAAAATCCAGAGATGACCACAGAAATAACCTTTATAGAATTTTTCCTGCGTATAAGCATTTCTCAACAAATTTACAATGTAATGCACACACAATCTTGTAGCGGTGACCCATTCTTTTCTCCTCACTTGTATTATGAAAACAATACCCAGAAATAGAGAGTCTTTGTGCACAGCAAGGACAGAAAGCTGGGTGGAACTGGAGAGAATAAGAGTAGCTGAGCAATAAGTTATCCCCTCCAGAACCAGCATGGAGCTTCAGCCAAATGCTTCCCACCTGCTCCTCCCACCCCACCACCACTGCCCAGAAAGCAAGGACCCTGCAGGCCAGACAGCAGAGGGCTGACAGAATGCCGACAATCATGACTCAAGGGGAGTCTGATGTGTCAGGCTGACATGAACTGTATGCCCTCAGGGGAAGGGCTCCCACTGTGACCATGATTTGAGGCCAAGGGGTTCCCCAAGTGGGAGAGGAGGCCAAGGTGGACAGGAGGCTCTGGTAGATGTGCCTGCAAGTCATGCAGAGAGCCCAGGGACTCCACCTCTGTGGGTTGATACCCATGCTGGGTGGGCTTTACAGTGATGCAGCTGCCTGTGAGTCACTCAGGCTCCTGGACATAGCCCAATAAATCCAAGTTAAAGGAGGTGGGGGGAGAAAGGAAGGAGGAGGAGAGGAAAAGGAAAAGACAGGAGAAAGGGGGGAGGGGGGAGGTAGAGAGGGAAGGACAACCGAGGCCCAGGCCAAGTGACTTTCCCAAGCAGCAGGAATAAGAACAGAATTGAACATTCCAGTCCCATCTGGGGACCAGAAGACCAAAGTCTCAGAGCTCTGATGTCACAGCACTGAAGCCCCCAGTAAGATGTCAGAGCCCACATCTAATATGATCCCTCCCATCAAAAGTATTTATTTACTGGGGCTGGAGAGATGGCTCAGTGGTTAAGAGCACACACATACTGCTCTTACAAAGGACCTGAATTCCATTGCCAGCATCCATGCCAGGCGACTCACAACTGCCTGTAGCTCCAGGTCCAAGGGATCCATGCCCTGGTCAGACCTCACTCACATGCACATATCCACACATAGACACACACATAACTAAAAATAAATCTTTTTAAATATTTATTTACTAAGGGCTTGGGGCACAGGGACAGAAACAAAAGCCATCCCTAGGCACTAGACCAAGCAGTTTGACAGGGAAGGGAAGTTGGAGCGTCATCTGGCTCCAAGACAAGGGCTCCGGCTGTAACCAAAACCCGGAAATAGTACTGGCCCTGCAGGGTCTGCGGGAGTCCAGCTTCCTGAGCAATTCTGGCAGGGAAAGACTGTGATTTAAAAAGCAGTTCTACTTCTGATGTGCTAGAAGCAACAGCCAAAAACAGCCCTGGAGAAGGAGTTACACTTTCACTTGAGGAGTTTTGTTTGGAAGGAGAGGGGAATGAGGGTGTGCGCCTCCCCCCCCCCCACAAGGCAACTCCAGAGCCTCCACCAAGCAGCTGTTCCTGACACAGGGAATTCTATTTCCATCTCTACTTAGCATAATTATCTTTCCCAAAAAACCCGGTGTTCTCCACAGGGACTCCAGCAGCATCCAGATGCCCAGAGGACTTCTACAGAGGGGCAGAAGCAGGCCCACCACGGCCCACCTCCCAGGAGCCCTCACACAGTGCCAGGCCCTTTCATTCAGAGGTTTCAAGAGGAAAATCCTCCTCGGCCAGGCAAGGCTGAGACTCCCTCAGCAATCACACTAACTGACCAGGCAGGCCTCGAACAGGCCAGGCAGGTCTCCGCCCTGAGTCTCCTCTTTATAACGATGGAAAAACTTTTATGACAGGAACTAAGTTTGAGAACTTTCTGAGTTGCAAAGTGTGAAGGCCCTGGGCTCACATACCAAGCATATGGGGCAGCTCACCAGCTCTCTAAGGGTCTCTGCAGAGTTTCCTCTATTTAAGGCCAAACTCGGCCCACCAACCAAGGGAGCTGACTAGACTCTCAACAGCATTGTGACTTTACACACAGACCTTGCACACTGACCTCATCATTCAACATCTCCTGGGGCAATGAATACACAAACTGTCAGGCAGTGTTCACCACTCAGGCCCAGGAACAGAGGGGACAGAACACAGGTTCAGGCAGTGTGAGGCCCTCAGCTCACAGCAGGGCAGCCTGGCACGCTTTTTCCACGCATCCATGCCAGGCTGAGCTTCACCTTCATGCATGGAGCTCATGCATGAGAAAGTGGGTGGGTGAGGAGAAAGGAGAAGAGCCAGGGAAGGGTGGTGGATACGTGAGGAACAGAACGCTTTTATTTCTTAAACCTAGAAATGGCTGCCACAAAATACCTAGCTGCATTCATACATACATGCACGTGTGTTCATATGCACATACAACTCCCCCACAATACACACACTGGATTTCAAACTCGCTGTTTCAACACCATCTGTGGGAGGACATGACCATCTCAGCTAACCGCTTCCTCCACACATCAGTGAACCCTAGCCCTAACCTAGGACATTCATTCCCTCCCTGCTTCCCTACCCAGATCAAGGCTCAAACACGACCTTCTCAGCAAGGCTCCTTGGTCCCTTCCAACCCTCACCTTCCCCTTTTAAGTCTTTCTCTCTTTCTCTCTCTCTCAGAAATCACCTCATCTGACCTACTGCCTGGCTTGAATGGTGTCCCAAAAAACCCATAGCCACCTGGACCTTCAGAATGTGACCTCACTTGTAAATGGGGTCTGTGTAGTTATAACTTAAGTGTATTGGTTAATTTCAAGATTTTTTTTTTTGAGACAGGGTCGCCCTGTAGTCTCAGCTGGCCTGGAACTCTGTATGTAGATCAGGATAGCCTAGATCTTACACTCCTGCCTCTGCCTCCCAAGTGCTGGGATTAAAGACAGCACCACTAGACCTAACCTTTATGTGTGAAATGGAATAGCCCAAAGGCATCTAGACATTTGGCCAAACTTTATCCAGTGTCTGTGAGGGTGTTTCCAGGTAATGACATTTGAACTGGTGGACTGAGTAAAGCAGGCTGACTGCCCAGCCTGAAGTGGGTCCGCCTATCAGATGAACCCAGAACAGAACAGTCTATGTAAAAGAGAAGGTCCCAAACTGACGGCTGGAGTAGCAGACACTGGTCATTTCCGGCTTTTGGACTTGAACTCAGACACTGGCTCTTTAGCTGGGTGTGGTGGTATGCCTTTTAGTCCCAGCACTCAGGAGGCAGAAGCAGGTAGATCTCTGTGAGTTCCAGATCAGCCTGGTCTAAATAGTGAGTTTCAGGCCAGCAAGGGCTACATAGTAAGACCTTGTCTCAAAAACCAAACAAACAAGCTGTCTCTTTGAAGGTCTCCGGGTGTGCCAGCCTTCAGACTGGGACTCCGCCAGTGGTCCTCCTGATTCTCAGGCTGCAGACTCCCATCAGGACTTCCCGTCTCCAGCTTCCTGACTAAGAGCTTGGGATATTTTAGCCTCCACAATGCTTGAGCCAACCCCTTACAGTAACTCCTTTCTCTCACGCTCGCTCTCTCTCTCTCTCTCTCTCTCTCTCTCGCTCTCTCACACTCACACACACACACACACACACACCCACACACACACACACACACACACCCACACACACACACACACACACACCCACACACACACACACACACACACACACACACACACACACACAGAGGCACTGGCTCTGGCTCTCGGGAAGAGCCCTGACACAGTGAGGCTAATCCCTGCACTGACCTGCTAGTTCTGAGTCTCTGCAGAACCCTAACACAGAGACACAGGGGACCGTGCCACTCCAAGCCAGAAACACGGAGGAGCACGAGCAACCACCAGGAGGAGGAAAGAGGAAGGAGCAGAGAGCCCACTGCTGCCACAGGCACTGTTCTGTCACCGCAGCCTTGGGAAACCATCACGCATACCAGGGGAGCCATCAGCTCCCCACCCTCAACAGGACTTGGGCTTCTTCCATTCACTCTAAAATCCCCAACACCAAGTCCAGGGGTGATGCTGAGGAAAAAAACATGCCAGGTGAATTCTGGGTGACAATGATCAGATGATCACCTTAACGAGGCAGGATGCTACCCCCATGCTAGAGGTCCATACTGAGAGGCTAATGCCCTAACTTCCCTCAGAGACAGACAGCCAGGTCAAGAACTAGACGGGAACCTTGTTCATTTGATACATAATACTGAGTGCCTACCAGGTGGCGAGAACTCACTTCTTCCCAGGAGAGTCACTGTAGTAATAATTAACCAGAACATGGTGTGGGGGGCTGGGGGTGGTGGGGGATGCAGGCTGGGCCCTCCTCAATCAGGACTGTGAGCTTGAACAAAGTACCTCACCCCTGGGGTCTCAGTGTCTTTATCTGTCAAAGGCAAGGCAGGTTCAAAGCCAAGTCTACCTGCCCTCTAAGGGCTCAGGAAGGCTCACTTTAATGCCTCTGCTTCTGAGAAGCCTCCCAGACCTCCAGGGCCAGGTGAAGACGGGATTCTCCTGACTTCTACTTAGGGGAACACCTCTGGCACTTACTGCACACTGCTCTGAAGTCTTGTGCCATTCATATTATAAATTTTCACATGCACCATCTAGACTCATGTCACGGCCTATGTGTCTGAAACACTGCAGACTGCCCAGGACCCGCAGCGTCCATAGCCACACTGAGACCCCAAGGAACCACACGCTCACCCACCAAGTGTGGCCTGCAGCAGTAAGGGTTCCTTTCGGCTGCTAGCACCCAGGGTGGTCTGCAGGTCTTGGGTACAGCCTACTCCACATTCAACCTGCAGAACTCAGACATCTGGTTGCAGTAAACCACCAGCAAATGAATTTGGGGCTTTGAATGAAGCTGCCATCACACACACAAACACACACAACACACACAAACACACACAACACACACACACACACACACAGAGTGGTGCAAACACAGGAGATTGGAAAAATAAAACCACCATTGTCCACATCAGGTCAGGGCCACATCATCCTGGGGCCGCATCACGCCAGGGCCAGTGTTGTTAGGACTCTTAGTGTGAGCTCTGGAGACAGGCCTGAGCAGGAAGCCCAGGACCCTGGACAATCATCTCTCTTCCCCTCTGCAGTTCAGCAACCTCGGAGCACAAGGTGACCGTGAGCATGAGGGTTGCCACAGGGTAGTAAATGCCACAAGATTCTCTCATCACAACTGGAAATGGGCAGTGGGGGACAGTGTGCAGGTGGATGGGAAGACACCCAACTCCCTGGAGTCCTGGGCCTGCTCCCTCTTGGTCCTGCAAGCTCGGTGGCTTGGAGAGACCCATCACCTTTCATGGCCTCAATCAGCACCTCAAAACGGGGGTGTGTAGGGAG
This sequence comes from Nannospalax galili, assembly GCF_000622305.1. Classification (NCBI taxonomy): domain Eukaryota; kingdom Metazoa; phylum Chordata; class Mammalia; order Rodentia; family Spalacidae; genus Nannospalax; species Nannospalax galili. The sequence goes on from NW_008359443.1 coordinate 232,873, forward strand.
TGTCACTTTAGGTCCCTCTGCATTCAGCCTCTCTAAAAAAAGTGAAAAGGCCTTTGCACTGGGGGCTTTGGTGAGGAGGTGAGAGGCGGTATAAGACAGACACTTGAGTTTCTCTCCTGCCGAGGCTCTCTGACACACGCACACCTCTGCTCCCATCTGTCTCTGGTGGGTACCGATCTCCTGACCTTGTCCTTTCAATGTTACCATGTCCATTTTCATATGCAGCAAATCAAATGTACAATCACTCACAAGTATTTACTGGGCCAGTAAGATGACTCAGTGGGTAAAGGGGAAAGGTGCTTGCCACCTAAGCTTGACGGCCTGCCTGAGTTCAGTTACCACAACCAATATAAAGGTAGGAGAGAACCAACTCCACAAAGTTGTAACTTGACCTCCACATGTGCGCAGTGGCACATATGCCCACACAAACATCATGCGCCGAAGTGTGAGTGCCCCCCCCCGGCACTCAATAATAAATTAGAATTTAGTAAAAGGAAAGGGTTTAGCAAATAGAATATCTTCAAATTGCTGTGCACTTGCTAGGAATATGCTGAGAACTCTATATATAAACAATACTCCTTTAATCCTTACAACCTCCCTGTGAGGTAGAACCCTGGATTCCCAGTGAGGAACTGAGGCCCAGAGAGAAGAGTAGCTGGCTCCAGTGCCAAGTTTTAATCCTTACAACCTCCCTGTGAGGTAGAACCCAGTGAGGAACTGAGGCCCAGAGAGAAGAGTAGCTGGCTCCAGTGCCAAGGTACGAGGAGCTTGGCCCTCCCCTCGATGAGGGCCATGATGAGGACTGGGCAGGAACTGGGCTCAGTACAGCCAGGCTCCGAAGTCTCTTCCTCACCCAGCTGTCTCACCACCCTCTCCCTGGACTCCCTTGGCAGCAGGTGAAGGGTACAATGGTCCAGTAAGCCAAGGTCCCCTGGGCACAGCCTGTGGAGACAGCCTGGAGCAGTGACTTGCATTATCAGCCTGCTGTCCCAGCCCTGGCCACCTGCTGACTCTGTAACCAGCAAACTGTCGCAATATTCCCACAGCAAGCCAGGAGCCAGGGCAGTGGTCACAGGGCAAGGAGGAAAGCCCACCCCACACAGAAGCTCTCCCAGGCTTCCTAGAAGCACCCACTTCTGCAGACCCGTCCCCACTGGTACTTACACACGCTTAGTTCCTGAGGGAAGCACTTCAGAGAAATACTCAGGTACACGACACCAAAGGTCAAGTGTTCTGGCACCGCCCCACCTGTGGCAGGAGTGGACTAGGACGGCTGGCCCTAGGTGCTTGCTGCCACTGCTGGTGATGCAATGTTCATGCCACTGAGCACAGCAAGGTCTTCCTTGGGCTCTAACAACTATGGGTCCACCCACTTTGAAAGGCTGAGCAACCAGGTGCCGAGACTTCATCAGTAATGAAGGGAACACTCACAAACACAATCGATTTCTTCCACCCAGGAGAATGTCAGCCAATAGGAGATGGGCAGACTAAAACTCTGTCTGAAGTGGTAACCTGCACATCTCCTAGGCACACTATTAGGCACTACTGTAATTTTTTTAAAATATTTTATTTTTATGTGTATGAGTGTATTGCCTGCACATAAGTGCACCCATGTCGTGCAATGCCCACGGAGCTTAGAAGAGGGCATCGGATCCCTTGGAACTGGAGTTACGTGGATAGTTGTTAGCCACCATGTGGGTGCTGGGAATCAAACCTGGGTCCTCTACAAGAGCAGCCCGTGCTCTTCAGATCTCTCCAGCCTCTGCCGCAGTAGTTTAAGTGAATGTAAACATCTCACAAGCCAATTCCACACCTAGAGAAACTCTGACGTACAGATGCGCCTATGAGAAGAGCACGCTTCATAAGCTAGCTCATGTGTCTATCAACGGGAAACCAATTCATGAACTGATACACCTGCAACATGTTCTGTAGTTAACGGAACAGAGCCTAGCGACATGCATGAAGAGAACTCAAGTATTTCCTATGAGCAAAGGTGATGGTGAGGGATCCCTATGATCAGATTTAGGCTGATGACACAAAGCCTTATGGACGTGTCTATGTAGGCTGACAAACAGTTTCAAGATATTTAGCCAACTGCTAAAAACTAGTTACTGCTGAGTCCCAGACAGGGAGGCAGGGCCCAGGAGAGGGGTGTTGGAGTCTTGATGGGTAAAGGCAGAGCAGAGTGCGGTAGAGACACACATACTGCCTGTATCATTTAGGAAAGAGCAACTGGCCTGATTGTAAACTTCGCCACCCAAGCAGGTTCCTCTTCTGTACAGGGACCCAATGAGGTGCAAACCACTGCTGAGCCTCTGATGGCAAACTAGACTGGGATCAATGAGATAAGAGACAGAGTGGGAGGCAGGAGGCTGGGAAACTGTAAAAGGTCTGAGAAACTGCAGACCTGTCCTGCCCTCAACCCACCATCCCTAAAACCACCAGCTCCGGGGCCTTTCTGCACACACCTCCAATGCCAAAAGCAGGATTAAGAGAGAATTCCCTTCCTCAGAAGAGGTCTCCCACCGTCAGAGACTGGGCTTCTTCCAGGCAAGCTAGCGAAAGGGCCTCGCCAAACTCCACCTCCCCGACAGCAGCACCGTGTGCGGTGTGCTGGCCTGTGACGTGGGACAGCCAAGACCAGCAGAGAAGCGGACTCAAAGGAGTCCCTCCACTTCGGCAAGCAGCCCAGGAATCTTTTCCCTCACTCCAAACCCCAGACTGCACCAGTATACAAATCAGACGGCTTTGCCAACAACACGGCGACAACACGGAGAGATAAATCAGAGGTCTCCTGCTAAATACACACTTCTTCCTGCTTGCCAGAGCTGGGGCACTGCTGTGGATCTAAACATTTAATATCTTTTTTGCTTCCTAGTAATAATTAAAACAAACACGGACCCCAACACACACACACACACACACACACACACACACACACACACAAGAACACAAAGAAAACCTTCAGGTAAGCGTGCTCTCCAACATGTGCCCTACCACCCAAGATGCAGAATGCTATCAACCCACACCTTGACACCTTAGAACAAGGATGAGAGGTCACCTCTTCAGGGAAGGAGGGAGCCTCAAGCAGATAGCGGTGACCTGGGTCTGTAGCATGACTGACCAGCAGGGACAGGCTGTAATGGATGTGCTGAGAAGCAGTACAGTGAGGTCCAACAGGTAACGCGGCTGGCTCCTCACAGAATGCACAGCCACCTGGTCAGCTCACCTGCAGCCTGACCAGAGCAAGAGCAAACCACCCGAAGGGCAGAGGTATCATGCGGTCTGGAGCACAGGCCAAAAGCACATTCATGACCATGTCCGGCTTGGACCAGAGGGAGACAACACAAGACAAGCTCATCCCTGGCACCCTAACAGTGTTCACACGAAGAGCTGCCTCGGCTCCACCTGAGTTGGCCTGGTTCTGTTCTGCACAGGCTCCAGCCTCCAGAGCCGGCCACTCTTCACAATGAACACACCATCACCACTTTCCCTAGTAACCGTACACAGGGCAACACACAGAACTGAGGACTAACCCCGCAGGTCTGCTTTAGGACCAGCAATTGGGGTGCAGCCCACTTCAAGGGGAGCCTTCATCCTTTGCCTTCTTTTGGTACTTTCCACTTGAAGGTTCAACGTTCAAACCACCATCTCCCTGAATGGGGTCTGAGGAGCCTGACTAATGATAAGGCCAGGGGGTAGGCACAGAAGCCTTTCAGGTCAGATTCAGACATCTGTCTCTAGCTGGCCACAGAGGCCAAAGGAAGCAACACCGGCTACCGGATGTTTTCTGTCTGCCAGGAGTCAGCATCTCAAGCCCAAGCTCAGGGCTGCAAGGATGAGGGGTGGGAAGGAAAGGTTCCTCTGGGCTCCAGTGTACAGAGGGACAGAGCTCTCCTGACCCAAACAATCTTCCTCAATCAGATTTGACCCGCTCGGTTATAAAACTTATACAACAAAGGGCCCTATCCTCAACAGAGTAAGCAGAGCCCTGCCTGCCCAGAGTCCACAGAAACACGGGCCACAGTGCCCGTGGCACACCAACTCTAAGGGTATTTGCTGGGCACATATATCTATGAACCGCCACTACTCCTGTGCATTGTGGGTAACATGGCCAGCCTCTCAGATCGGCCAGATCCACTCGTCTCTGAACCATTTCTACCTTCTTGCTTTGTGGATCGTGTCATCAACCTCTGGGGTCTGCTGTCAGGATTATGTCCACATTGTGAGAGCTTAACTCTCCAAGAGAGATCGGCTCTACCAGTCCACAGCATGGTGTGTCGTCTGCACCCTCCTGACGTACCACCTCTTCACAAGGAATGAACGAGATTAGCCCGAGAAAAGGCGGCACAGGCAAGCTCTAAAAATACACAAACTAGGCTATCAAAATGTGAAAGAAACCAAAATTAACTCATTATCAAAACACTGAGAACTGGGAAGGGAGAAGGAAACATGACTTTGAAGAGGTGGCACTTTAGAAACACAAATCCCGTGATGTTTTGGACTTCATTTGTTTCAAAGATTAAGATGATGATATTTCAAAGACTTTCACAAAGGAGACATTTCCATGGTTTAAAACTATTTCTTAATTAATATCTTCAGGAACTAAGGAGAACTTTTATACACTGACTGGATCTTAATAAAACTCTCAGAGAAATCCTGGCATCCGTCACAACAAACACTCTCGGAATTTAATTTCCTTTTTCTACACACAACTGACTAATGCTGCCACCACAAGTTAAAATCTGCCTGGAGCGCAAAACTCCGGAGCTAGTAGAAGCCCGGGAGGACTAGGTGGAAACTGGCCTCATACTGGCCCCATCCGTCACCTAACAGTCCCATGCCAAGCTCTGCAGCTTCTACTAGGAGCCAGATTCAGCTCCCGTGTCCTTCGCCCTGCCCCCTCACCTTCGTCTACCTCCTCAGTGCCTCCCTCACAAGGCCCCTCAAACCCAGTATCTTTTCCTTGTCCAACAAATGAATGAAAAATGAGAGAAGTCCAGAAAAATAAGCTAAGGGAGGCACTCCATTCACCTTCGGCTCCTTGCACAGGACCTGCCCTTTCCGGCTTGCAGTTTTGCTCAATGCCTTCCTTTGGGACTCCAGGTCCAGGCCCCAGAATATTCACTGTGTATTCTGGGGACTGCTGTGGGGAGGCAAAAGCTGGACGAATTATTCATAAGGACAAAAATGTACTTTAAAAGCCTTTCTCCCCCAAGGACAATTCCTGCTGGAAGACTTAATCAATCCCATTATCTGGAGTGCCTACAAGGGAAGAGATGCCCCCCCTTCCCTGAGCACCAGAGCTCACAGGTGTGCAGTGCATGACAGCACTGCCCTGATTTTACACACACAGAGCCCCAGCCTCCATGTATGGCTGGGCCCTACACCAGGCCCACCGCACCCCCAAGACTGCCTCCTGTGTCTTCCAGTGTGATGCTCAAACATCCTGGGTCAGAGAGCATCTTACTGTTTATGTGCTGTTCATGTAGGTGGTCTCATTTAATGATCATATTCTCCACAGCTGAGAATTCCTTTTCTGGAAACTGTAGAGATGGCTCAGTGGTTCAGAGAATGCACTGTTCTTGCAAATGGGAGTTCAATTCCCGGCACCCACATCAGGTAGCTCACAAACAGCTCTCCTCCAGGAGATCCAACGCCCTCTTCTGGCCTCCATGGGCACCTGCACTCGCACGCACGCACGCACACACATTCACACATAATTCTTAAAAATAATTCCTTTTCCATCGTTACAAAAGGCTGTTTGGATCCAGTCCTGCTGACACAGAACTGCACCCTCTCCTGGCTTTGCTTTTCTTATCTGTGAACTGAAGACCTTCCCTAGAACCTCAAAAACAGCAGGAGCTCAAATGGTAATTACTATTAGGTACATAATTTTTAATAATTTAACAGCCCTCCATTACAGTCACATTCACCTGTGGAAAACCTACAGACATTCTAAAGACATGACATAATCAATCAAGCCCTTACGTGTTGTGTTGGAGATATCATTTTACCACCAACCTCAGAGGTAACCACCTACTGTGGCTTCCAAGAAACTGACAAAAAAATGTTTTTGAAAGGATTACTGAAAATGATGTGGTCAAACCCAATATGGACTTTGAAAGCTGCAAACAGAGGCCAACAGGAGAGGAACAGTCAGTTATGATAAAATAAGCAGCTCCTCACCTTCCAACACCATGGCTCGATCGTTAACATACTGTTTAGCCCCCCTTACTGCAATTCTGACTGCCCCCAGCACCCGAAAACAATTTCCATTGAGTTCTGATGAAGGGCTGCCCCGGAAGGGAGGGGTAGGGGACATGACTAGGGACCAGGATGGGGTAGAGAGGGTACCCGCGGTTGCGCAAAGCTATTTTTAACGGGCTGCATCCAAGCAGTGTTTATTTACTTTCATTTGAAAGAAAGCGGGATAGCTCAGAAATGCCACATACAGCTCAGCATTCCTCAAGTCAGTGTTAAGAGTGTGTATGTACGGGAGTCAGAAGAAAACCTGTACTGTGCTAGGCGGGACATGTTCTCCAGGGAGACCACCCCCCCACACACACACACGCCCAATTGAGCACCCACTCTGGGCCTGAAGTTAAAAAGCCAGAAAGAACTCAAGTCCACAGATGTAAGTACATCCTAAGCTAGGATAGCCACTTTACAGCAAGGACAGATGGCCAGTCCAGAGCACCGACTGCCCCTGAGAACAGCGCTCCGAGTGTAAACCTAGCACTGGTGGTTTCCCTTTAAAGTCTACTCTTAATTTCTTGAAAGCTGAAACACGAGCTGTTCAGTCTCACAAGGAGGAGTTCAGCCTCCCTGGGAAACCCACTAGGGACTCTGTCAAAAGATCTGGCTATCTCCCATCACACAGGTAAGAACTTGGGGGTCCAGACAGGGAAATGGCTCACCCAAGGTCACGTCCTTGCAAACCTAGCTAGGCTCTCAGGCCCACAGCTGCACATGACTTGACGTACAGGTGTCTTGAATACTAAGTTTACTTGAGAAGTCGGGGAGGCTCATCTGCTCCCTCATCAAGGGGCAACACACTGGACAGGTTGTTCAAATACCTAATCGGTATCTGTAGAAACCTTGTTTTGGAAGTAACCAACCTCAGACCATCAGAGGCCGTGTCTACCCACACCCCACACGTTGAGCCCAGATGCGCAGCGCGTGGGCTCCAGGCAGCTGCTGGCCCGGCCCAGGGAATCTTTCAAACACTAGGGGGCCCGGACTTTTGTTGCACCAAGCTGGGGAACGAGAGGCTGGGTGGGTGAGGGCGCACGCAGGGGTCCCCTGCGGTCCCAGCCCACTCTCCCCGCGACACCCCTGAACATACCGTGCACCCCGCGGTCCGCTCAACTTCCCCAGGACAAATGCAGGGCAGTGAGGTGAACGTGGCAGCGGGGAGGGGCGGTCCTGGAGCCCCGCGACGCAGGAAGCCACGCTCAGCTGCTTCCCCACCCGGTGCGGGGAAGCCACCGGGGGTCCCCAACTCTGGGCTCGGCCTCAACGAGGAGGAGGCCAACCGCCCCCGCCGCCTCCCGGGGTCCCCCGGCCGCCCGGGCCCCACGCTCCGGCCGCCGCCGCCACCACCTGCGCGCTTG
>NW_008359443.1:240751-262989 GCF_000622305.1 Nannospalax galili
TCGCCTCTGCTCTCGCCGCGCGGGCGGCTCCGGAGCGCGGGACCGCGGCGCTAGGCGCCCTCTGCAGCCGGGAAGCCGAATCTTCGCCCTAACCCTAACGCCGCCGCCCGGCCCAGCCTGGCCACGCGGCCCGCGCGCACGTGCGCCCCGCGCCCCCGTCCCTGCGCCCCAGTCCCTGCGGGCCTGAATGCTCTCCTACTAGAGGAGAGCGATGCACACGTGTCCGGATCTGGAGCCAGCGGGGACAGCCGAGCCTGGAGTACCCAAGTGCGCCCAGAGCCAGTGAACCAGGAAGGGAGAGGGGGGTGTCCTCTTTTGCAAAAGCAACGAACTTTACTGCATGGTCAACTGGCAACAGGTCAGGTTCGCTCAGATGTGCCTTCTACATCACTTGATAATGGGGGAATTTCTAGGAAAGAGGGGACTGGAAGGTGAGAAGGGAAGGTTTAGGGATCCGTGTTTCTTGGGGGTATCATGTTCTACCTGGGGGGGTGGGGGTTGAACTAGTCATATCGAGCAGTCATTGACCGCATGCCCATTATTTTAGCGTTGCTTTGAAGTGCCCCTTGGCAGGGAAGACTTGGCGGGTGCAGCTTGGTGCCTGACGCTGGCAGCCAGTGCTGTGACCAGGTGCTGGCCATCATCAGAGCACGGATTTTTACCTCCCTCCATCCAAGTAGGCTTTTACTCTTCTAGCGACAGAGATCTCGGCCTGTTTGTATCTTGTAAGTTACACGTGTGCACAGTGTAGGCTTGCCATAAATAAAATGGGATTCCTTGTTCCTTACCTCACCCTGGCATTAAAGCCCCACAGGGCCCAAAGCTAAATGCTATTAAGGGCTTTTAGTCAAACACACTTGGATTTTAAATCAACCACTTAAAATTTGAGCAATCTCAGGAAAGCTAATCTCCTAGGGCCACAGTTAACTCATCTGTAATCATCATAAAAGCTACTTCACAGGGTTGTGGTGAGGGTCCACTGAAGACTGTATGGCACTGAGCACAGCCCTGTGTGTGGTCCTATGCATGGTGCTTATCTGTTTTTACAGGTCTAGCAGGGACTGGAAAGCTGTGTAAGAAGGTGGCTTCTGAACTGCAGAGATGGCTCAGTAAGACTCGGGCCATGAACGTATGAGGACCTGAGTTTGGACCCAAATACATTTGACATTTTTGGCCTTTGGAACAGAGTTTGTTGCTAAGAGGACAAGGACATCGTGAGTTTTAGCCAAGAAACTACCTACTTTTCTTTGGGGTCTTTTTACCCTAACTGCCTAGCCAATTCCTACCTATTCTTATCACACCAAAAGGTTTTTATTTATGGGTATGTGTTTATGTGTGACCATGGAGGCCAGAAGAGGGCATCAGGTCCCCTGGAGCTGCAGTTACAGGTGGTTGTGAGCCACCTGACATGGGTGCTGGGAACCAAACTTGGGTCCCCTGGGAGAACAGCAAGTGCTCTTAGCTGTTGAGCCCTCTCTCCAGCCCCTAAGAAGCCTGCTTTTTCTCCTGAGGACAACTTAAGACCCTGTGTGGTGGTCCTGTCACCTCAGCAAGCAAAGTCAGCCCTGGGAACAAGGCCACCCCACCTCCTTCCCAGCATCCTCAGGAATTCACTGGTATGCTCAGAGGTCTGGTTCTTGTGCAGGTTTCCTGCCGGAGCATCTATGACCAGTCATAATTAGCAAAGTGCGTCTTTCAGTGACATCAAAGGCAGGGCACAGCTGGAGGCCCTTACTGTGGACTGCCTCTTCCTGATTGCTCTCTCAAACACACTTTGACCAGACATCACCTTCCTGGGCCACACATAAAGCAGTACAGTGCCATGCTGGTCCTATCCACCTGGGACTATCTGCACCCCAGTCCCATCACCTGTAAAGTGGAGAATAACACCTTAGCCCTGGAAGAGAAGAATGATCCAGTCTGTGAGGAACTCCCCAGTACAGGTGATTCATAAAGATGACTGTTTGTTTAGCAAGCATGTAAGAGCAGTGGCAGCTACCAAGTCAACATGTAAGCACACACGCACAGATGTCCCCCATCTACGGCAGAAGTGATAGCATGCAGCTTCACGTGAAATCAGTAAGCCTCAAGGACTAGCCTGTGAAGTGTGTCATGGTGTGGATTGTTTCCCCATTTATAACTGTAGTTGCTGTTTTCCTGTAAACATGATGTATATAACTTCCCAAGGCCACTGCTAAAAATTAGTATTTTTATGAGACATTGATATAGAAGTCAGTCCCTTAATGACTCCAATATTCCCTTACATGGGTAATCACCTGTTTTGTGTCTTTGTGAAAGTGCCATCGTTTACGGATTAGGGCTGTGTATCTTGAAGTCAGAATTTTCACCCACTATCCCACTGATGTCTGGGGAAGAAGCACGCTCACCAAAGTGACCCATCCCACACTGACCATGTGACTCAGTTGGCCCCTCTCAGGTTGACCGTATGACCCACTTTGTGCATACATTATGAGATCCCATCAGCTGAGGACTTGAGCCTTGCTGCTTGCTTTCTGGAGAGCTACCCTCAGACTGCCTTGAGCCCCAGCCCAACCAACCTCCTTTCAGATGAAAGATACCCCCCCAAGAGAGAAAAGCACACCACCCGATAGATGGGGGACATCTGTGTGTGTGTGTGCTTACATGCTGACCTGGTAGCTATAACCCCAGCTAAATCCAGCCACCTGAGGGAGTCTTGGGCATAAGCCAGCCACAAGTGACCCAGGATTTCAAGAAATAAAACAGTGATGATTCTAGGTCACTGTGCATCTGGAGTGGTTTTTACACGGCATTAGACAGTGGAGACACTGGACCTAAACATTTCTGCCGTTACAAGGTCTTGGTGAAATTCACCCAAGAATTGGTCCTCTTGCTAGCGTTCTCTGTCTGAAGCATTCAGCTGAAGTCTGTGCGCAGCCAAGCATCACATTTCATGTAAATGTCCTCTCACTGAATTCTTCCTTAATTTGGTTCATCACTGAGCCCGGCAGTTTAAAATCCTTTTGCTACCAGTATGGCAAGGGGCTGGCAAAGCTGAGCTTTAAGCCTGATTGGAATGCCAACTGCAGGTGTCATGGAGGTGTGTGAAGAGGTCCTCCTCTTTATTGTATGCTCCTCAGTGACAAGGTTTTGTGCGTGAGTAGGATGCCCGTAAATGCATGTGCGTGTGTGAGAATGCAGGTGTGTTCATGTCGTGGTGCACATGTGGAGGTCAGAGGATGACCTTGGGCATTGGTTCCTTCCACGTTGTTTGATCCGGGGCCTCTTGTTTCTGCACCATGCTGACTGGCCTGTGAGCTTCTGGGATTCTCCAGTCTCTGCCTCCCACCTTCCAGCAGGAGCATGCCAGGATTACAGATGCATATGCTACCGTATCCAGCTTTCTACTTGGGTGCTGGGATCCAAATTCAGGTGGTCAGGATTGCGCAGTGAGCACTTTACCCACTGATCCATCTCCCTAGCCCATGTCAAGGTTTTTGAGAAGGTTTATCATAGACCAGGAAACAGTAAAAAAGCCAGGGAAAGAAGGATCATCAAATCCACCACCTGGTGAAGATAAATAAATGGCCTGAGGTTCGAGCCTGACAGATTCCCAGGATCCTGGAGCTGGCACAGAGCAGACTCCTTCAGAGCTGTTCTGATTTTCCTTTCTGACATTTGTTGCAATTTAAAATATTCTCCCCATGCTAAAGACATGTCTCTGCCTCTGCTTTGCATTTATGATGAAATCAGCACCTTGAACAGGAGATCTGATCAGCCTGCCTCTGAGGCATCAGTCCACCCTGCCCTCAGCACAGGCTGCCCTCAGGACACACTGCCCTCAGCACATGCCACCGTCCTCTTTCTGTTACCAAAGCCAGCAGGTGGTTCTTTACTTCAAGTCTGTGTCACAGGCTATTCCCCCAAATCTTCACTTTGCTAAATCAGACTTACCAGACCCTCCTGGGAGTCTGTGGTTGCAAGCAACACAGAGAAGTTTGAGGATCAGGTGAGCAAATCACGAGATTGGTGGAGGGCAGGTGGCCCAGGCTCCTCACTCAAGTCTATGCAAGGTCAAGAACCAGAGCAGCTTGGGAATCTTAGGACAGACACCATCAAGGCTCAGCTGTTGAAACAGCTCATTGTTCTCTGACCTTCCAGCTCTCCAGATCCCATCGGCTTGTCCTTGTCGATCCTGAGTCCTCCCCCTCAGTGAGAGGACAGGACCCCTGAAATGGAAGCCCCTCAAGATGATCACCAGGGTGATGTCACTTGATGAAAATTGACCCAGAGCGACAGAAAGCAGGCATGCCTGCTCCATCGTCTCCTAGGCCTCGGCTTAGCTGTGACCTCAGAGAAGTTTTGCTTTGTTCTTGTTTTAATACTGAGTCTCACACTGTAGGCCAGGCTAGCCCCAAACTCTCAGACCCTCTAACCTCACCTTCCCTAGTACCAGAATTATAGCATGAGCCACCGTGCCCAGCTAAAAGCTGACGCTGGGTCAGTAGTTTGGGTCTGTTCTGTTCTGTTCTGTTTTGTGGCTGGGTGTGCATGGTCTGTTCTGTTGTGGTTGGGTGTGTGTATCTCCACCATGCTGGGCCGGTGCTCCATCACTACGCTACATCCCCACCCTAATCACTCCATCTCTTACATTCTTAATATTTATTATTTGTGTGTGTGTGTGTGTGTGTGTGTGTGTGTGTGTATTGCCTGCCTGTAGGTAAGTGCACCCATGTCATATAATGCCCTCAGAGGTCAGAAGAGGCTGTCAGATCCCCTGGGACTGGAGTTACAGACAGCTGTTAGCTGCCATGTGGGTGCTGGGATTTGAACCTGGGTCTTCTGCAAGAACAACCAATGTTCTTAACCGCTGAGCCATCTCTCCAGGCCTCCATCTGTTACAGTCTTGATGTTCCTTACTTTTCACATTTTGTAACATTTATGGTTGCTCTCATTTTATCTGGAGCTCAAGCCTGTCCTGCACTGCATCTATGCCATCTACCCAGAGCCTGTGAACAACAGATTGACTCCAAGAGTAACTGAATAAAACAGACATGAGCAATGCAGGCCTCGGGGTCTTCTGACTCACCCATGTAAGATTAACTTTGTAGGACAGATGAAAAGAATGTGAGAAGCATAAGTTCTAGAAGGTTCTCTCTGCCTGGTCCCTGTGTGGAAAGACTTGTGCTCAGGGTCAGTGAGGGAACACTGTGCAGAACAGAAATGAGCCATGTTGAGGAGTTATATAAGCCAGGAATAGGGCAGTGAGACACCTGAAAGGTGTGTGTGCCTCAGGGTATCTGCAGAATTGGGAACCCTCAAGAAAATTGGGCTCACCTTGGGGCTGTGGCCGCCAAGGGCTGAGGTCAGCACTCCATGAGCCGCTCCCTTGGGTTCTGTTGTACATTTTGTAAAATAGAAGCCCTGGGCTCCTCTGCTGGGGCTGCAGGTCCATGAGGAGGTTTGTACCACTCACTGGCAAAAGGTGAGGATCACGGCAATGGAAAGCTGTGTTTGTGCCAAAGGTCAGTTTGTGCACTAACAGCTCGGGCGTTAGATGCTTTGCTTTTGTGGAATCTGGACATTTTTTTAAAAAGTTTGACAGTCTAGCTTTGCCCCCCCCCCCCGTCACACACACACAAATGTCTTTGTCGGGGGTTGGAGAGATGGCTCAGCAGTTAAGAGAGTCTCTCTCTCTCTCTCTCTCTCTCTCTCTCTCTCTCTCTTCCTCCCTCAGAAAGGGGAGGAGGAAGAGAAGGGTGACAGCAGGGGAATCTGAGCAAAGTACAATTGTGTACATATGTGGAAATGTCATCCTGAAACCCATCTTTTTGTACAATCACTAAAAACAAATATTAACTTTAAAAATGAACACAGACTGAAGAGGCTTCACTTTGGACTTATATCTGTGGCTGTGCATCAGGAGAGTCGGGACTTGACACTCGCCTGTCTAGAATGAGGACCTGGGCTTAGCGCCTGTTTAATGACATGTGTGGTGTGTGTGTGGGTGTGTTTGGTGTGTGTGGTGTGTGTGTCTGTGTGGCGTGGGTGTGTGTGGTGTGTGTGTGCATGTGTGGTGTGTGTGGTGTGTGTGCGTGTGTGGTGCATGTGTGTGGTGCGTGTGTGGTGTGTGTATGGTGTGTGTATGGTGTGTGTGGTGTGTGTGTGTGTGTGTCTGTGGCGTGGGTGTGTGTGGTGTGTGTGTGTGTGTGGTGTGTGTGGTGTGTGTGCGTGTGTGGTTTTAAGTCGCAAACCTTGGGAAGCTGTTTTGTTTGTTGCTTTGTTTCTCTCAAGACAGAGTCTCATGTGTCCCAGACTGACCTCAAATTCACCATATAACCAAGGATGGCTTTAAACTCCTAACCCTTAAAAACAAAAAAACCTACATCTTCAACTAATCTTCCTGCAAGACTGATTAACTGATTAGAACTTCAATGATCCTGGAGAGTTTGGAATGTTGCAGGTCCAGAGCCTAATTACAGTTTATCTTGGACCTTTTTTAGCCTCCTAAATAGCCCCGGTTGTCTGCCTCTGCCTGATCTCACATTCTGGGACTACTTGATAAAGACCTTTTTTACATAGTAATTTAACAAAACCCCAGCTTCCACCAACTAAAGGTCTAAGAGTGTCATCAGATAGCAAGAGACCTAGAGCTGAGGTTCCCCCACTCCCCTGTAACCATCCAGTGTAGTCACTTTCTGTTGCTGCGATAAAAACATTGACCAAAACCGACTTGGGGAGAAAAGGGTCTGTTTGAGAAAATGTCCCCACAGACGTGGCCACGGGCCAGTCCAATAGGAGCGATTCCCAGTTGAGGCGCTCTCTTCCCGGGGGTGTCAAGGTAACAACTCAAGCTTCCAGCACACATCTAGTTAATGTTTCCACCAAGGTATTTGAAAAGTGCCTGGATTTATGACTTTCTTTGTTCTGTTACTATGAAAACTTTGTGGAACTGTTTCCATGTTAGAACATGGAATTTGTGGTAACCTGTATCTGTGTTCATGGGCCATGGTCACTCATATTTGGCCCCAGAACAAACTATCTTTTATCCCATTTGAAGTAAGAATTGTGTTGTTGTCAGGACATCCCTGCCTCCATCTCCACATGCTGGGATTATAGGCTTGAGGCACCACCTCCTGATGAGATTTGGCTTTAACCCTTGTTTGACCAAGAGAAAAATTGGAGCACAGAACCTTTAAGTGATTCACCTCAAGACTGGGTGAATTTGAGGCTTAAACACTAGATTGACCTCTGGTAAGGCTGCAAGTGTTCAGTTGGTGTTAGCCGAATTTGAGTCTGATGTGAATCCTTGAAGCCAATGTTATGGAAAGACTCTGATAGAAATGTGTCTTTTCTAAGCTGAGGAAAAGCTGTCCCACTTTTGTATTTGAAGGGTTGTGTGGACCTGGAGGTCAGCACATTAATCGAAATAAGCCAGACTAAGAAAGGTAAGTGGCATGTGCTCTTTCTCGTGTGCATCCTAAATTTTACATAGATCCCCAAAACTACAGATGTATGACATGAAAGTAGACACATGGTGTGGTGGGGGAAGAAAGGGGAGCATGCAGGGAGGTGAGTATTGTCAAAAAGTCCATTCTGTACTTGAATGGACTGTCTTTATGAAACCCAGCACTAGGCACAGTGACTATGTGCCGATTAAGACTGAAAGTCACATGACTTTAAGCTCTGTTGGTTTGCACTTCCACCAGAAGTTAGCCTGCTCAAGCCGTGCACCTTGTGGAATCTGAGTTCCACAAAGAAAACTAGTAAGAGATTCAAGTATTTTTTCTCACTCACAGTAATATCGTATCATTTTTTGGCAAAGACTGTGAACCAATGTTACCCACTCCATTGCACAGCAATGGTGAACTTCCCCATTCGTACAAAGCTGTAAAACCCCTTGTGAGGAAAAGTTTTCTGATCTCTGCTTTCATTTCTACAAAGGCCCTGGATGGAGCTAATGAAGTCTGGTGGACTGTCTTCCTGCTCATCGCCCTGCCCTCCTATAGACCAGAAGCAATCCCTACCCCACCGCTACTGCCAGCAACCAAAGCACGTGTCCTGCCTACCACCTGCCCCTCACTTTCTTTTGCCAGTACTAGAGATTGAACCCAGGGCCTCACATGCTAGGCAAGCATTCTATCACCCAATAAGTTGTGCCCCAACCCCACGCCCCACAGCCTTCTTTTTACTTTAAGGCAAGGTCTCACTAAATTGTCCAGGCTGACCTTGAACTCACTTAGTAGCCCAGGCTGGCCTCCAATTTTGCAATCCCGCCTCAGCCTCCTAAGTACTGGGATTACATGCCTGTGCCACTAGGCCCAGTTCAAAACATGTTCCAAGACTACCAGTAAGTTTTTAAAACTTAATTTCTTTCCCAATTTTCTCTGGGTTGGCAAATGTTAGGCTTCTGTTTCAAGGAAAATAAGAGCATCATTAAACTGCTTGTCTTCATGCTCCTCTGACTCCTTTCAGGATTGAGGGGAGGGGGTGGGAAAGTAGGACCACACTGAAACCACAACTCCCCAGAGCCCCATTAAAAGCAGAGCTTAGGATGGAGAAGTCTGTGGGCTAAAAGTTGCCCACTATGAAGCTGAAATTCCCAACTGAAAAAGAGAACTGCTGAATTGACTTAGCATAACCCTGAAGCTCTTCCTCCGCACTCGTCCCCTGGCTGTGCCTTTTGGTTTTGCACCGTTCTGGTATCAAAAGCTGCTTCCTGTCACCTATGTCCTGTCCCCAACTGAGCTTCCTTATCAGAAAGCAACGATAAAGTTTCTAGTATGTTCTTAATCTTCGATCACACACACACACACACACACACACACACACACACACACACACAGTGCTATTTCAGCAGAGTATTGACTTGTGGACACAGAGGTATGTCTTAAAGATACAGTTCTTTTCATTTATAAACCATGAAGAGGGTACAAATATTTCTACAAATGCAGTGTGTTAGCCGGGAATGGTGGTGCACGCCTTTGATCCCAGCACTCGGGAAGCAGAGGCAGGCAGATCTCTGTGAGTTCAAGGCCAGCCTGGTCTACATAGTGAGTTCCAGGCCAGCTGGGGTTACATGGAGACCCTGTCTCAAAAAGACCAAAAAGAAAAAATAATAATACAGTGTGCTGAAGAAAAAGAACAAGTTTTTATGAGAAAGTTCAATAAAGGAAGCATTCCCTTTTCTGATTTTTATTGATCCTTTGAGAATTTCATACAATGTATTTTGACCATATTCAGACCTCCTCCTCACATACATGCAGGCACTACACCCATACATACAAAATAAATAATGAGTAAAATGTTTTTTTAAAAAATAACACTGAGTCTCCCCCTCCCAGCAGCTATCAATTGCCAATAGATCCTCAGCTAGGGTGGGACGTCCACCCACCTCCCACCTCCATGCTGGGATTTTGTCTGGCTTGAGCTCACTCAGGTCAGGTCTTGGCATGCTGTCACAAGCACTGTGGGTTCATATGTACAACTGCCCTATGGTGTCCAGACACACAATTAAGGAAGCACTTTTCAATGGACAGATCATAGAAGACTTTGGGAAATGATCTAATGAGCAGGGGTGGCCCTATAAGGAAACTGCTGGTACATGGTCCTCGCTCAAGGCTCCCAGATCTCTTAGAAAGGGACCAAGACAAGAGCGCATCAGAGTGTGGTCTGGGGGTTAGCCCCGCCTTCCCACAGATACAGAAGCAGGACAGGGACTCTCCATGTTCCTCTCCTGAGGCTCCTTTCTCTACCCAATGTACACTGGATGCTCAGAAATGCTTGATTCCTCTCAGCTGCAACACCTAGGTTAGCACTCCAAGTGACTGTGCCTAGGTAAGCAACCCAGATGAGCATCAGCTAGGTTAGCACTGCAGTTCCTATATGCTTGCACCCCCAAACTGTTAGCTCCTGGAGAGCAAGTGGGTGTCCCGTTCTCCTTCCATCGTGCTCATGGGCCTGGACGGCTTGACTTGTAACCACTGCTCAATAAACCCCTGCTTAATGAAGGTGGATTCTATCTCAGTGTGTAGTAGTGTGTCAAATGCCTCATCTGATGTGCAGTAAGACCTAACTTAGAGAAAGCACATGCACTTTAGAAGCAGAGCTGATGAGCAAATGGCAGGACGAGCTCTGGTGTAGACCCACAGAGCTCTGGTGTAGACCTGCTCCTCAAGCACCAGGGGACCCAGTGCCATGGCTGTGATTGGCTTGTGAAGACCACAGTGCCCCCTTTTGAAGCTCCTCCACTTCATGGCTTGTTGCTGACCAATGCTGACCTGACAGCTGTTTGCTTTCAGTGTCTACAAAAGCAGATGTTCCTTGACATGCACCTCAATAAACCTATTGCAAGTGGAAAACACCATGTCAAGATGCATTTAACACAGGCAGCCTGCCAACACCACCGCAGAGTCCACTGTGGAGTTCAGCAGTCTGACTGTGCGGCTGCCTGAGGGCTGCAGTCACTGCCAGTGCCACACCGTGGTGCACGTGGCTAACCTGTGACCGACCTCGGAAAGCACTGACATTCAAAGCTTCAAGTGCAGTTCCTGCTGACACACTTCACCTCAGAACCATCAGTATCAAGAGCCGTATCCTCACTGCGGGAACATTAAACTATAAAATGCTGGGGGGTGGGGTCTAAAGACGGTATTCATCCTGACTTTCATGGAACTTACAGTAGACGTTGACAGCTGCTTCATGTCCACACTTTTTCTTTCTTCTTAGATATAATCTAGTGAGTGTGCTATCATGCTGCCTAGCTTTTCTCCTTTACGGATGGGCACCTAACCCCCAAGGAGATTACTCACATATGAACAAGGTGCATGAAAATCCTGGCCACAGATGGAGGGCGCTCACTCCAGATGTGGGGTGCAGATAGGGCTGTCCACATCTGCTACCAAGACTGACTGGCTCCAGTTGGGTTCTGTGAGCTACAGCCAAAGAACTTTAAATGTGGCCCCGCCCTTCATTGTTGGTCTGAGAACTGGGGCTCCCAACTTGAAGTTCATGCAGACTTGGAAACAGTCCATGGACAGGTGTCAGGGGCCAGCAGACATGATGCAATTGTATACATATAGGTAGGTGAAGGGACTGTGAAATAGTGTTCCTATGACTTAAAAAACATGTTTGGTGAATTAGGCTGAACCTTGAACATGTATGTGTGGAGAGCCTTGTGTCTCATGAGAAAGTTTATGCAAGAATGCTTGCCAGGGAGACATCTCCAGAATGCGGTTCTAGTTTCTCATGAAACACATTGACCGCCTAAGTAGACACTGCATGGAGGAAACATTGCTGTGCTCATCTTATTCTGCTGAATTGTTATATTCTGACCATATGTTCTAGCTTGTGTCTCTACTGCTGTGACAAAACACTCTGACCAATACCAACTTAGGGAGGAAAAGGTTTATTTGGCTTACATCTCCTGGGTCACACTTCATCAGGGAGCCCAAGGTAGGAACTCGGGGCAGGAACCCAGAGGCAGGAGCTGAAGCACATGGAGGGAACGCTGCTTACTGGTTTGTGCCTCTGGCCTGTGCTCAAACTGTTGTCTTATATAATACAGGTCCACCTGCCCAGGGGTGGCACCACTCACAGTGGGCTGGACCCTCCCACATCACTCAGAAATCAAGAAGATGCCCCATAGACATGGCCACAGGCCAGTCCAATGAAGACAATTCCCCAGTTGAGGCTCCTTCAACCCAGGTGTGTCGTGTCCAGCACAGCATATTATGATTATTATCGTTCAGTTCTGTAAACATGTGACTGTGATTCTTACAGGTATGAGAATAAAAGCAGAGCTGCTAAGGATCAGCAGGCAGGTGCATGGGAGCCTGGTTGATTTTCAGTTTCGTGGTAATCCTTTCAGGCCCCGTGGCTGCCCCAGGGGGCCACAGGTAAGTGTATGGTTCTGATGAAACAGTCTCTGATTCTCAAAGAGATCTGTATTGTTACCATCCCCATCGCTCTGAGAAATGCCTGACAAAACCAGTGTGAGAAGGGAGGCGTTTACCCTGGCTCAAGTCTGAGGGTTCAGATGACCACAGTGGGAGGGTCCTGGTGGCAGGAGCCTGAGGCAGCTGGTCACACCATTCAGTCAGGAAGCAGGAGAGATGAATGCTGGTGCTCAGCTTTCCTTTTTATTTGGTCTAAGACCCAGCCACGGAATAGTGCTGCTGACTTTCAGGGGCCAGGGGGAGGGGGAGCTCCCACCTCAGCCAGATCTAGAAGCTCCCTCACAGACACACCCAGAGGCTTGTCCCCTAGATGAGTCTCAATCCTGGCAAACTGATCATCAAAATTAACCAGCACAGGGTCCACAGCCACAAAATGGGTTAGAAACCATCAGTCTCAGAGCAAATTTTCTCAGCCAGGGTCTGTAGATGAAATTGGATGGGAATTTAAAAAAAATTTTGTTTGAGCTAACTTCCAAGCATGTTCCCCTTAGTTATGAATGTAGGTAACATGCCACAGTATCACTAACAATTCCTATAAATTTGTCACTATAGAAATCAGATATTTTCATATCATAGTTTTATAGATATTTAAAAACATAATTTATGCCTCTCAGTACTTTAAGATTATGGCTTTATTAAATCCACAGTAGATGTTGCTACTCAACATGTTAATGAAGTTTATACATTACTCAATCATCAGTATTTTAATATTTCATAACTGCATCTCAATCTAATTGACTTTCTTTGTAATCCGCATGCTTTATTTTATTGGAAACATTTTTCTGAGGTGAATTCTGAGATGTACATCAAGCTGTTGAGGAGCTTTCAATACAAAGAGGCCAAAAGACCCCTTAGGAAAAGCTTGATCAAGGCTTCATTTTCCTGCCCCCACCTGTCTTGATTCTGTAACAACCTAACATCTTGACTCCCAGCATTTCAGCTTTGAATTCAGTCCAAGAAGCAGGCATTGCCTAAGGTCCAGAGAAGCAAACTTACATGAGCCACAGCACAGAAACAAAATGAGAGGGAAGAGAAAGATGGGGGGGGGGTCCCACAGAGAACAGATTAGAGGGGGAGACAGAGTAGCTGCTGAATGGGGAGGGGGCTGTATTAGTTCCTATTACTATGATGGTGGGCATTTCACACTCAACCACCCACTACAGGGAACGTCTTACTGAGCACAGAGTTTCCTTTGGGATGGTGACTTTTGAATGCAGACACAGGTGATGGTGATGATGCAGCATACATGGTCTAAACGTTACCAAATTTTTACACTGTAGAAAGGTTCGTCTGGGGGGATGGAGAGATGGCTCAGTGGTTAAGAACACTGTTCTTACAGAAGACCCGGGTTTGAATCCCAGCACCCACATGGCAGCTGACAACTGTCTGTAACTCCAGTTCCAGGGGATCCGACAGCCTCTTCTGTCCTCCGAGGGCATCGCATGACATGGGTGCGTTTACATGCACGCACGCAATACACACATAACCTTTAAAAAGGTTCATCTTAATGTGAGAAGTCTATCTCAGTAAGGTATATAAATGAAATAATAAATAAATAATCGAAAACTCCATAACCAATTCTACTTGGAGTTATTCAGAGTTCCACTTAGAGAAATGAAGGGAAATCACTGCAAGGTTTAATGGCGTTTGTTTCTCTTCGTCGTCTCAGCCCGTCCTCTCCTGAGTTGTTTGTGCACACGGTGATTTCAGATCACTTGTGAAATTGCTAATGTGCACTTCGGCCTCCACATTAAATCCTGGTTTGCAGTTAAGCATATTAAAGCACACCACCAGATACTCACCGACAGCTACGTTTTAATCCTCAAACTTCACTGCATTGTGCCAGGATGCATTTTTAATTCACCTACTAAATTTCTCCTGGATTTGAGGATATCAGTGAAGATTGATCGGGGACAGGAGTGTCTCTCATTCATGTTCACTCCTTCTGTCTCATTTGGGAGATGTTTGGGGGGGGAAAGACTTCAAGCACCATCTCATCTTACTGCCTCTAACAGGACCTGAAAGATACCCGTAAGGTTCCCCATCAGGAACTCCCCACACCCTGGATTTCAGGGTACCCCATGGGGTGCACAGGCCCCGCCAGCCTGCTCCAGCTTGTGCTCATCCTCCCTCAAGTTCCTACATCAACCTCCCTCAGACAGGGTGGAAGTTTGTCTTCCTATTGGCAAATGCTGACAGCTCCCCCTACCTGCAGGAGAGTATCCCACCACCACAACCCCAGCAGGATGAGCCAACCTTTTTCACAGGGGCACTCTAGCAAACCTATCAAGAATCCCAGGACCAGGGAATAGCTCCACTGGGTGAGTGCTTGCCTCGCATGCACAAAGCCCTTGGTCCCATCCCAGCACCATAAACTGAATGTGGTGCTGCCCACCAGTGCTCCCAGGACTTGAGGCAGAAGGATTAGAAGCTCAAGGTCACCCTCAGCTGCATAGAGAGTTTGAGGCCAGCCTAAGGCACACGAGACCCCATCTTTAACAAAAAGTCCCCTTTAACTACTTCATAAGCAGCATGAGGAAGCCTTTCCTGGCCATGTGTGTATGTGCAGGGTCAGATCACATAAAGACACACTCCGGGCATACCCTACATTCCCCTGCCTCTTCTTTCTGATCTTGTCTCTACCCATGTGTCCTGTTTCATTCAGCAAGTGCAAGTCAGGCCCCCTGTTCAGTGTCCCCCGACTCTGTCACACCCAGTCCACAAGGCACCGTCACCTAAAATGGCTCTCCCAGGCATGACACACATCCAACCCATTCCTTAAGGTTTGACTCAGGGTCCCCTCTAACAGCTTTCTCTGACTCCGGTTCTCTGAATCTTGATTTCTCATATTATGACTCATTGAACATATACAGATAATAAGGGACAGAGCATACACCTGCCCCCGCACCCCCCATTGAGCAATAACCTCTCAGGTGGGACTGAGTCTTGTTCCTCTGTATTTGTTACAGCCTCCTGCTGTAGCAAGAGGTGAACATTTCCAGGCACCGCATCATTTCTCTTCCTAGCTCTGTGCCCCGTTAGCTGCGCTGGTGGGTCCGTTGCCATGGCGGGCCCCTTGCCATTCTGCCAAGCTTCCCCAAGCAGGTGAGCTGTCTAGGCCAGGACTGCTGCCTGCTTGTTGTCTCTTCTGGACAGCGTCTGTCCCTTTGTAGCTGAGAATGAAATGGCTTTTTCCTTTTATATGTCTAATGGCATCATCCTCTTCCACAGGGATTTTAGGAAAAGTTCTGGAGAGTAAGGTATGGACACATTTGTAAACGAGCAGGCTGTTTCCCATGCCCAGATGTCTGATGGTTTGGGGGTGTATGTAGATTGTATTGGCAGGAAAGAATGGTTCAGGGGCATAGGGGCACAGGAAAGGACGGGGGCCCTGGGACGGGGCACATGGACAGAAGGCCTGCATCATGTGATCTAGGAATGATGGAGGATTTGAAGGGTCCCCAGCCACGTCCCTTTGAACTTGTAATGGTTTCTTCTTCTGTGTTAAATTTTCTATTGCTTCTCTTTTTAGATAATGTTGCCATGTCAGGGCACCAGGGTCTCCATCTCCAGGACACAGACCCCCATTCTGTGTGGATCTCCTCCACACTTACATTTCCCTTGGAAGAGTATGTTGACCAAATAGTCACCTGCTCATGTGCTAGCTGCAAAGCAGGCTGGGAAAGTGGTTTCTGGCATGTTTTGTGGGGACACAACTAATGTGTAAATTCCTTCGAATTAAGAAAGGCTTTTAGGAGATGCTGGGCAGCCATGAAGTAAAAGAAAGGCTATTTTTGTAGCCAGTAAAGTTTTTTGCAGAAGATGAAACAATTCAGGCACATGTGCAAGGTAAACTAGGCATGGGGGAGTAATACCCATATGTTTTCTGGGAAGATGGATCCCCAAGTGGGAAGAGTGAAAAGACCATAGTGAGCACCTTTCATTCTATTTTACTTGGAGCCCTTTTGACAGATAAAGGGATCAATAAATGCAGAGATCCAGGAGAGCAAGACAGGTGTGAGGGGCCGAGGGGTGAGGAAGCATTTTACACAGGAGCCTGATGAGCTCCTAGAGAGGGAGCACATCTGCCCCCACCCCCCCGGCCCAAACTCCACTGCCACTGGGAGACCGTTGTGTGCCAATCCCTATAGCAGAAGGTCAGGGTGAGGAGAGATACCAGTGCGGGGAGGGAGGCCTCGGGCGGCAGTGAGTAGGCCAGGAAGAAAACACCTGGGGAAACTGTCAGCGGACAGCTCCTTTATTATTGTGGAAGCAGAGGTTTATATAGGAAAGTTTCACGGGCAAAGAAGCCAGGTTGGGTTTCTGGCGGGCAGGCAGATAGGGGAAGGGAGGGGGTTTCTAAGGCTATGTGGCCTTTGTTCTGTCCTTTGGTCATATGATCTACAAGGGACCTGGTTAGGATTAAAGGATTAGGGACTTAATAGTTTTGCTTGGGGGTTGTTGCGTAAGAGACAGTGTCCAGACAGCTCCTTTATTATTGTGGAAGCAGAGGTTTATATAGGAAAGTTTCATGGGCAAAGAAGCCAGGTTGGGTTTCTGGCGGGCAGGCAGGTAGGGGAAGGGAGGGGGTTTCTAAGGCTATGTGGCCTTTGTTCTGTCCTCTGGTCATATGATCTACAAGGGACCTGGTTAGGATTAAAGAATTAGGGACTTAATAGTTTTGCTTGGGGGTTGTTGCGTAAGAGACAGTGTCCCTAGAATGGGGCAGGCCAGCTTCCTGCCGTCCTCAGTAGGAGGTCTCCGGCCTGGCTCTGCTCTACATTCCAGGCACTCCTGACTATCCCAACACACATCCATGCTGGACCCAGCACCAGGCCGTGGCAATCCTGTCCCTTCAATGGCCAGTCATAGAAGAGAATCAGACAAGTGATGGTTGCCATGCTGAACCACAGGCATGGTGAAGGAATGGCAGCCAAGAGCCACAATCCAGCATGAAGCAGGGATGGGTGACAGAAACCACAGGTCCCCGCTGTAGGACACATCTCTATCCATCATTTGCAGAGCGGAAATGGCAGAGTGGTCTTTAAAGGCCAAGGACTGAGGAGCTAAGCAGGTTCTCCACGGCACATTTCCTTCTCCCGGTCCACTAAGTGCTTACCATTGCTCTGGACCTGCCTATTAGATATTTTTGCATGTGTATATGTTCTGTTGTATGTATGTTCATATGTGTGGGGATGCACATGTATACACCCTTGTGCATGAAGTCTCAAAGTCAGCATTCGGTGTCTTCTTCAATGACCCCCTACTTTATTTTCTGAGACAGGGTCTCTCCCTGAACCCAGAGCACCCTAATTCCTGCTAGTCTGGCTGCTTGCTCTGAAGATCTCATCTCTGCCTCCTGAGTGCTGGGATGAAAGGTGTGTGCCACTGCACCCAGTGTGACGGGGTCTTATGTGTCAGCTTGACTGGTCACAGAGTGCCCAGATATCTAATTAACCCTAATATGAGGGAATGTCATTGAGAGTTTCTCAGTGATAGGAACTTTCACTGACACACTCAAAGCAGGTTTTCTTCCTTGGTACGACCCCCGAATGTCTGAATGGAACAGCAGGGCTGGGGAAAGGAGCTCTCTATCTTCCAGCTGACACATCAGTCTTCCTCAGCCGTTGGGTTTGGATCCAGATGAGGACCTACACCACCAGCTCCAGGTCTGGATCCAGATGAGGACCTACACCACCAGCTCCTGGTCCTCAGGCTTCTGTGGTAGGGGCTGGTACTGTTGGCCCTTCTAGGACCCCAGCTCCTCCTGCCAATCTTGGATTTCACAGCCTCCATTACTGCCTGAGTCAGTTCCTACCCTCTCTCCCTCTCTCCCATTCTGTCTCCCCTGTCCTCCATCCTTCCCTCTCTCTGGGTCCTCTCCTCCCGCTCTTGTTTTTCTGGAGAAGCTGGACTAATGCAAGGTAGGTCTCGGGACCTTGTTCCCCAAAGCCCACGTGCACCCCTTGCACAACACCTGTGCTTGGGATGTTGTCATCATGCGTCAGGTTTTCAGTCCTGGCTCCCCACCTACAGCGCAGGGTGGTTCATCAATCACTTGCCCTCTCCATACATTTGTTTCCTGGCATGCAAAATGGTTGTGAGCATTAACTGAGATACATGTGACAGCCTGGCCTAGGGCAGGCCACAGAGAGGCAATCGGCCCACTGGTCCCTTTGCTGGAGTCAGCTTCCTGACTTGCCATGGGTCCAGCTCGCTAACGATCCCTGTCAAGCAAGAACTGGAGCTAGGCCAGGGCAGGGTGAACACTGCAGGGACGGGACAACAGCTCTGAGGAACCCAGACCCTTCTCACTCTCCTGCCTCACCCCGCTACACTGGGATAGACCTCTGCTTCTCAGTAGGGAACTAAATACTGTAAGGAACCACCTCACACTGAAGCTGTCATAGACCCCATATATCCCATGAATGTTAGAGATAGTTATGCATTACCATCATGCACCATCTTAAAAATAAGAATGCTTCAGGTTTGTCTACCAGTCAGTTCCAGTTATCCCGTGGTGTGCACTCACATCACATAAACCTTGTGGGAAAAAGAACACCTATTGGGGCTGGAGAGATGGCTCAGCGGTTAAGAGCACTGACTGCTCTTGCAGAGGAGCCGGGTTTGATTCCCAGCACCCACATGGTGGCTATGAACTGTCCTTAACTCCAGTTCCAGGGGAATCTGAAGCTCTCTTCTGACCTCCACAGCATTGCATGACACAGTGCACTCACATACATGCAGGCAATATACTCATACACATAAAATAAAAATAATAAATAAAATATTTTAAAAAATAACACCTATCATTCCTGAATCCCAGTAATGTTAAAAGTTCACCCTTCCATTGACTTAACATTCCCTAACTGTGAATGTCCTCTCTAAGCTGTCATAAAAAACTTCATGGAGTTTAAAGCACTGAGTTGTCCCTGCTGAAGGCACAAAGACAGAAGAACAGCTCCCTTCACAAGTCAATAGCCTGGGAGCACGGGCTTGAGGCTCACAAGGCCCTCGGCACATGCTCCAGGACCACGTTCCTGACTATTCTGAGCCTCGGTCTCTCATCGATGCAATCCATTCTCCCTGTGGGTTGTGGTAGGTCAGGATCTACGTGTCTCTGGGATATGATAAGACCTCAAACCAAAGATGATGAGCCCCACACCCAATACTCTGAGAAACAAATAGACTGTCAAGAAAAGACAACATACCACTTGCTATACCAGAGATTGATCTTGAACTACCAGTTCATCAGATCCTCCCAAAAGCCTTTCATGGAAGACAGCATTCACATGGTCTGGATGTTTGTATCTCTCCTAATCTATTTGTTGAAATTCTAATCTACAAGACTGATGGTATTAGAAGACGGGGCCCTGGGAAGGTGGTGCGGTCTAAGGGTTCAGGAAGTGGATCAGTGTATTAGTCAGGGCTCTCTAGGGAATAGAACTCATGGATTGATCATACAGTATGGAAAGGGATTCATTAGACTTCCTTAAATGGTAGGGGCTCAGGAGAACAACAATGTCTGTGTGCACACTGGAAAGCCTGAGTCCAGTAGTGTTTTCCTGGTCTACGATGTATGTGAACCACCTGGTCCATGAGGCTGGATGCCTCCGCAGCCCCACTCTGGCACTAATGGCCCAGAGGACTCCTGTGACTGCTGGTGATCTTCAGTCCACACTGGAAAGTCGAAGCTGGGGGCTGCTGTCACTGTCCTTTGCTAACATCGGCCCCCAGCTTCGACTTTCCAGTGTGGACTGAAGATCAGCCAGCAGTCACAGGAGTCCTCTGGGCCATTAGTGCCAGAGGGGGCTTTAACAGCAGGACAGACACACTCAGCAGCAAGAATTGAGGGCTGGCAGGTAGGTGGGCACTGCTTTTCTTCGAACCTCTTCATGTCTGGGCCACTCTGGGGGAGGGCTTCTCCCTCAGTTGACCTTGCATGGAATACTCTTACAGATGGCCTTCCCAAAGATGAGTGTTCTAGTTGGTTCCAGATTCAATCAATCCTGACAAGCAAGGTTAACTGTCACGTGTCTGTATGTCCTTGTGAGGTCACAGTGAGAACATGGCTGGCCATCCATGAAGAAGCAGTTCCTCATCACAAGGTCTCTGCCTTGATTTTGGACTTCTTGGCCTCTGAAGCTGAGAAAGCAATTTCCATTGTTTGTAAACCATCAGCCCATGCAGCTGGATCCAGCTAAGTCAGTATTATCAAGGACGGCATGATTAGCTCCACTCACAAATGAAGGTCTACGGCACAGAGTATTTCAGTAACTTTCAGGGTTGCATGGTGTTCTGGCTCAGATCTGAGCTGTCCCATGTGCTGGTGGCACTGTTTGGCAGGGTGTAGGATCTTTGTACATGGCCTAGCTGGAGGACACAGGGCCCTAGGTGTGGGCTTCCAGGGTTATGGATCAGCCCTGCTTCTAGTCCAGAGCTCTCCTCTCTGATCATCCAGGTTTTGAGCTATTTGGGGCTCTCATTACATTGGAGCCTCCCATTGGCAGGCCTTCCCTGCCGTGAGTCTACCCCTCAAACCTTGAGCCAGAATAAATCCTTAAGTCGCTCCTCATCGGGTATTTGGTCACAGCAATGAGAAATGTAGCTAACACCCAAGGCCAATCATAAGCAGACCCTGGCAGCCTACTGCAGGCCCACACCACTAATTAGGACTGACTGTGCACCCACATGTATTTACACACTACACTCCACAAACAGAAGCCTAGAGCAGAACCATCAGTTTTAACTAAACAAAGTTATGAGGGGCATCAGATGTGACTATGTATTTCAGACAGGTGCATAAGGAGATCTCACCAGGTAGAAATGGGAGTGAGGAGCAGTGGATGGACCACCAAGAGTAACCATGGAGGTCACCAGAGCCAAACACCTTGAAGAAGCCACTGGTCAAAAGCCCAAGGCCATCGAGATGATGAGTAAGGGCACGGGTCCCCTCTTCTCCACCCTGTGACTCACCTACAACTGTGCTCCAGTGCTTCTAGAAGAACTCATAGAGCTTGTCTAGTCATAAGCAATCACACTGCAGTTCAAGGAGGTATACTCTGCGTCCCACTAACTGTCCTTCAACCAGGTCATCCATGTGCCACGTATCCCACTGAGCATACTGTAAACACGTATCTGAGCTGGCAGACACGTTGCACAGTAATTCAGTACACAGCCTGATCTTCCTGAACCACCTTCACCACATTATGGAAGGAAGGCCTCATGTCTCCAGTCTGTGTCCCTTCTATGCAGTGATAATCCAGTTGGTGAACCTCCCCACCCCCACCATCACTGCCTCCAGTCTGTCCTTGTCACACAGTAGTCTCACCCGTCTCTGTCATACACAGTTTACACCTCATCCCCTCTACCCATCACTCCTCCCGCTCCACCCTCATCCCATCTGTCCCAAGCACCAGCCCACATCAGACCACTCCCCATCCCCGAAGAGCTGCCTGATTATCAGCCTTTCTGACATCTTCCTCTCACATCTCTCCATCCCAATTGTATGCGGGTGCCCAACTTGTCACCAAGCTTCAAAACGCAGGTAGGTTCCTCTGAGGTCACCTGAGGCTGCTTTTCTTATCACTGAGCCACAAGTGCACATGAATCGATTGACCCTGTGGAAACCAGGCCCGTTACATCACAAATGTTGACACAGGGAGGTAAACGTTACTTGTAAGAAATGTGCACAATTTTTAAAGCAGATATTATCATGTGTTCTTAACATACAAGTTCTTATGATTTAGTTCATCAAATATGTGGACAGCCACAGCCTCCGCCGCCATTACAAGATGGCGCCGGTATCCGGACCTTCTTAACAGTAAACATCCTGCTGCGCCCATAAGGGGCGTGCACAAGAGCCTGCTCTCCCTCGCCTCCTCCCGTGGTGTGATCTCCAGCAACCAATCCGCTTCTTATACGTCATAGATGGGACCTTTAGACTATATAAGCAACCGCTCTCCCGCTTCTCGGCGTCTTCGGTCTTTAAGCTTCTAAGAGTGTAAGATGCACATACAATAAACTGCTGCAGAAGGATCCTGACTTGTCCTCCCGCGTCGTTCTTGCCGGCGAGACGGAAAGCGGTCGGGGACAACATATCAACAGCAAAATAGGTCAAAGTGATAAGCAAATCAGACTGGTTAGCCAGTCTGATTTACACACTAGAGAGGAGCTTAAAGGGGGGATTTAATACAATGGTAGCAACATGGTGTTTCTACTCTAAGTGCTAATTGAACTGATGCTTGACTTAAAGTTCAGAGAGCTGTACATACTAACGATACATGTACTTCTGTAAGTGGT
>NW_008359443.1:267803-282739 GCF_000622305.1 Nannospalax galili
CTTCAGGAGTTCCCACAGAGGCCCTTGTCCAATGAGGATTAGATGCTCTCAGGCTTTCTCCGCTGTGGAGAGCCACAGCCTCCGCCGCCATTACAAGATGGCGCTGGTATCCGGACCTTCTTAACAGTAAACATCCTGCTGCGCCCATAAGGGGCGTGCACAAGAGCCTGCTCTCCCTCGCCTCCTCCCGTGGCGTGATCTCCAGCAACCAATCCGCTTCTTATACGTCATAGATGGGACCTTTAGACTATATAAGCAACCACTCTCCCGCTTCTCGGCGTCTTCGGTCTTTAAGCTTCTAAGAGTGTAAGATGTGCATACAATAAACTGCTGCAGAAGGATCCTGACTTGTCCTCCTGCGTCGTTCTTGCCGGCGAGACGGAAAGCGGTCTCTTAACATACAAGTTCTTATGATTTAGTTCATCAAATACATATTGAGCATCCATATTGTGGTGATAGCTCAGTGAGCAAGACTGAGATAACCAAGCTGCTGTCACAGCACCTTCAATATGTTCCGGTTGGGAAGAGACGTTAGGAAAAAGGGCCCTGGGTGTGAAAGGGCCCGGCGAGTTCTCCTCAGCAGCACAGGGCCATCGCTATTGGAGGGAGGGCTCAGATTTGGCTGCTGAGGACAGTCACTCCACAAAGGTGACTTTAGCACTGACCCCTGTGAGATGTGCACGAGCTGGCTCTCAGAGGGGCTAAGCAAGAGCATCTGTGACCGGGATCCAGCCCATGCAAAAGGCCAGGGAGCGCTCCACATACTCCTATGCCAATTACAAAGGGTGAAATGGGCCTTTCATAAAGATCAAATGAGAGCAAACATCTAAGGTGCTTAGTGGTGTTCAGTAAAGGCCTCCTGTCCGTCATCTCTGTGGTTATCACCATCCGGGTTGCCATACTGGTTCAGAGAACTAGGAGGCAGATCATGCTGGTCACTTCAGCCAGGATAAGCAACTTGGGACTTCATGAAAAGCAAGTCACTGATGGGCTTTGAACAGGTCTTATTTAGTGTATTAAAACATCTTATGACTGAGAGATTAGGGCAGGACCCAGAGAACCCAGGAGGATGAGTCAGGAGGCCTCTGTAGCACCCAGACAGATGCTTAACATAAAAACTCACCCCGTCTCTTACTTTGATCTTAGCACAGTTTTTAGAAATGAAGTGGTATGCATTTTTCAATCTGCTATACACTTTTGACAGAACATGTTTCTCTACCTTCTGATGTCATATTTAGTCATGGTAAATCTACATTGCTTTCTCAAGAGACTCCTTAAGAGTGTTTCCCAGTACAAGTGACCAATTGTCTGAGTCTCCAGGCACTCACAACATGTCCTAAAATATCAGCTCCCACAACAAAATCGTTCCCACTCCAGGCCTCAAGACCCCTGTGCTTCTGCCTGACTGGCTGTACGTCACGGGCTCCCATGAACCATGACCCTTGTATTAGTTAACTTGCTAGAACAGTGCACAGAACCCAGGAAGTTGTGTCACATATGATGATCCACTTGTTATAAAGCTGGCACCTAACAGGGGAGACACACAGAGTGAGGAGGGTCAGGAGTTCCTGGCCCTCTCTAGACATACCAGTCTCCCAGCACCACCACATACTCACTACAGAAGGCTCTGAAAACCCTATTCTAGGAGGCGCAATGGAGTGGCAGGATCAGTCAGTCATCAACTCCATCTCCAGTCCCGTCCCTCCCCAGAGTTTAGGGAGAGGGGCTGGTAATTTCAGCCTTCTAACCAAGTTTCATTCTTTCTAGTGACTGACCCCATCCTGAGGCCATCTCTGGTCTATAATAACGTGATGCTCTGATCACTCAGGAAATCCCAAGGTGTTTAGGAGCCCTGTGCCACGAGCTAGGAATGAAGACTATCTGCATGTGTGTTATGCCACACCCTTGACTGGACTAATTTAAGTATGTGACACCACACCCTTGACTGGAATAATTTATGTTTGGGGGGAGGGGTGGGTGGAGAGCTGCACTGGAAGCTTCAGTTGTCATCTTGACACACCTGGGAAGAGGGAGCCTCAGCTGAGGAATTTCCTCTACTGAATTGGCCTGTGGGTGTGTCTGCGAGGCGTTTTCTTGATTGTTAAGAGAAGTGGCCCAGGGTGTCACCCCTGGGCAGGTGGTCCCGGGCTGTATAAGAAAGCAGGCTAAAAAATGAGGAAGATCCCAACAGAGGGATGCTTTAGGAAGCCCTTGTCAAGAAACTCCAATGGACTCTCATATGAACATTTGAAAATTGCCCTGTTCTGACTTTTTTCTAGTTTCCTGTCTAGAACTTGTAATGCTAATTACTCTTGCCTTTACTTCTCCTTCACATCTCCCATTCATGATTCAAGGACTTTCTTCTCCCCTTAGAGACAAGAGTTATGCAATTTGGGAATCTTTCAGATAGACCCACTAAAGGGGTACTCCAATTGCCTCACCCTGCGCCGCTGTTCAGCATGGAAGAAGCCAGAGCAGTCTGTGTCCTGATTCCCTATTGGCAATTTGGGTAATCCCTTCAGAGGATGGTGTGATAAGAATAGGAGGTATGAATTAGCTATGCATTTAGGGTAAAAAGACCCCAAAGAAATGTAGCCAGTTTCTGGGCTAAAAGTCAAAATGTCCTTGGGCCTGTTAGCAACATACTCTGTTCCAAAGGCCAAAAATGTCAAAAGTATTTGGGAGCTTGTATCTAATCCTTAAAAGATTTTAGGGTTACCTCTTCAGAGGGGGGAATGTTGGAGGGGAGGGAGTGGGCATGGATTTGATCCAAACACCATATATGCATGTATGAAATTCTCAATAAAGTTTTTGTAAAAATTTAAAAAAAAAGAAAGAAAGAAAGCAGGCTGAGCATGGGCCAGAGGAACAAGCCAGTAAGCAGTGTTCCTCCACAGTCTGTGCTTCAGCTCCTGCCTCCAGGTTCCTGCCCCAAGTTCCCTCAGTGATGAACTATGACCTGGGAGATGTAATATAAAATCAACCCTTTCTTCCCAAGTTGATTTTGGTCAGTGTTGTTATCACAGCAATTGAAGCTAACTATGGTGAGAGTCTGCCTGTTAATTGCCTTTAGAATTAAATATATGGCAAGTAAAATATTACTAGTCTATAAATAACTGGTAGGACCTTCCAGAATGCCATAGGTCATGAAGGGCAGGTCTTGTAACTCTGTGATAAGCCACTGAGTTCCCTGAGTATTAGTTTCATGAGTTAGGCACTCCCTCAGGACAGGCCAGTGGCGTTGGTCTTCCTATTGGCAAACGCTTAGTATAGTCCCTGGCACACAGAAACTGCTTACCACGCATTTCCCGAGCAAATAAATGAATGTCACAGAGGCACTGCCCTCAAGGCCCTTGTGATGCATTTAGAAAGGAAGGTGAGACAGAGCTACTCTTCCTAAAGCCCCTCATGAGAGGTTAAACATGTGCTCAAAGCTTGCAGACTTTGGGGTTGGCCTGGGCTGGGCAACCCTCCCTGTGTGTCCTTCAAAGAGTTACCTCCCTCCCTTCCCTTTTCTGCAAAGGGCAGTTGTGACACGTAGAAAGCCCTCCTAAGAGCTTAGAAATGGTACTGAGCAAAGACAAGGCAATTTGAATCCCAAAGAGGAAGTAGTTTTGCCCTGAGTAGGTCTGGTGTCAGGACCAAAGAATTAATCTGGGTTAATAAGAAGCAAGATTAATAATGTGACGATGGAAAGCCAGTGTGATCTGGCTTCCTGTGAACCTTAGAGGCTTAGCCTCACCCCAGCAGAGAGGTCCCCGGTCTTCAAAAGAGCAGCTCACATTAGCAGCGTTGCTGCTGAGTCCTGGTAGGTCTATGTTGCAGTGAGGTTGGGAAAAATCCAACCCACGGTGGCGGCTGAACTACCTACCTCCGAACACCAGTCACTCTGCCTTCGGCTGGAGGAAGGGCGAGTGGCCCCAGCGGCCAGTTTCAGCTGGGCACTGGCCACACGCTGGCAGCTGGCCTCTGGAAAGCACTGACCCGTGAGTGTGTTCTGCACAAGCATCTCCAGAGTCGGCTTTTGGCCTCCAGCATGGAGCTTCGCAGGCCGGGGAATGCAGCCATGGCTGCTGGATGGGGAGCAGGACGACCTGGCCTCTCACGTCCTTTCCTCCACGTGTGTGTGGGTGGCTGGGTGTGTACGTGTGGAGCCCAGAAGTCGAAGCCAGCTGTTGTACTCCATTGCTCTCCCTACGCCTTGCTTTTTGAGATTGGGTGGGTCACTGATTAGCTAGGCAGGTGGCCAGCAAGCTCTGGGGACCTACCTGTCTCTGTCTTTCAGCACTAGGGTTTCAGACCTGGGCTGCCACCCCACCCGCCTGGCTTTGTCCATGAGTTCTGGGAATCCAAATTCAGATGCAAGCACCATCCCTGGCCCCTTCCTCCACCTTTTTCTATTCAGCCTGTCCTCTGAATTGTAACTGTCCCCAAAGGCTGACGTGCTGAAAGCTTGGTTACCAGCCTCTGATTAGTTCCCTTCGAATTCTCCAAGTTCTTTAAGCTAACTTTTTTTTTTAAGTTGAAAATGATTTTTTAATACTTTTTTATGTATATGAGTGTATTGCTTGCATGTAGGTTGGTGCACCCATGTCGTGCAATGCCCATGGAGGTCAGAAGAAGGCATTGGATCACCTGGAACTAGAGTTATGGATGATTGTTAGCCCCCATACGGGTGCTGGGAACCAAACCTCGGTCCTCTGCAAGAGCAGCCAGTGCTCTTAATCACTGAGTCATCTCTCCAACTCCCAAAATGATTTCTGTTAACAAAAAAGAAACCGCTCTCAACCCTGTAACTCCTGCTGCCCCTGAAGTGACAAGCCTCTCCTTTATCTCTATTCCAACCTGGAACTTTGATGAAAGACTAAAAAGTACTTGGTAGCCTTCCTTTAGCTCAACTCAGCATTTTAGATTTTTATCTAATAATTTATAAACAATAAAGCAGCAAAAATACAAATGTGATAGCAAATTTAAATTATACAAGGATTTTAAAAAAAAAAAAAAAAAAGGCAGAAAGGTCAAATTTCACACCAAGTGCGTAAATAGGCAGCAGGTGCACAGACTCCAGGCCAAATCCTTCTCTCCAAACGAACGGCAGTGGCCCTGAACCAGCTCCACCAAGCTCAGGGGCTGTCACTGGCAACAGGGCATGTTTGGAGATGGGGCTGTTCCGGCTGCAGTGAGGCACACAGACCTTGCAGCAGAGGTGTGCCCTTGGACTTTGCCTTTGAGAGTTAATATAGAGCTGTGTTTAAAAAAAAGGGGGGGGGCAGAGAGCTGGCCTCCCACAAGGTGTTGGAAACTGCCAAGTCCTGCTCTTTGGGATGGGATATGCTTCCGGGCCTCCCACAGCACATGCCCCTGCAAATTACAGTGTCCTTGAGTTTTATTCATTCAAAGTAAATGATTCTCCATCCGTGACTTAGAAACTAGGCTTGCTTCATGTTTTCGGGCTTGTATTGCCTTAATCCATGTCTTAGGGGTCTAGTTACTCTTTAACAAGTGTTTATCAGGACTTACAGCAAGTTCCAGATACATGGGAAAATGACCACAGACCTTCGTGGTCCAAGCTTGCCTAGAACTCAGAGTTGAGGTGAGAGACAGACACCAACCCGTCAGTGAGCTCACAGGAGTGGACACAGAATACTGAGCCGGGAGAAGGAGATTCAGGAGGGCAGTAAGGTTCTGTGCAAATGAAGATCAAAGGTCCCTGTCCTGGAATGGGGAATGAGAAGGGCCTGACATAGCAGCACAGCACCGAGAGAGGGTGCTGAGGGCAGGGCTATGCCAGCCCGGACAGGCGGGCCTAGCTGAGGGCTTCATACACATCCGGCTGATGAAGCCTTCGGAGCATTCTAAGCAGGGGATGGTGTGGCCAAGTTTGCCCTTGGAAAGATGGTCCCATGGCAGCAGAGAGCAAAAGGGAAGAAGGTAGTCAGAGGAGCCGGAATGACTGGGTAGGTAAAAGACCAGAGACGGACTGCAGTGTGTGCTGGTGAGGGTGCGGAGCAGCCCAAGTGACTCCCATTTCTGATGGGCATGATAAACGAAGAAAGCAGTTTGGCGTTTTCCTACAAGACTCACAGACTCTTGCCCTCAAAATTTAATCAAAGAGACTGAAAGCTTATGTCCTCCCG
The DNA here is from genome assembly GCF_000622305.1 of Nannospalax galili. NCBI lineage: Eukaryota > Metazoa > Chordata > Mammalia > Rodentia > Spalacidae > Nannospalax > Nannospalax galili. The sequence continues at coordinate 273,941 of NW_008359443.1, forward strand.
AGGATCCACACAAGGCTATACCCAGAAGCCTCATTCATAATTTCCAAAACTTAGATGCCATCGAGCTGTCCTTTAGTAGAAGGGGAGTGTCCACACGGGGCACTGTTATTCAGTGCTAAAAAGAAGATAAAGGGATAAAGGGGAGGGGGTGTGTCATACAGCCCAGACCCCTCAGGGAATGGCACCGCCCGCAGTTAAGATGGATATCTTCCCACATCAGTTCACTTCCTCAGGACAGTCCTTCCCAGGGCTGACAGAGGCCTGCCTCCTAGGTGTCCAGTTGACAATGCATACTAACCCTTTTCGCTTTGAATGTCACCTGCTCCCCTGGCATGGGGCCCTCATTCTCAATGGTCATATGGTGACTTCAGGTTTGCATCTCTGCTCTGGTGTCTCTGGGTTCCACATGCAGTCAACTTGGCGTGGGCAACTCCATATGAACCATGGGACGTATGCCATTTTAGAAAGGAAGAAACTTTGGAAACAGCGAAAAGACTAGAGAATGCCAGGGACGGGTAGGAGAGGTTTTTAGAGCATGAAGCTCTTCAGTGCACTAGCAGGAGATGTAACCATCTAAACCATAGACTGCAGCACGAAGGGAAGATCCTAACGCAAGCCTGGACTCTGGGTGGTGACGAGGCATCAATCCTGGGTTATCTCTGAAACTAATGGACCACTCAGGTTTTCATAAGCGTCTGAAACAAAGCAAAAATACTAAGCTTTGAAAAGAATGGGTATCTGAGAATTGATGTTATTTTTCTCTAAACTTTTCCAGACACTTAAAATACTTGAAAAATGTGGGGCTGGAGAGATGGCTCAGCAGTTAAGAGCATTGGCTGCTCTTGCAGAGGACCCAGGTTCAACTCTCAGCACCCACATGGCAGCTAATAGCCATCAGTAGCTCTAGTTCCAAGGGATCGATGCCCTCTTCTGACCTTCCTGAGCACTTCATGATATGGGTGACACATACGTGGAGGCAATACACTCACACACATAAAAATAGAAATGCTAAAATATTTTTAAAACACTTCAAAAATGTTTTTAAGTTCACAGTCAAGTGGCAGAGAAGCAATTCAAAGAGGCTTTGGTCAAAGGCCGAGGGAGTGTGGAAAGACAGAGCATGCACTGATTCATCGTAATGGAGACAATTGTCCTCACAGAATGTACATGCTAAGTCATCATCAATAGAAACACAAGCCTCTGTCCCCTGGATCAATGAGTACTTATTAAGCCCCATAATGTTGTTGTCAAGAAATGAAACAGGCTTCATAGATACGACAAAGAAGTGGCCATCCGGTGCTGAACAGGTGGCCGCCCAACGTCAAAGAGGTCGCTACCTAATGAAGAGGCAGCCACCCAAGGCCAATCAGGTTATTTTTCTCTAAACTTTTCCAGACACTTAAAATACTTGAAAAATGTGGGGTGCGCGTGTGTGTGTGTGTGTGTGTGTGTGTGTGTGTGTGTGTATCTGTCTGTCTGTCTGTCTATCTAACTGGGATAATCTTTACAGAAGAGGAACTATCCAGACAAGACCTTAAACAAATAGGAAGAAAAAACATGGAAAAACAGGCACAGGTACAGCTCTATCAAGGTGTGGCCTTACCAGAGTCTACAGTGAACAAAAAGAAGCCTTGAGATCAACTGATCTGCCAAATGGCCCTGCGTGGGGTGCTAAATACCTTCTTCCCCAAAAACACTTGTTGAAAGAAGAAAAGACAGGAGTGAGAGAGGAGGGGAGGGGAAGAGGACTTTGTACCATAACCAAGGCAAAAAGTAGCTACTGGCAACAGGGTGTCTCAGACAGGCTGCGACAAACCTCGATGGAACGTAGAGTGGCTTCGGTGGATCTGAGTGGCAGACAGGAGGAAGGAAACGTTTCAAGTCGTTGGCAGAATTTAATAATTGACTCACTGGGCAGAGGGAGTGGTAGAAAGAAACACATTTTAAATCTCAGTTGGCCCATTAAATCGGCCCTTAGAAAGATATACTTCACATAAATTAAATGGATCTAATTTAAGTACATAGTCTGATCAGTGTTGGCAGTTGTTTGCACACCCAGGCAACCACAACCAAAGCACAGAATATTCTCTCACCTGGAAAATTCTCTTATGCTCTCTAGTCAGCAAACAGCACCCCAGCCCACCAACCCAGATAATCACTGATACCCCGGCAGTGCGATTTCTCTTTTCTAGAATTCCACACAGATAAACTGTCACTTTCACCTGCCTTCATTTAGTCAGCATGTTTTTGAAATTCATCCATTCTGTTGACTAAATCAAGAGCTCACGTACCTCTGTTTCAAGGCAGTGTTCTGGTTCATAGACATACCATACTTACTTATTTTTAAAGATTTTTTCATAGAAAATTACCCCCAAATACATACTTTTCCCATATATACAGTCTATCTTCTCTAGGAGATCCGCGGTGGCCCAGTTCCAATGTGGGTCAGAAGTTTTCAGACTTTCTCCTTAGGTCTGGAATCTTCTAAGAATGATTTTGGCCTCAGGAACTTGGGTGTTGGGCTGACCTGAGATCCTGGCCGTGGCCATGCCACGCAGGGATGCAAAGGCAGATGGGGTGGGAAGAAGCCCCAAGATTTCCCAGGGAGTGGATTGAGTAGCTGGGTTGTACTGGATGCAAAGGATCAGGGAGAGGAAAGGTAAGCCTCAGAGCCCCAGAAAGAGGCTAGCAGGTGTTGCAGGATCAGGGAAGTAAAGGGAGGTGAGGGCAGGGCCAGGTCCAGAAGCAGTGCTCCTGGGGCCCAAGAAAGGCACTGAGTTGTTCTGGGTGAAAATAATCAGGAAGCAGTATTGGTTCCCCAGGTGTCTGGGTCCCCAAGACTTGGAATGGCGCAGGGCCCAAACTAGGAGTAGAGAACAGCGGGGAAGATGGAAGGGTGAATGTGGCTTGGGGAGTCAAAGCGCGGAGGGCTGCGCTATAGACTTACCCCAAGAGGTCTCCAGTCTATCTTCTCTAATGTGGTTTTTTTTTTTTTGGTCTTTTTGAGACAGAGGTTCCCTGTAGCCAAGCTGGCCTCAAACTCAGAGATGGCCTGCCTCAGCCTCCCAACTGCTGGAATTAAAGGCATGTACCACCACACCTGGCCCTATCTTCTCTATTGTAAATGGTTCATATTTATTGTACATAGTGGTGGGTTTTGTAAAGGTATTTTCACCCAAGTATACATTGACCACGTTCACTTACTATGATGGCTAACTTTAATTGTCAACCTAGAATTATGGAGTGATTGCCTACATGGAGTTGGCCTGTGAGCACGTCTGTGGGGGATTGTCTTAATTGATATGGGAAGAAGACACAGCCTGCAGTGGGTGGCATCATTCCCCAGGCTGTGATCCTAGGCTGTGTGAGAGTGGAGAAATGGAGCTAGGGACAAGCGAGCCAGCAGGGATGTGTTCGTTTCTCCGCTCTGCAGTGCAGCCATGATGTAACCAGCTGTCTCAGGCTCCCACAGCTGTGACATCCCTACTGTAACCTGGAGCTGTGAGCAAAAATAAACCCTTTCTCCCCTAAGCTGCTTTTTGTCAGAATATTTTATGCAGTACCAGGAACCAAATGGAACACCTCCCACATCTCCCCTTCCTCCCACCCCCCAGCCGGTCCCCTTTAAAAAATGTTATTAATTTATTTATTGTTTGTGTATGTATGTGTCTGTATGTGGGAGTGCACGCGCCATGGCCCATGAGGGGAGGTCAGGTGTCAGTTGATCCTCTTTCACCATGTTGTTCCCAGGGCTCAAACTCTGGTCCTCAGGCTTGGCAGCAAGTGCCTTTACCTGCTGAGCCATCTCACCAGCCCCTCATCCCCTTTTGATTCAGTCCTCAGCTGGTAGATGTCTGATCTGCTTTCTACTTGAGACTCTCAGGAATCAAGCTGTGATGAACATTTGTGTGCAAGTGTGCTGGATGTTTTAGTGTCAACTTGACATACCTGGGTTGAGGGAGCCTCAACTGGGGAATTGCCTCCATAGGACTGGCCTGTGGCCATGTCTGAGGGCATCTTCTTGATTGTTGAGTGATGTGGGAGGGCCCAGCCCACTGTGGGTGGTGCCATCCCAGGGCAGGTGGGCCTGTGTTGCATAAGAAAGCAGGCTGAGGAGGGGCCAGGGGAGCAGCCAGTAGGCCGTGTTCCTCCATAGCCTGTGCTTCAGCTCCTGCCTCCAGGTTCTGCCCTGAGTTCCTACTTTGGGCTCCGTGATGAACTGTGACCTGGAAGATGTAAGAAAAAATAAACCCTTTCCTCCTCAAGTTGGTAGTGGTCAGAGTGTTTTGTCACAACAGTGGAGAGACAAACTAGGACAGCAAGGCTCTGCAAGCAAACATGCAAGTTTGCACCTCTAGGTGTGGAACTGTGGAAGCCTGTGGGAAGTGTGGCTTGAACTCTACAAGAAACTGCCCATGGGTCCTCTGAGGGGTTAAGCTCCTTCTATCCCCTTTGGTGACACACACACACATCTCACTTGCCCATATTCTTGCCATTACTTGCATTGCTGGTGGTTATAACTTCAGACACCAGTGTCAGTATCTCCCTGTGCTTCCAGTTTTTATGTATCTGATGACTAATAATAGTAACTTTATTTCTTGTTTAAAATGTCTATTTGGTTTTTGCTTTCAAGAGTTCTTTATGTCCCTTGAGAAACTGGGCAGGCAGAACTAGCACTTAACTAACAGAGACAGAGCAAGGCGGGCACAATGAGTTCAGCTTTGAAAACAGCTGGTGTCAGGCATACAGAAGATATTTTGGTTGACGTGCCGGAAATGTTTCCTGAGCCACAAGAGAGTGTTCCGATGATGATCGTGTCTCAAGACATAAAGGCCTAGCTAGGGGTCAAGTATCTTCAAAAGCTATGAGTTTTAAACTGTGAGTGACTACCTGTTAGAAATCAATTCAGTGTCTCCTAACCAATAATTATTTCAAAGGGAGGTGGAATGGAAAAGCGTGTTGCAAGTGCTAAGGTTAAGTATAATTTTATGAAAAATTTTGATTTTTGCACATGGCATACTGGTCACAGAGTAAAATGTCTCTTTTACTTTGAATTCTGGTACAGGAAAATCTTGGAAGAAGAGAAGAGATGGGGCTGGAGAAATGGCTCAGAGGTTAAGAGCACTGGCTGTTCTTGCAGACGACTCACATTCAATTCCCAGCACCCATATAGCAGCTAACAGCTGTCTGTAACTCCGGTTCCAGGGGGAATCCAGTACCCTCTTCTGACCTCCTCAGGCATTGCACAACATGGGTGCCCTTACATACATGCAGGCAATATACTCATACACATAAAATAACAAATAAGAAAATAGTGTTTAAAGAGAGAGGCCAAAGATGTCCTCGACAATGTTACAATGGCCAAGACTTGAAGCTGCTGGTCACATCGTCAGGAAGCAAAGAGAGATGAGCACTGGCATTCAGTTAATTTCTTCTTTGTGTTCAGTCCAGGACCCCAGGCCATGGGTCTTCCCTGCTTTGTTCAACCTGTCTAGAAAGGCCCAGAGTTGTTTCCATGGTGATTCCCCATCAGGCTGGCGTTGAAGATGAGCCATCACAGTGCAGTGTCTAGAAGAGGGTGAGCTCTCTATAACCACTGGCTGCTGTCTCTTCTGCTTATTACTCTTGTCAGGGCAGAAACCAGATCCCACTTGATTGAGAAAATAGAGATGATGCCTGGGCTACCCTTTAAAAGCTTGGTTGGTCGGCCTCTAGCAGCTGGCGGCCCATCTGTGCGCACCCGGCACAGGGCCAGCTGGTAGGCCGCTAAAAATAAAAACAAAATTAAAATTAAAAGAAAAAAAAAAAAGCTTGGTTGGTCAAGGAAACCTAGATGCCCATTAACCAATAAACAAAGCATGATGTTTCTATATAATGGAATAGAATCAGTCGTTTAAAAATGGAAAATGGGCGCCTGCCACAAAATGAATGAACCAACAAGCAAAGGCGGCTAAGGCACAGAGGGACACGTGCGGAGCGCAGCCTGTGCTGAAGAGAAAATTCCCAGGAACGTGGGGACAGGAGAGTGGGAGTGTCTGCTCAGTGGGGTGGGATCTCTTCAGTTGATGAAAACATTCTGAAACCTGATGGTTGTGATCACCACGTGTCATTAGAAATGCACTAAATACACTAAACCATACACTTTCAGGTGCTTTAAATGAGATTTTATGTGTATTTAACCACGATTTTTTCAAAAGCCATATTCAATTTAAAGATGGTTCAAAGCCCTTTTCTCCAAAGCTGTCTCGAAAGAGGAAGATGGGGGTGGCGGCCAATACTGTCAACTTGACAGGCTCCAGAATCACCCAGAAGCCGAGCCTCTGAGCAGGCCTGTGAGGGATGGTCCAGACGAGGTTAGCTGAGGTGGGGACACCCACCTCTTCTGTGGACGACCCCATTCCCTGGGATGAGACCCTGGACTGCATAAGAAGGAGAGAACCAGCTGAGCCTGGGCGCCGTCTCCCCGTGCTCCTGACTGCAGAAGTAACTTGGTGTCAAGTTCCTGTCACAAGGCCCCGCCAGGATGGACCGCACCTCCAGCTGTGAGCCTGCCAAACTCTTCCTTCTTTAAGTTGCCTTTGCTGAAGTATTTTATCCTAACAGAAGGAGGGAGGGAGGGAAGGAGGGAGGGAGGGAGGGAAGAAGGAAGAAAAAGGAGTTTGTTTGGGTGAACAATAAAAGAGATGGGCTCAAGATGTGAGAGAACTGAGGGAAGACACTCCTAAGAATGGGCCACACTGAGCATGCTTTGGAGGAGGGAGACTGGGGGGATGACTGGAGAAGAGGACAGCGTGCACACACGCGCACACACACACACCCCGAAGAGGAGGACAGCACCACACACGGGGCATACATTCCTGTGGGGTTCTGAAGACTTCTTCAGGACCAGGTCACCTGCTGAAGGTCCTCCAGACTGTCTGTTGGAAGGAGCCTGAGCCATGGGGAGGCACAGGTAGCCTCCTCCCCCTCCCCAGATGTGACATGCACGCGTACATTGTTGCCATTCCTAACAGAGCAGAAATAATTGGACATTTAATTACTAATAATCTGTCCTGCTCCCTCTCCAGCAGGGGCTGGCTTGGCCCCTGGAGCTTGGTAGCTAAATAATTCTTTATCATAAACTTGTTTCTCAGTGAATGGTGATATTGGTATTAATAATTAGAGTCAATTTAGTATGAACTACACTGAGAGGCGGAACAACACTGTGTGATCAGGAGCATGGGGTGATTTTAAAGTGCTTTCTGCACTTTGCAGGCATCTGATCCCAGCTATGTATTTACTTTCTTCATTATGTCTGAGGCAGGATAATCTGAAAGTCACTTTGCCTCATCCAAGGCAAGCTGAGCGACCTTCTCGGCGCATTTCAATTATCCCCATCCTCATGGATTCTGATCTTATATTAAACTAATTTTGTGCTTGGTTTAGGTTTTGTTTGTTTTTTGGTTGGTTGATGGGTCAGTTGTTTTTAGTACAGGGTCTCACTACATAGCCTTGGTGGCCTGGAACTCACTATGTGGACCAGGCTGGTCTTGAACTAGTGTACAGTCCTCCTGCCTCAGCCTCCTAGTGCTGGGATTACAGGCCTAGCTCCACTGAACTCCTTTTTAAATTTTTCAGAACTGTGGCTGGAGAGACGGTTCAGTTAAAGCACTTGTGTCACAAGGGTTAGTTCAATCTCCACACCCATGGAAATGCTGGAGGGATACAATCAGCCTACAGTCCCAGCACTTGGGAGGCAGAGATGGGAGATCCATAGCAGGCTGTGTAACTAGACAAGCCAAATGGCAAACTCTGGGTTCAAGTGAGAGATTCCGCCTCAATATATAATGTGAAGGATGATCAAGGAAGACACTGGATGTTAGTTTCTGACCTCCAAATGCATGCCCCTACACATGAGTGTGCATGTACACACACACACACACACACACACACACACACACAAATTCACAATGAAAACCATTAGAGCAGGGAATATTAGAAAACCATAGCATTAATTAATGAGTCTCAATCTAACGGGCCTTAAAATATTTGGGCAATTTGCCGGTCAATGATGTTGAAATCTCCTTGCTTGGCATTCATCCAACTCATACTTGTTGAGGCCGTGTAACAGGTGCAGAAGACACAGAAATAAATATGGTGTGATCCCCACTCTCAGGGGAAAGCAGATGGAGGAGCACACATTTGCCCTCAGATTTAATAAATATAAAGCAACCCCTGCATCAAGGCATTCCATGAAGGCCCACACCTGAACACATTGCCTTCTGCAGCCTGAAGGCACTTTACGCACGGATCAAACACAAATACCATCACCCATCTGTCTTCAGCCACCTCGGACTTGCTCCGTGTGAAATACAGACTCTTTTGTTCTGCATTTGTTATGATTATTCTATTGTAGTACCATTGTTCACTCTTTGTTTATTGACACATTCCAACTCTTTCCTTCAACCTGAAAGAATTGCAGCAGCTGAGCAGCGTAACAGCTTCTGTGGCTGCAGCAAATGTCTCAGACCCAGAGTTTGTAAATGGAAGCAGGAAGCCTGGGGACCAAAGCAGTCAAAGTCTGTGGTAGGAAACTGGATATGATTTGGGGTGCAGTATCTGTTCCTGGATGATTACCTGTCGCTCTGTGTGTAGGTGGCCTCTGGGGGTCACAGAGCAGGCACCCCAGGTACAGTATTAGTGATGGAGGCTTGGGCGGGCTCATAAAGGGGTGTGGCTTCTCCTCGCCCAGAACTGCGGGCAGAAGCTGCTGTGGCTCCATGCACCTCATCTCCTTCCAACTAAAGAGATTTCCCTCCC
>NW_008359443.1:282780-302550 GCF_000622305.1 Nannospalax galili
CTGTTTTTTCATCCTTCATGCAGTCATAAGCCAATACTTAATGAATACCTACTGTATACGAAGCAATATACATGGTGTTAGGAACAAAGTGGACTGTATGGGTTGGGTGATATGTGGAATTTATAGTCTAATAAGAGAGAAGGACATGACATTTATAAGAAGATAAAGTAATAAAAGAGCTGGCATCTGGACAGGGCACGGAGAGTGGGAGACACAGGAGGACTACCACTTGGGTGGTAATCCTAAGTACGGCCAGGAAATTAAAGCCAGGTGGCACCAGTTTAGGGCCAAGAACCTTGGCCAGAGAGTGGTAATGCTGTAAAAGCAGGAACCCAGCCCTTCCTGCAACACCTCTGCAAGAGACTCGATCAAGGTCTAGTCTACAAGAGACTCGGATCAAGGTCTAGTATGCAGGAGACTCGATCAAGGCTGAGTCTTGCAGAGAGGACTGTCCTGTCCTGATTGCTCCTGGAATTTTAGGAACCTTGTGGTATTAGGGGCTGACTTTCATCCCCCAAGATACCTGTTGTCCTCTAAGCACCTCAAAATTTGGAAATGGGGTCTTCATAGAAATAGTTAAGCCAAAAGGAAGCTGTTAGGAAAGGCCCAGGCCCAGTATGCCTGGTGTCCTAGAAAGATGAGATGGTAGGGACACAGAGGCACCCAGAGTGCCCAGGCAGAGATGACCATGGAGGGCACAGCCAGTGAGCCATGCTGCAAACCAAAGAGAGAGACCTTGAAAGGACCCAAACCTGCAAAAAACTTGATCTGGGACTGCCGGGCCCCAGACCATAAAAGCATTAATTCCGGTTGTTTAAACCTGTTGTAGCTTACAACAGATCCAGTGCACCAGCCTAGGACCACGCAGATCACAGATTCTGATACCAAACCATGGGTCCCACCCCACTTCTAGCTTAACGAACCCAAGAATGTAGACTTGGATTTTAAATGAATACCCTTCAAAGAATTGAAAAAGTTCTCACAAACATGGAAGTCAGAGAACAAGCAGCATTAAGGCCAGCTTGTTCATTCCATAGATGTAACTCCTGGAAGCTGGCTGGTGTGTGGACTCCAACCTAGGGACACTGCTCTTTCCACTGACCAGCAGGTGCTGGGAACATGCCTCTGAGAGTGAGTGAGAGCCAAACTCAGGCAACGGGACCAGCTCCTGGCGGCAGCAGCTCTGACCAGCCCTCACCGGCTCCTGAGGAGGACAGAGCAGGTGCGGTCATGACGCAGACCTGCAGAGAACAGGACGGTCCTCCCTAGACCCAGACCATGTCTTCACTGATCAAGTCAATCACAGGGACACCAAATAATTCTACAATGACACTGCACTTTAGCCTCTAAACTTTCTGTCTGAGTGTGGGTCCTTGGACAGGACTCCTACATTGAGGTCCACCCACCCAGGGCTCAGGGACCGTTGCGGAAGAGGGCGTAGAAAAATTGTAAGAGCCAGGGAGGAGATGCATGACCATATGGAAATAGTCCCACAGGGGCCAGGGACTCTTCTCATACAAACCTACAGCAATGGTGTCAGCAGACACAAGACCCACGCAAACTTAGGCAGACAAAAACCCAGCACTGAACTGTGGAAATGAACAGCAGGCCCCAACCATAGTTGAAGAATTATTGGCAGCTGAGCCAATCTTCTTGAAGGACTCTAGACAGGCTGACTAAACCCTGGTGGATGAACTTGCACTGAGGGACACCTGAGAACACTAAATTGACACAATAGGCCTTAATATAAATGACAGAATGTATTGACTCCAGTGGGGGGGCCTATGAGAAGGGACCAGAGGGGAAGGGGGTATAAAGATGCTTTTATGTAGGAAATACAAAAAAATTCAATAAAACTTATTTTTTTAAAAAACTTTCTGTCTATAGGTGATGCCGGTTTGCATTTTCTCAGCCTGGCAAAGAAAAAAATAACTGGCCACTGCGGTTTGTGATAACCTCCCATATAACTGAAGGTATCAACTGATAAAATTTCAATTTATTCCGTGAACAAATAACCGACTTTCTTCAGCATTTTAGCAAAGTCCATTTTTTGGCCCTTTTATTAATCTGGTTATTTTTGTAGTTTTCAAAATGTTTCCCACCTTATGGAAGCTCAGGAGTAGTTTCCCAACGATCCAGAAGACTGAGGCAGAAGGGCTGCAAGAACGAGGGTGGCCTGGGCAATAGAATGAGACCCTGCCTCGAAATAAAGAAAGGAGCTCCAGGGAAGTAGCTCAGAGGGGGAGCACCTGCCTAGCATGTACGAAGCCGTAGTTCAATCCCTGGTTATACACACACATGCACACACACATGGACCCCAACTAGATAGTAAAATCGAATTTGCAATTGTACTTACATGACTGGATGAAGGAGTGTCTCTCCTGTTCCCTCTCTTCTTGGTTATAAGTTTCTGTGGTTTAAAAAACAAACTGTAGCCGGGCATGGTGGGATACACCTTTAATCCCAGCACTTGGGGGGCAGAGGCAGGAGGATCTCTGTGAGTTCAAGGTCAGCCTGGTCTACATAGTGAGTTCCGGGACAGCTGGGGCTACAGGGAGACCCAGTCTCAAAAAGACAAAAAAACAAAACAAAACAAAACAAAAACCTGTTAAGAGGGGAAGAAAAGAATCCACGCGTTCACTCACAGAAAGTCTGTCCTACAAAAAGTTGGTGTCTGTGAGACACAGGGCACTGGGTGCATCTTAGCTTGTGCTGACTCCAGGGCTCCATCTGGGTCTCTGTGTCTACTGACATAGAGTGCCCACTTTCTGTCTTCCGATGCCCTCGCCTTTTACCTCCATCTTCTTTTCATCACCTTTTATTATAAGCCATGTCCTTCCCTTTCAAATAACAAGTTGTTGTCATGGGAAACCTCAGTTCTGCTGCTTACTAAGCTCTCACAGATGCTCCGAGGGAGGTGGGGACAGCCCAGGTGTACTAACATAGCCATGTAAACAACCAGGATTCAGTGAGAACAGGCTGGACTTGTCTAATAATTTACCCAAACACCTGGGCCCCACCTCGCTCCTGCTCAAATATGTGTGCATATATGTATTTAAGTGTGTAGACATACATACATATACAGCTTAATAGCAATCTTGGCAGGTATGCATACATGGAGCTTAAGTTGTTAAAACATACATTATAGGAATTAATTAGAAGGAGAAAGGGAGGAAGAGAAGGGAGGATGCTGGAGTTTCTCTTTCCTCTCTCGCTCTCTCTGCCCTTTCTTTCCTTTCTTCCCTCCTTCTTTCCTTCCTCCTTTTCACCCTCTCTTCTTCCTCCCTCCCTCCCTTCTTTCCTCCCTTCTTCCTTTCCCCTTCCTTTCCCCTTCCTCCTTCCTTCCTCCTTCCTCCTTCCTTCCTTCCTCCTTCCTTCCTCCTTCCTTCCTTCCTTCTTTCCTTTCTCCTTCCTTCCTCCTTCCTTCCTCCTTCCTCCTTCCTTCCTCCTTCCTCCTTCCTCCCTTCCTCCCTTCTTTCCTTCCTTCCTCCCTCTGTCCCTCCTCCCTCCCTCCCTCCCTCCTTCCTTCCTTCCTTCCTTCCTTCCTTCCTTCCTTCCTTCCTGCTTCCCTGCCTTCCTGCCTTCTGCCTTCTACCTTCCTCCTTTCTGTATTGGAGCTCAAAATCCATGGCCTTGCCCCTGATAGGCAAGCACTCTATTACGGGGCTACATTCCCCAACACCAATATTGGAAGGACTCAAGTCTTGCTTAGGGGCATTTCCATGGGCCTCAGCTGGGTGAGACTCAAGGAAACATGTCTCTAAATGCCTGCCCAAAGACCAGGACAGCTGGCCACTGACTCTGACACAGTCCATCAAGCACAGTCCTGTCAGTGACCCAGCACATCTGTGGGGCATTCCCCTTTCAGAAGCTTGTCCGAGACTGGCAGAAGGGCCCTGGAAACCACTGCTACCAATGTTCTACCCATCTACTGCAGAAGGACTCCTGTAAGTTGTTCTGAGAGTTGCTAGGCACTGGGAACAGTGTCCCTGACCAACGTTTAAAACTGATGTTACAAACCCCACTTAAGGGGCTGGAGAGATGATTCAGCAGTTAAGAGCACTGACGGAAGACCCAGGTTTGAATCCCAGCACCCACATGGCAGCTCCAAGGGATCTGAAGCCCTCTTCTGACCTCCATGGGTATTGCATGACATGGGTGCACTTACACACATGCAGGCATAACACTCATACACATAAAATAAAAACTTTTTTTAAAACCCCACTTAATAAATGAAGAGCCAGAATGCTCTGACTCCATTTTGGCTAGCTTCTTTAGACAAGCCCAGACAAGCTCAGGCATATTGTACATGTAAAAGCCTTATAAGGTATGAACAAAAACTTCTCGCCCTAAAGATATCAGTCAGCACATTCCAATGCCCTGAAGACAGCCCCTACCAATCAAGACTTCCCCCATACACAGGCTATGGGGACATCCAATTATTTTAAAAAGGTGCTTGGCGTGTGGGTTTCTGTGGAGGGCCCCAATAATAGCTCCTGCCTGTTGCTGTTCGGGGCCAGCCTCCATCTTTGGCTCATGAAGTCTGTGCCCGGCTAGCCGCCATTTGGTTGTTGTCCTTTTTCTTACTTTAAATTCTTAAACTTTTGTATAATCTTTGGTCTGTGGGAAATTCTCAATTCTCAAACCCTAACATTGTGGGGGCTCATCCTGGGATTCGAGAATAAAAACCCCAGACCCACGGAAGGGCCACCGGAGCTGGCCTTGGTAAGTTCTGCCTGCCTTCCTCTCTCTCTCTCTCTCTCTCTCACTCGCTCGCTCGCTTGCTTTTCAGTAGTTTGGACATCCTAGAGCTCAATGGAGATCAGGTGGATGCGCTATTGATGCCAGAGCTGGAGGAGAATGGGGGTCGCCCCAACTCCTCTCCTGTTGAGGAGTCGTGCTCCCGTCTGACGTGGAATCCAGGCGGGACTGACCCAGAGTCTTGGCCCAGTCCCACGTGGAATCCGGGCTGGCCAAATCTTTTTGGGAAAGGAACAGGGGCAGCCTTCTCAGCTGACGCTGCATGCTGTGAGATTTTCATTTCCCCCTCTAGGGAAACACTGTCTCATACTGTCCTCACCCTCTGCTCAGAGCCCCGCCCTGTCTATCGACTTTCCATCCTACTTCTTCCCATTCTCATCCCTATATTCTTTTTTTCTTGAAGCTTATCCCACAATGGGCCAGAAAGTCTCATCATCTTCAGCTCCCCTTGATCTGGTTCTTAGTCATTTTCAGGACTACAAACGAGCAGCTTCGAATGTGTCTGAACTCCGTGTCAAGCTGACCCGTGTCCAGACCCTCTGCACCATTGAATGGCCCTCCTTTGAAGTTGAATGGCTGCCTGAAGGGTCCTTTAACCTGTCCCTCATCTACAGGGTTCAAGGAGTTATCTTCGGGGAACCAGGGCACCCTGACCAGATCCCATACATCCAAGGATGGCAATATCTGGTTGCTGCAGCCCCCCGCTGGCTGTGTCCCTTACTGCCACCCCCGCCATTGGGGCCTAAGGGGTCAGTGACTTTGCTTCCCCTGAAGAAAGTCCAGACCAAAATCCCATTGGGTTCTGAGGTCATCCCCTCGGCGCCAGAGGAGGATTTACTCCTGCCACCTTATGGGGCCCCAATGAGTGCTCAAGATAGACCTAGGGAGCACAGGTCATGAGCATCTTCCTCTTCTTCCAGTCCTTCCCAGTCTCTGTCCCCAGCTCCCAAGGCTGAGCCGGCCCCTCCTGTGGCCGAGCCCAACCCATTGCACACTGGCTCAAAGGGGGAGGGGAGAATTGTGCAAGCTCTTCCCCTGATGGAGATTGGGCCCCCAACGGAGGATGGAATTTCCCCAGTAGTCTACTTTCCCTTCTCTACTAGTGACTTATACAATTGGAAGTTACAGACTCCCTCCTTCATGGAGAAGCCTCAGGCCCTGATTTCCCTCCTGGATACCATTCTTTTTACCCACCAACCCACTTGGGATGATTGCCGACAGTTATTGAATATCCTGTTCACCACCAAGGAATGGAACTGCATCCTTTGGGAATGCAGACATGTGGTCCCTGGAAATCATGGGCGACTGACAGAGAATGAGGATTTGATTGTGGCTGCTTTCCCTCTCACACATCCAACAGAGGGGTGGGACTATAACACCCCCGAAGGTAGGGAACGCCTGAAGGTCTATCACCAGATTCTTATGGAGGGGTCTCTGGGCAGCTGCTAAGCGCCCCACCAATTTGTCTAAGGTCAGTCAGGTGAGCAGGTAAGGGATGAGTCTCCTGGAGTGTACCTGGAATGCCTGTTAGAGGCTTTCAGAACTTATACTCCCATAAATCCAGAGGCCCCAGAGAATCAGATGGCCATCAATATGGCTTTTGTAAATCAGGCAGCTCCAGACATAAAACAAATACTTCAAAAACTGGAAGATTTCGAGGGCAAAAACCTTTCTGAGCTGATGGCGGTGGTAAACAAGGTATTTAACAACAGAGAAACCCGTGAAGAAAGACAAACAAAGGGCTGGCTAGGATATTGTTGGCTGAAAGAGCAACGAATCCCAAATGGGGGGACCAACTCTCTATGAAAAAGGGAACCCAAGCCCCGCGACCCCCACAGGAAGGTCGGCCCCACCTAAAAAGAGACCAGTGTGCATACTGTAAGCAGCTGGGCCACTGGGCTAGGGGATGTCCTCAAAGGACAGGATCCCAGCCTCCCTCCAAGCCCAAGATCCTCAAGTTGGTGAACCTAGAAAACTGAAGGGGCCCAGGCTTGGCGAACCTCTACCATGAGCCCTGGGTGACCCTACAAGTGGAGGGATGAGCCGTCTACTTCCTAGTTGACACCAGAGCACAATATTCAGTTTTGAAAGAGCCTATGGGAAAATTGACCAGTAAATGCACCTGGGTGCAAGGGGCCATGGGAATCGCTCAGCACCCTTGGACTACCAAAAGGGAAGTAAGCTTAGGTAAGAAGATAGTTTCACACTCCTTTATGGTGGTCCCAGAGTGCCCATATCCCCTATTGGGTAGGGATTTGCTAAATAAAATGAAGGCTCAAATCCATTTCTCTGGGAGAGGACCTCCCAATGTGACTGTACCAGATGCAGCCTATATTCTATGCTTACAACTAGAAGAAGAATGGAGAGTGCATACCCCACCCCCTCAAAAGAGACCTACAACTATCCACAGGAACCTCCAGGCAACAATCCCTGGAATTTGAGTGGAAACTAATTCCCCAGGGAGGGCCATCCAACAGCCACCAATAATAGTGACTTTAAAAACTAATGCTCAGCCTGTAAGAGTAAAACAGTACTCGATGGCTCTCGAAGCCAGGGCAGGAATTACTAAACATATAAACCACCTTAGGGAGTTTAGTATTCTTGTTCCATGCCAATCTCCATGGAACATCACTCTCCTACCCATTAAGAAACCAGGGACTAACGATTTCCACCCAGTGCAAGATTTGAGAGAAGTTAACAAGAGGGTAGAGGATATCCACCCTACAGTCCCCAACCTGTATACCCTGCTGATCTCTCTCTCTCCAGAGAGAAGGGTCTATACTGTTTTATATGTCAAGGACTGTGGGGTCCTTCCCTGCAAGCAGCGTGATGGGGGCTGAGGAGAGGTAAGCGCGTTGCTGTGCCAACCCTCCGTTCCCAAGGCACCACCAGGGAGTCTTGTCCAGCAGGATCTCATTTATTAAGCAGCTGGCAGGTGTTTATATACATTTGTGAGTACTGGGTGTTTTGCCCCCTATCCTCCACAAGACGTGATTGGTTATAGTTATAAGTCCCAATTAGCATTTTAGGTTTTCACTTCCCCGATCAGTTGAGTTTCCATTTTTAATCTCCCTCTGCCCACATGGCGAGGCCAGGGGTGGGAATCTCCTCCCCCAGCGGGGTGCAGTTTCTCTTCCTCATAGCAGGTCCAGGTGTTGAGATGAGATACAGGAGTTGGTGGGGGCCCACCAATGGTCTTTTGAAGCTGGTCCAGCTGCTTCTTTTGGCCTTTTTGCCCTCTGCCTTCTGCCTCAGGCCCCTACATTTCCCCCTGTTTTATTTTATTTTTCTTAGCTCGTGGCTCCTTAGAGATAGATTCCCCTATCTTAGGTCACCTCCCCTCAGGGTCCGAAGTTGCCCATCCTTGCATATCCATGATTGCCATCATGGTCCCTGTCTTAGGTCATTAGCTTGGGAGAGTGTTGCCCGTGATTGGGAATAGTCACATATAATTGACAGGAGTCTATCTTTCTTTAAGGGGGCAAAACAGCCCGAGACCTCAGGCCAATTCCAGCATCCAGGCCTGGACTTGTCTGGGGGAGGGGCCTGAGGGTGACTGAGTGGTCAGGGCAAGCTGGACCAAGATTTTCTTCATCTGTCATTGTTTCTTGATGACTGAGCAGAGACATCTGAGGAGAACAAAAGCTATCAGAAGCATTAAAAACATGGCTCCGTAAGCAAGTAACCAAGATGGGTCCAGGAACCCCTTAATGTGTTCCCATACCTTGCTGAAGAAGGAGGAGTCCATTGAGAGGACCGGGGCCCTGGTATAATTTAAGGCAATAATTTGATTGGTCAGCAATATGGAATAATTAAGGAACTGCTGATTCCAATGACCATGAATATATTTAGAGAGCTGTAGACATGACTCAGAGAGGTTTTGGACACTGTAGGGGGTAAGGCAGAGTGGCTTATACTGGGGGTCACAGGCTAGCAGTGCCAAGCCCTTGGTAAGTGCCAACTCTTCACTTAGGAGGTCAATTTGCTGTTGTAAAGTCATAATCGCTTGATGAAAGTGTTGATTAATGAGGGATTGCATGTGAAGGGATGAAGCGGTCTTAGAGACCAACATATTTAATGTTTCCACTGTGGTAGTGGTTTGAGTCAAGGCCACCACAGCTGTGGCTGCTCCCCCCAATGCTAGGATGATAGCAGTGATAATTGCAGCTGTGATTCCAAAATCTCATTTTACCCAAGGGGCCTGCACCATGGCAGTCTGTTCTATCAGACTCACAGTGTGGAAATGCATTGCATTAGTAACTGGAACCCAAAGGGCCCAGGCTCATGCATAAAGAGGACAATGTGTGCAGGATAATTCCAGCAAGCCACCAGGACACAGGTGGTGTTGGCCTCAGAACAATCAAGTGAGGTTTGTGGGTCTGCAGTGACATTGGCCAATAACAGGGGAAAAGGAGGCCTCATGCATATGGGTGTAGGGGGCCAGTGGAGGGAGGAGCTGACCTGTGGACTGAAAGAATTTTTATTGTTACAATTATTATTTTGATAAGTGCCATTTTGAAGCATGAGGCCCTGTTGAGAGAGCAAAGGTCTCATGTCCATACAAGCGGTAGGACCACAGAGATCCCAGTGGCCTAAAATAGTTGCCCGATGGGAAGAGGCAACCTGTAGGCCAGAAGGCTTGACCTCTACCAGTTGTCTCCAGGAAGCCAGGGGATGGTTGGGAGGGGAGTGATTAAAGCAGCAGGAAGGAGGAGTGGCATGATTGGGCCGAGGGTGACAGTCTTGCCAAGATATGGGAAGGGTGAGGAGAAAGGGCATGAGGGAACGTGTGCATGGGCAACTGGGGAGAGGCAGTCTCATTACTGTTGGGTAGAGTGGGGGCAGAGGCACCCCCCTCCCTGGGCCCCCATTGCGGCGAGGACTGACGCCTCATCACTTTTGTTAAAGGTAGGGGAAAGGCCTTGGAGGGTAAGCAAAGAGCCCAAGGTCTCATCACCAACATAATCTTGAATTGTGAAGTTGAACAGCCCAATGCATAATGATGCATTATTGGTAGTAAAGCATAGGGAATCCCCTAGGGGCCATGACCTGTTGATTGGTTCCCATGATGGGACAGGATCCATGGTGGGAAAGCCAATGGTATAATTAGTTGAATATAAGATGGGGTAGGCAGAGGAAGAAAGGGGTAAGGGTAAGGGTATAGGCGGGGAAGGGACCAAGGCCCAAAGGTCCTCGGCCTTTATCTGGACAATAGCCAGCAGGAGAAGGGGCATCATGATTGTCACCCTCTTGTTGGCCATCTATGGTCCCCTCTGTAGCTCAGCTATCAGATCTTGAACAACAATGGTGATAAGGAAGATGACGATGGCCAGGGCAGCAGCAGCAAGCATAGCAACAAATGCTTTCCATCCAAAATATTCCATTCTGTAAGGCATAAGGAGTTTCCTCAAAGGCTTGATACCCTTGGGATAGGGTTATCCCTACATTTTTAGATTTCTTGCAGGAATCCAGATGGGCTGAGGCTCATCCATGGGGAAGACGCATCCAAATCCTCTGCCCACAGTTAGGAGCGGGTCAGGTCCCCGCCACTGTCCCGTTAATGCGTCCTTCCACCTGACTTTAACCTGGGGTCTTGGGTCCAATTGTCCCCAGTGCCATTGCAATTTCTAGAGGCGTTGGTCTTTGGTCAAATTTAAAACATTAATCATGAAAAGTGCCAGCCCCAACTGCTGATGGGGGCTTAGTCCCCCTTTTTGTTTTTGTAATTGAATTTTAAGGTTTTGGTGGTTGCGTTCTATAATGGCTTGGCCTTGGGGATTGTAAGGAATCCCTGTAGTATGTTGGATATTCCAAAGTAGGAAAAATTCCTGTAAACTCTTACTTACAAAACATGGGCCATTATCAGTTTTGATTTTCTGGGGAAGTCCCAATGTAGCAAAACATTGGAGAAAGTGAGATTGAGCATGTTTAGACTTTTCTCCTGCATGGGCAGTGGCCCAGCAGGCATGTGAGAATGTATCAATAGATACAAAAACATAATTAAGTTTTCCAAAAGGAGCATAATGCATGACATCTGTTTGCCATAAAGAATTAGGTTTGAGTCCCCTGGGGTTTACGCCTGGCTGTTGCAGAGGTGGCACCTGTAGAAAGGGCTGACAGGATTTACAGGTTTGTATGATTTTCTTTAGGTCCTTAATGGGAACCTGAGGGAATCTCTCATGGAGTCCCCGCCAATTTACATGTGTGAGGTCATGTAATCCCTGAGCCTGATTTAAGCTCATTGTCATAATTTGGGTGGATGCCATTTTGTCTGCCTCAGCATTGCCCTGGGATAGAAGTCCAGGCAATCCTTGGTGTCCCCTAAGATGTTGCAGGAAGATAGGGGCTTTTCTTCCTTTAAGCAGCGTGCAAGTCTGAATCATTAAGGGAGTAATGCGGTTATCATCCAGTTGGATGTGAGAACCCAATAGTCCTGGAAGAAGGATGACTACATACAGACTATCAGAAAATAAATTCATGGGCTCATGTATCTTTGTTAATGCTAAAGCAATAGCCATGAGTTCCTTGAATTGGGCTGAGCCATCACAAATATGGACATATCTTTTTGGTTTTTCATCTGTCCCTGGGTATACTATCACTGTGACTCCAAACTTGCCCCCATCAGTGAAAACGTTACAGGCTTTTATTAATGGCTCCCTAACAAAGAGCCGGGGGGTTTCCCAGGAGAGGGCGCAAAAGGAGGCTATCCATTTATGAAGGCCATAATGACAGTCCAAATTTCCCAGGAACCCTTCAAAGGCTATGGCCAGTTGGTTATTATTTCTGCAGAGCCATTCAAAATCCCTAAGTTGATAAGGAATGACAATTTTAAGAGGGTCTATGCCATAATGTCTTAAGGCCAAGTCACGCCCCTTTTCAATTAAGTCAGCTAATTGATCCATGGGTGTGTAAACCTGTGGCATGCCTCCTAGAGAGGCATGTACCCACTGAAGGGGCTTTCCATCCTGCATAAGGATGGACGTATCAAAGTCTCACCAGGGAGTACCCACAACTCAAGATCTTTATTAGGTGTGTATCGGGTGAGTTGGGCCCGGTCCAGGGCATCCTGGACTTTATGTAAGACATGCAGGTGTTGAGGGGCCAAGTGAATTAGTTCTTAAGGCTGTTTTCCTGCTGGCAGTTGAAACAGTGGTGTTAAGGTCTCAGTGGAAATAGGTATCCAGGCTCTCGGCCAAATAATTTCTCCTAATAATTTCTGCAGCTCCATCAGGGTAACAGTAGGCTTGACAGCCAATTGTGATTTTAAAGGACTTACTGCCTCCAAAGAAAGCATGGTTCCCAGGATTTTAAAGGGGACAACAGTCTGTATTTTATCAGTGGATACATGGAGCCCGTCTGTCTGTAGACATTTTTGCGTAACCCCATATAATTGTCTTAATTGTTGGGGGCTTGGGGCTCCCAAGATGATATCATCCATGTAAATATATACAATGGTGTGAGGGAGTAAGACGGCAGGCTCCAAAAGGGCCTTTACATAGCTTTGGCAGAATGCTGGACTATTGGCCATACCTTGGAGTAAAACAGTCCATTCATACCTTTCATCAGGTGTTTTAAAGTTAGTGGAAGGTACAGAGAAAGCAAACTTTTCACAATCCTGGGGTTGTAGAGGGATAGAGAAAAAACAATCCTTAATGTCTATAACTATAAGAAACAAATCTGAGGGAATTGCAGGGATCCAAGGCAGCCCCCTTAGGGGTGTACCCACTAGGGTACATTCTAGCATTGATTTTATGCAAATCCTGTAGCATTCTCCATTTACCAGAGGCCTTTTTAATAACAAAAACAGGTGCATTCCATGGACTTACAGAAGGCCGGATGTGGCCCAGCTGTAATTGTTCCTGCACAATTTCTTTTAAGGCCTGTAACTTTGTTTCAGATAGTAGCCACTGCTCCACCCATACTGGCTCCCCTGCAGACCATTGGATAGCCAGAACCTGAGGGGCAGTGGCCCTTAGAATTGGGGGTGAATCCAGGGGACTTTATTGGGCTCTCCCCGATAATTATGAAAGTTTGAGAATTCTTGCTCTTTAATCTCCTCTAATCCTTTTGGGTGTCTGTTGAACTCTTCCTGTGCTAAGAGGTCTTCATAAAATGCCCTATTATCTGTGGTCAAAACAGCATCCATTTGGCCAAGCAAATTGGACTGCAACCTGGGCACCACCAGGGGCTGGATCTCGCCTCTAGATCCATCTGCTTCCCTCCATTCCAGCAGTCCCTGCACCTCCTCGGCTCTAGCAAGCCCGCCCATGCCCAAAACCTGTGGGCTGGGCTTGAGGGGCCATGCATTAGGTACTTCTTCCTTTCTAAGTATGGTGCGATCTGCCCCAGTATCGATGAGGCAGTGAAATCTTTTTCCCCCTATGAAAATGCTCATCTTTGGCCTGAGACCTTCCCGTAGATGGGAACTGTCCAGTTGGTTCGAGTTATTTCCATCCCAGGTCCTCCTTTGGATAACGGGGCTAGAGGCCACCCTGGAACTAATTTAAAGGTTTTCCAGTTACATCAAACTTAGATCTGCAGTCCCTTCTCCAATGATATCTCTTTCTGCAGCAAGGGCAGGGATTTTTTGGCCTGGCATCTATCTGATCCCTCTGTTTTAGGGTATGTCCCTTTTCCTCAGGGCACTCTTGCTTAAAGTGCCCTCTCTTCCCACAGTTAAAACATTTCCCCCCTCCTCCTTCTCTTTGCCATGCCACCTGGGTAGCTGCAAGGGCCTGCGTCATGGCTTCCACCAATGAAGCAGTTTGCGCCTGTAGCGCTCTAATCAGCATGTGAATTTCATGAGATCGGGTTCCTACATTCTGGGAGGCTACAATCCACTGACTCATGGAGTTACTTCTAAGCCTGGAGCAAGCCGCCCTGTGATCCTGATTCATGCCGTCCCACAAAGGGCCGGGAGGCCATTTTCTTATCAAGCTGTTTTGCACCCTATCTATGAATTCAGGAAGTGGCTCAGAGGGCTTTTGCCTCAATCCTATTATGGGGTCCTCCGTTGGGCCCCCATTAAGCTTCCTCCATGCTGACAAGCCAGCGGCCTTCACTTGCTCTCTGTATAAGGGAGGGAGGACTGCTTGCTGCTCTCCAGTAGAGTGGCCATCAGAGGTACCTGACAGCTGCCCATATGTAAAAGGGATTGGGGGGTTGGCTGTCTGGTTTTGCTCTGCTGTAGTCCAGCACTCCTCTTTAAATAGTGCTTGCCATTTAACAAAAAGTGGTCCTGAAAGAACTGCTCTGGTCAGATCATACCAGTCTCTGGGCACACAGAGCTGGTGAGCTAAACCCTCCAATAGAGTGCTGACCAGGGTGAGTTAGGGTCATCCTGTGCTACAGCCACCCTTAATTCCTTGAGATCCTTGGCCTCCCAGGGGTACCAGTCCCTGGGCCTCCCTGGTCCTGGGACCAAATTAACAGGGAAGGTCTGGCATTGAGATTGGGAGGGCTGTGGTGCCCCGGCCGGGAATACTTCCACATACCTCAGCAATTGTGGTGCCAAGGGTGCCGGGGAGAGCTCCTTCTGGGTGGCCTGCCTTCTCTGCTCACTCCCCTCCACCTCCAGGGACAGCTTGGCTTGAAAGTCGGCTGTCACAGCCTCCAGCTGATCCTCTTGTGACCCAGCCTGTCTCCTCCCCTCATCAAACTGAGGCCAGTCTTTCTCTTCCTCATGTGGAAGGAGGGCATCCCCATCCCCTGTCCCCCCTTCTCGAGTGGGGATGGATCCCCCGAAGCAACCCTTAAGGGCTGATATAGTGGGGTAGAATCCCAAAGGGGGTTCAATTCCAAAATGCAGTTCCCTTTTCCTACCCAAGTCCTTCACCCTCTACCAGGTCCCCACCAAGAACAGGTTAGCTGCAGGGACCCAAGGGGCCAAAAGAGTCATGGTCTCCCAGACCTGATTAGCCATAGAGTCTGAGATGTCTAGCCCTTGGCTCTTAAGTATATAATGCAATGCCTTCAGGGCTGGTTCATGCTTCTTAGAGGTCACGTTACCCATACTGAGGATCTCACTTACCCCGAAAAGACCGATTGGCCTCAGCCAAAATCTCTTCCGTGCCTCACTTGGGGCACCAGTTGCAGGGTCCTTCCCCGCAAGCAGCGTCATGGGGGCTGAGGAGAGGTAAGCGTGCTGCCATCCCAACCCTCTGTTCCCGAGGCACCACCAGGGAGACAGGGAGTCTTATCCAGCAGGATCTCATTTATTAAGCATTTGTGAGTATTGGGTGTTTTGCCCCCATCCTACCCAAGATGTGATTGGTTATAGTTATAAGTCCCAATTAACACTTTAGGTTTTTGTTTCCCTGATCAGTTAAGTTTCCATTTTTTATCTCCCTCTGCCCACATGGCGAGGCCAGGGGCAGGAATCTCCTCCCCCCAGCGGGGTGCGGTTTCTCTTCCTTGTAGCAGGTCCAGGTGTTGAGATGAGATACAGGAGTTGGTGGGGGCCCACCAATGGTCTTTTGAAGCTGGTCCAGCTGCTTCTTTTGGCCTTTTTGCCCTCTGCCTTCTGCCTCAGGCCCCTACAAAGGATACCTTCTTTAGCCTGACCTTGGCAAAGGAAAGTCAACCTATCTTTGCCTTTGAGTGGCAAGACTCGAACCAGGGGTTTAATAGACACTTGGACACAACTGCCACAGGGGTTCAAGAACTCCCCCACGATCTTTGATGAGGCTCTACACCAGGACTCACAGTAGTATTGGGCCTTGCACCCAGAGGTAAGCCTCCTACAGTATGTAGATGACCTGTTGATTGCCACTGAGGTTGAGGGCACTTGTCTTCAAGCCACCAGAGATTTGCTCCTGACCTTGGACTGATTGGGGTATAAGGTCTCTGCCAAGAAGGCTCAGCTCTGTGTCATGGAAGTAATATACTTGGGGTACCTATTAAGGGATGGGCAGAGGTGACTGTGACCAGCCAGAAAGCAAGCCATTATGGGAATTCCAAACCCTAGATCCCACAGGCAGTTGTGAGAGTTCTTGGGATCGGCAGGCTTCTGCCGGCTCTGGATACCCTGGTTTGCCGAGCTGGCAAAACCCTTGTATGAAGCCACTCAAGGAAATGAGTCATCCTTCCTATGGACTGAGACTCAGGAGAGGGCCTTTCAAGAAATTAAGAAGGCTTTATTGCAGGCTCCAGCCTTGGCTCTGCCAGATATCCATAAGCCCTATCAGCTCTTTGCTGACGAATGAGTGGGAATAGCAAAGGGAGTCCTGACCCAAATGCTTGGGCCTTGGAAGAGACCTGTGGCTTACTTGTCAAAAAAGCTTGACCCCGTGGCCTCGGATAGCTGGGCTGCCTCAGAATTATCTCAGCCATGGCCTTATTGGTTAAAGATGCAGATAAGCTCATTACGGTCACCACCCCTCACTCGATTGAGGGGGTCCTTAAAAATCCCCCCAACAGATGGATGACGAATGCTTGGTTCACACATTATCAGGCCTTGCTCCTTAATCCCCCTCGTATCCAGTTCCTCTCCAGCACCGCTCTGAATCCTGCTACTTTGCTGCCAGAACCGGATCTTGAGGTCCTGCACAACTGCCTAGAGGTACTCTGCAGCTTACATGGGACTCAGGAAGACCTGATGGATGTTCCATGGCCCCACCTGGACTTAATTCTGTTCACAGATGGAAGTAGCTTCATTTAGGAAGAAACCAGGTACGCGGGGGTGGCGGTTGTCTGTCCATTGCAAACAGTGTGGGCCTCCTCCCTGAAATTATAGCCCTCAGGCCTTAAAGCTAAGTAAAGACCAGACTGTTAACATTTTCACTGATAGCTGTTATGCTTTTGCTACGGCTCATGTCCACGGGGCTATGTACAAGGAGAGGGGGCTCCTGACAGCAGAAGGAAAGACTATCAAAAATAAACAAGAGATCTTAAAACTCCTGGAGGCCATATGGTTACCAAAGAGACCGGCCATCATCCATTGTCCGGGGCACCAAAAAGGGGATTCACTGGAGGCACAGGGAAACAGGAGAGTGGGCCTAGCAGCTAGAGAAGCAGCCCTAACAGCCTCGAACCTACTGGTTATTCTGCCTGAACCCCTCTTGCCAGAAGAGCCTTCCTACTCAGCTCAGGATGATCAGGATTTAACTTCCCTGGAAAATACCAAGATCAAGCATGGATGGAGATTCACTTCTGATGGGGAGGCTCATTTTACTGCATAAGCTGGCAGAGGACTTAATATATAAACTCCACAAAGGGACTCACCTAGGGAAGAGAAAGTTTCACCCTGACTCCGTACCACATCTTTGATCTAACCAAAATGATTGAGAGCTGTCTTTCCAGATGTTGCTCCTGCCAAGTTACTAATCCAAGAAGAAAAGTCATGCCCCCCAGAAGGGAGAGGGGCACTGTGCCTAGAGTCCATTGGGAGGTGGACTTCACTGAGGAAAAACCTGGCAGGTATGGCTATAAATATCTCCTAGTCTTTGTAGATACATTTTCAGGATGGGTCGAAGCGTTTCCCACAAACGGGGAAACTGCCTCAACGGTGGTTAAGAAGATCATCAATGAACTAATTCCAAGGTATGGACTCCCCTCTGTGATCAGGTCAGACAATGGACCCGCCTTCATCTCTAAGGTAACTCAAGAGTTAATTAAAACACTGGGGACTAATTGGAAGTCACATTGCGCATACCACCCCCAGAGCTCAGGGCAAGTAGAGAGAATAAATTGGACCCTTAAAGAGACCATAACCAAATTAACCCTAGAAACTGGGGATGACTGGACAGGCCTCCTACCTTTTGCCCTATACAGGGTCAGAAATACCCCATATACTCAAGGTCTAACATCTTATGAAATCATGTCTGGCCGACCACCCCCTTTGCTTCCCAAGCTGCCTTCAGATGTGCTGACTTGTCTGATTCCCAATTTCTTAAGTCCCTACAGGCCTTACAGATTGCGCAAGACAACATTTTCCCCTTGCTGAGGCACATCTATGCACTGCCACCAGCCCAACTGCACGGATTCAAGCCAGGAGACCACAAGGAGCCCCTCAGACCTCAATGGAAGGGGCCACACATCGTGATCCTCACCACCCCTACTGCAGTTAAGGTAGCCAGTGTCCAGACCTGGATACATCACTTGCATCTAAAGCCTGCATCAGAAGATTGGTCAGACCAAGTCGACAAGAGATGGAAGGTCACAGGGGTAAAAGACAATCCTCTCAAGCTAAAAATCTCTGCCACACCATAACCCTTGTTGCTTTTTTATTTCTTTTATAAAGTCTGGCCTAGCTAACTCCCTTCATGGACTCCAAAACCTCACCTGGGTAGTTAGTAGCACATAGTTAGTAGCACATTAGTTCACTATGGAAAGATAGTGAACATTTCCTCCCACCTGGGACCTCCAGGTGCCTGGCTCCCCAAGATTACATTCTACCTCTGCTACCTGCTTGAAAGAGCTTTAATAGAGCCTTCCCTAGGAAACTGCCCCCATGGACTCCAAAACCTCACCTGGGTAGTTAGTAGCACATCCACTGGGACCTCCACACGCCTGGTTCCCCAAGATTACATTTGACCTCTGCAACCTGCTTGAAGGAGCTTGGGAATCGTATACCCTGTCAGGCACTGTAAATTATGCTTGCCAGTCTCCCCTTGGCTGAAAGAGGATGAAGGAGCACCACTTATATGTTTTCCCAGGCGACAATGGTAACCGAAGAAGTACCTGTGGGGGGCCAGGGAACTATTTCTGTGCTTCATGGAGCTGTGTGTCTACTGGATATATTAACTGGACTGCCCCCATCACTACCAACTTGATCCAGGTAACTGCCGTCCTGGGCCCAACACTTTGGCAAAACCCCAGATCAAGGCAATTCGAGGGACCCTGTTCCTCCCCTAGATGCAACCCTATCTCCTTGAGCTTCACTCCGAAAGGAAAGGAACCTAAAAACCTACAAAAATGGATTGATGGGCGAACTTGGGGCCTCAGGTTATACACCACAGGGACTGATCCAGGAATACTTTTTTTCAGTCCATCTTCAGGTGGGTCCAGTCTTGGGGACCCAGATGGGGCTGGCTCAGATAGTGTTACAGCCTATAGGATGACCAACACCAGCCCATTTTTAAATCTGTCAAGAGGCCAGTTCCTAGCCAAATTGTCTGACTGGATAAAACTGCTACTTTGCCCACACCTAGATCCACACCCCCAGAGATCCAACGGGTCCAAGAGCACTTGTAGCCATCCCTTGGGCTTATGAACCTCCTAAATGCCACCTTTATTGCTTTAAATAATACTTCCCTAACCTTACTATCCATTGCTGGTTTTGCATGGACCTGAGCCCTCCCTTTTATGATGGGTTAGCTCTCCCAGGAAATTATGTTGTCACTTCTGACCCCACTGCCTGCAGAACCCTCCTACCTACAGGGAGAAGGGGCTTACTCTCACCCAAGTGTATGGAAAAGGGCTATGCATGACTCCTCACATAAAATTGTCCCCCCTTCTTACCAACATCTATGTAACTCTGTTCAAGAGATAGGGGCTACTACACCTAACCCATATATGGTGCCCCTCAACTCCACTTGGTGGGCCTGTACCTCTCGCTTAACTACATGCCTCCACTCATCCCTTTTAAACCAGACCGGGGTTCCCCATCTATATTATAGAACAGACATAGAAATGGAAACCAGAGTCTCAGAAGAGTCTAGACCTCGTAGGGGCCATAGGAAATACTACAGTTGTCTAATGTACTCAGGGTCGGGGTAACCATTGCAACTGGTCTGGGGGCTTCAATGCTAGTCCTCCAGGATAAAAATTATCACCTTCTTACACAGGCCATAGACTTAGACATACAGTCATTAGATACATCTATATGCCACCTCAAAGACTCTCTATCCTCTTTAGCTGAAGCAACCTTACAAAATAGGAGAGGGCTGGATTTACTTTTTCTAGAAAAAGGATGACTCTGTGTTGCCCTAGGGGAACAGTGCTGTTTCTATGTTAATCACTCAGGAGTTATAAAACAGTCTTTGGCTGAAGTCCGTAAAAGACTCAAGG
>NW_008359443.1:302785-318969 GCF_000622305.1 Nannospalax galili
AGCCTTACAACAATATAGAAATGGTTCCACGGCCCTAAATGCGCCATCCGACCGCTTCTTTCCACTTCTGTAATTTGCTTGGCTTAAATATTTAACCCTTGCCATAACTCTATGGGGGAATGAAGAGCCAGAATGCTCTGACTCCATTTTGGCTAGCTTCTTTAGACAAGCCCAGACAAGCTCAGGCATATTGTACATGTAAAAGCCTTATAAGGTATGAACAAAAACTTCTGACTCTAAAAGATATCAGTCAGCACATTCCAATGCCCTGAAGACAGCCCCTACCAATCAAGACTTTCCCCGTACACAGTATATGGGGACATCTAATTATTTTTAAAAGGTGCTTGGCGCATGTGGGTTTCTGTGGAGGGCCCCAATAAAGGCTCCTGCCTGCTATTGTTCAGGGCCAGACTCCATCTTTGGCTCATGAAGTCTGTGCCAGGCTAGCC
The DNA here is from genome assembly GCF_000622305.1 of Nannospalax galili. Lineage (NCBI taxonomy): Eukaryota > Metazoa > Chordata > Mammalia > Rodentia > Spalacidae > Nannospalax > Nannospalax galili. The sequence continues at coordinate 303,235 of NW_008359443.1, forward strand.
ACCATTTGGTTGTTGTCTTTTTTTTACTTTAAATTCTTGAATAAACTTTTTGTATAATCTTTTTGGGTATCTATGGGAATTATTCTCGATTCTCGAACCCTAACAATAACTGAGGGCACAGGATAGGAATAAGCATCCACGTTCACCATACCCACCACTGTGTAAACAAACCTGGCCTGCCAAGCACTTACCAAGCATGAGCCTCAGGCAAGGGCTCCACATCTGTCCATGTGGCATCACTTAACCCTTCACCTCTCATCTGGGAGGAAACTTTCAAGGTCAGTGACTTGTCCAGTACACAGCAGTAAACAGTGTTGCTGGGATTCAAACTCAACAGTCTACCTTGCTCTGATTGCCAGCTCTGACCCTGCAGTGCCCTTGACAGGACGTCCTCTTCAATTTGAGATGTTGCAAGGACCAGGGAGGTGTCCTTCTGAAAGTGGCCTACTCTACATTAGGAAATAAGCACAGCTATGGAGGAAGAGGAGGAGGATGGGGGGAGGAGGGGGGGGAGGAGGAGGAGGAGATGATGGGGGAGGAGGGGGAGGGAAGGGAGGAGGCAGCAGTGGTGGCCTCTGCCTTCTGTATACTAAGCTGAAATTTGCCTGCTTGGTGCTGTTTCTTGCTGGGTGCGTGGAATGTTTCTGTTCTCCACTCCACAGGCCTCCCTCCTAACACCTATCAGAAGAAGCAGCAAACACAGAACTAGGAAATTTTTGTCAAGCCAGTTTGGCTGTGTCTGAGCAGTTAATCCACTGGCTGGATAAAAACTGGACAGAGAGTCTGAGCACTGGCCACTGCACTCTACCTGCCTTGCAGCTGCTCAAGGGCCACTGTGCTGATGGACAGACCTGTGAGCAGGTTGCCGTGGTCCTAGGGGGGACACAGAGAGGAGGCTCTCTGAGGAGCTGCTTCCTGCCAGTTTCATCCTGCAGTACCACAAGCTTTAATTAAAGCAAGTCTTTGGCCTGCACCAGGGATGCCTGTGCTGAGATCTGGCATCCTGTGGGGGCCAGCAGAAATCTGCTGACTGTAAGGGAGGCAGTGCCAGGAAGCAAGGGCCAAGCAAATGTAGAGAATGGACCTGTGAGGCTGCCAGCAAGACAGTGAAACAGCTCTAAAAATCTGTTACCAAGCTCCTTGAGAAAGGAAGACATCTTGGGGAGGTGGGAGGGCAGGACCTAGCTGGCCTGGGGCCCTGGGCTGTTTGAGTGGCTGGGCTGGGCTGGGTGGCTGTTGGGGAACCCTGCTGTTAAGGTCAACTCCTTTCTCAGCAGGGGCTTCCTGCCTGCCTTATCTGGAAAGTGCCTCCAAGCAGGGATGCCTGACCTTATTCAGAACATGACCTTTGGCATAGTTACCTGCAATAAAACTACCCCCAGGTTTTTTCTATATGATAACTAGGCATTTCCCTATAGTCAGATGATAGGATCCCCCTACCACATGTAAATAAAGCACACTGTGAGCACCTATCAGCTGAAGCTTTGGCTGCTGCCTCTGCACTGTATTTTCCCTAACCCCCACTGAGTAAACGAGCTGTATCACTGAATCCGCCTCCCCGGAAGGGCTTTTCCATGGTGCTCACTGGCCACCCGGACCTTGTTCTTAGCTTCCGCTCCCTTTGTTCTCATGGGTCTGTGGCCAATGGCCCACGAGGGGAGGGAGAGACCCACAGGTTGCAGTCAGAGCCTGGAGCTCAGGGCTGACCCTATCTATAGCAGTTTATGATTTACTGAGGCAAATAATGTCAGGTATTTAGGGTAGTGCCTGAATTCCAGAAGTGCTTGATAAATATTTTTATTATTTGACAGTTACACACACACACCAACAGCAATGTTTAGAACAGATGTTACTAATCCTACTTTATTTCTGGTTTTTTTTTTTTAAATAGGGTCTTAGAACTCCCTACAGAGCTCAGGCTGACCCTGAACTGAAGGCAATTGTCCTTCCTCAGCCTCCATCAGGATCACAGGCACAAACTACTATTCCTAGCACAAACTCTATTTTATAACTGAAGAATGTTGAGGTTTGGAAGGTTGAGTAACTTTCCCAACATCACCAAACCAGACTGAGAATGGATGGTTCCATATCTTCGGGCACCCAGTTTTCCACCTCAGGAATCAACAAGGAAGCTCACAGTCCAGGGAAATCAGCCCACTGGATCTGGAGAGGGGTGTGGAGAGGGTGGTGAACAGGGAACCATGAAATGCCGGGCAGAGCCACCAGGAAGGCCAAAGGAAGGCAGGACTGTTGTGCCCAGTTCGCGAGACCCCAAAGACCACCAAGGAGCGACCGATGCAAACACACAAGGGTTCTTTTATTGTTGCAAGCTTAAGCTTGGGCCCACTCTGTCACCGACTCAGCAGATGTCAGATGTGAGACCCCTTGGTTTTGGAGGCAGAGGCTTTTATAGGTTAAGTTCAGCAAGTAGGGGAGTAGGGGGTCTTCAGCCTGGCAAGCATCGATTGTTTGCAGCCCAACCTGCTGGCTTCAGGAAATCTGAAAAGATATCTGGACTTTTAGTACTTTCCTGTCCCTGGTTAATTGACCGTTGGTGGGGGAGTTGTTCTCTATCCATTCCAAGTATTGTGGTTTTTCTTGGAACAGGGCCCAGGGCTGGGTCAGTCCTATGGAGGTTTTATCCAAGATGGAGTCACTCAGGTCTCTCAGGACCAAAAGACGACAGGGCTGGAGAGATGCTCAGCAACTAAGAGCACTTGCTGCTCTCACAGAGGACCCAGGTTCAGTTCCCAGCACCAATATGGTGACTATAATTCCAGCTTCAGCGGATCCAACAACCTCTTCTAGCCTCCATGGGCATTCCCCACACAGTATACATGCATTCATACAGACAAACACTCATACACATAAAATAAAATTTAAAGAACTTAGGGGACAATAAGTTGGCACATCACAGCAGGAAGGCTACCTGTGGAGTGTGTGCATGTATCCAGTAACTCGTTCTGGCTGGAGAGCCCTCAAAGGGGATGCAGCTCAGAACGTACAGTGCCTGCCTAGCACGTACCTAGCCTTGGGTTTAACCTTCATGAACTGTATGCTGATGAACACTCATAATCCTGGCCCTTGGGACTTGGAGGCAGGAGGATAGGAAGCTCACATTCATCCCAGAGAGTCATATCACATCCACAGTGAAGAACAAAGAGAAACGAATGGACATGTGCTCGCTATGCTCGCCTCGGTTTCCCTACTCTTACACAGTTCGGGATCCCCTGCCTAGGCAACCATGCCACCCACAGTGGGCTGGGTCTTCCCACATCAATTAGCTTATTAAGCCAGTCCCCCACAGACATGCTCAGAGGCAGTATCTTATTGAGACTCTCTACCTCTATAATTCCAGGTTGTGTCAATTTGACAAAGTTAACAATCTTGGGTGGTTATTTTTGTAATCCTTATTATTGCCAGACACGGTGGCTCACACCTTTAATCCCAGCACCTGGGAGGCAGAGGCAGGTGGATCTCTGTGAGATCAAAGACAGCCTGGTCTATCTACATAGTGAGTTCCAGGCTAGCTGGGGCTACAGGAAGACCTTGTCTCAACCCCCAGATATCTTTATTATTATTATTACTACTATTATCAATATCAGTGTGATGGGGGAAAATGTCACAGCGCACATGTGGAGGTCGTTCTTTCCTTCCACCTCTACGGGGTTTCCTCAGATCGGACACAGACTTTTAAGCTTGTGCAACAAGTGCTTTTACCTGCTGAGCTAGTGTGAAAACCCCAGGTAAGGTTCTTCTTGTTGTTCTGTTTGTTGTTTGGTTTCTTTGCAAGACAGTGTCTTCACGTGTAGCCCAGGCTGCCCTTGAAGTCAGCAGTGGTTCTCCTGCCTCAGCCTCCCCAGTGCTGGGAATCTATAGGCAGGACACAGCAGCATGGCTCAGTTTTAACACATGCACAGATGGAGTATACCTGGCACACGATAAGGTTCAATGCATGTTCACTAGATGATCTAAACATCTCTGAATCTATACACGTAAAACCAAACTTTGAAGGAGTTTTCAAGTGCAGGTAAACTTTGCCTTGGGACACAGTCCAGGCTGAAAATCCCAATGCTGTGGAATCTGGAACTTCAGAGTCCAAGAGTCGGAGGTCTTAGCATGTACACAGTAACTATGGCAACCACAAACCCGGTTGTACCTGACCTTCTCCCAGCCTGTCTCTGATGACATCTGGATCTGTTCTGAGCTACTATCTGAATTTAGAAAAATTAAAATTGCATTCTTTGAAAACATTCCATAATTCAGACACTTCTTTCTCCTCAGCTTCAAAACACCAAGGTTGTACAGCATCAGCTCATAGAAAGGAATTGACCCAGAGCTATGCCAAGGAGACACTTTATCTGTTTTTTTCTCTCAGCTTACAAAAGGAGAAGGTGCCGAAACTTTTGATTTACCTGATATAGTTCAACAGTGTTTACACCTTAGCTGCTCTTGCAGAGACACCGAGGTCTAGGACGGTGCCACATTGGAGCCATGACACCTTCTCTATACCTTTTTTAAACACAGCTCCTCCACAGATGATTATCATTATATAAAGCAGGCTGTGTTTTAAGAAGTTCTTATGTGGGCCAGGTGTGGTGGTACACACCTTTAATCCTAGCACTTGGGAGGCAGAGGCAGGTGGATCGCTGTTAAGTTCAAGGCCAACCTAGTCTACAAACGAGTACCAGGCCAGCTGGGGCTACAAGGAGACCCTGTCTCAAAGAGACCAAAAAAGTTCTTATGTGATTCAGTTCGCATAATGGGTATACTGCAGGAAAGAAGCATTTTCAAATATTATCAAGTGAGTATTCGCTAAATCCCCAAGTCATGAGGCTAGACACAGTGATTTAGGAAGAAGCAAGGGAAAGCCTTCATATGTACATTTCATAAAACATTGTACACCATAAATTTCAATGTGGCAGGCTTTCTGAGTGGCCTGCTGTTAGCAAACAAAATGTTTGTTATAAAAAAGAAATATTCATGACTGCTGGGGACAATGCCTTATTAATGGCTGTGTTCTGCACTCTGTGAAAGACTTCACTGAAACGTTGTCACCTGTATTAGAAGCTGCCCACAAACTTTCTTACCTAAAGTACCTTTTGGAAGACATTCAGATGTGCTAACTCCACAAATCCCCAAATAAAAAGCCTGTTTAACAAACCTGGATTCCTTGAATCTAAAGGAGAATAAAATACTAAATCCCTGACATCTGTGGCTCATCTGTTTCAAGGGAGCCCTAGATAGTCCTCTTTAATATCTACATCGTAGCTAATCAACAAAGGCTGTGTTTAAAAAGCAAATGGCTTATGCTTTTGCTGTTATCGATTTGGGAGGGAGGGCGGGGCAGCAGTTTATTTGAGAGCAAACAGACCACTGGACTGCCTCTTGGGGAGCAGAGAAACAGTCTGTTGTTGATGTTTTGAGACAGGGTTTCCCTGTAACCCCAGCTGACCTAGAACTCCCTGTGTAGACCAGGCTGGCCTGATTAAAGGCGTGCCCTACCACACCCAGCACTCATCTTTCGTCTGAGAATACATGCCAGGCTTGTGGGGTATTATCAGATGTCTAAGTCTCTACTGTGCTCAGTCAGAGGACGATAGTCACCACTCAGCAGAGACCATGCTGTGCTGGGAGAGAGCTTATGTGTGCAAGGAACACAAGGGCTTCCCCTCACCGCCCCATCCCCGGAGCTCTTGGTTCCCCGATCCCAGGCCATTCAGGACTGCTTTTTCTTTGCAGCACTAGGAATTTAACCCAGGACCCCATGGTGCTAGTCAAACACTCTACCACTGAACTTGGTCCCCAGTCCTGCGATCAGAAGCTTTGCGTGTCGGTGTCTATCATCAGTCTCTCTCCACCGCTCCTTCCCCTCAGCCCATAATCCTGCTCAGACTAGCCTCAACTGGAAAACCTTTCACTGTTCTTTTACAAAAGTGTTTTTGAAATAAAATTTATCCTTCAGCCCTCCTTCAGGGCCTGCCTGATGAACCACCCACTTCACCTCCCCTTCCCCCACCGCATTTCATGTATTCTGTCATATATGTCATATTCTGTCAGTTTGTACCCCCAGATGTCCCTCAGTGCAACCTCATCCATTGGAATCTAGTCAGTCTATCTAGAGTCTTTCCCTTAAAGAAGATCCACTGTCTTTCAGCCCACAGCAATCAACTGCAAATAGTTCTTCAGCTAAGGGTGGGGCCTGCTGCCCATGGAAGCCTCCCCCGCCCCCAAGACTGGCTCTCACGGTTCTGGAGGACACCATACAAGCTGCTAAGGGAGAAAATCAATCAGTGGGCCACCCCAGCTGTAAAGCCAATAACCACAACAATGACAGGCACAGCAGACTGTCTCTATTTGTGCAGTACTGATAGTTATCTTGGGGGTAATTAACAGCCATCTAACTGGATATAAAGCCCTCTCAATGGGAGGGAACTTGTGTAGCACTGTAAATATGGCCAACATACACATGGCTGGAGAAGTCATAAATCCTAGAGAAAACCCTACCTCTGACATATGCCTAGACAAATGTAATTCCTTGCTGTGTGCTAAATATCTCTGCTAGATAGCTTTAGCTGTCAACTTGACACACCTGGGCAGGGAGCCTTAATGGGGGCGTTGCCACCATTGGACTGGCCTGTGGCCATGTATGTGGGGCATCTTCTTGATTACTGAGTGATATGAGAGGGCCCAGCTCACTGTGGGTGGTTGTTCTGTACTGTATAAGAAAGGCTGAGCGGAGGCCACAGGAGCAAGTCAGTAAAGCAACATTCGTCCATGGCCTGTGCTCCAGCTCCTGCCTCCAGGTTCCTGCGCTGAGTTCCTACCTTGGGCTCCCTGATGAACTATGACCCGAGAGATGTAAGATAAGGTAAACCCTTTCCTCCCCAAGTTGGTATTGGTCAGAGTGTTTTGTCACAGCAATTGAAGGCAAACGAGAACAATATGGATCCTTACACTTACAGACAAGTATTACCACTCACCACTCAGCTACAGCCATCTTGAAGAAGCTATCAAATTGGCCAGATCTACAACATTTTAGCACAAAAATGAATAGTAATGATAATGGATTATAATACACTATGTAAAATTTGAGGAGAAATGAAGTAATTAATGCACTATAGAGTGACAATCAATAATTACAGAAAGGTCTGTGAAACTTGAAGAAAATCACCATTTGGAAACTGCAACAGTAACAGCTGATTCGTGTTAGAATCATCACTGGGTGAAAAAACTAATGTAAAATGTCAAGGAAGTATGGGTGATTTAAATACCTCCTCAGAAAACAATTTCTATTAAATAAGGCATAAAATGGTTCTTAGGTATCTTTTCTAATATTTTATTTATTATTTTTATTTTATGTGTATGAGTGCATTGCCTGCATGTAGGTAGGTGCACCTGTGTCCTACAATGGAGGTCAGAAGAGGGCATCAGATCCCCTGGAACTGGAGTTAAGGACCGTTGTTACCACTATGTGGGTGCTGGGAATCAAACCTGGGTTCTCTGCAAGAGCAGTGCACTTAACTGCAAAGCCATCTCTCCAGCCCCTCTTATGTATCATTACAGTAAAGAAACCCAGATAGGCAGCATCTTAACCACGTGATCAAATTTACCATCTCTAGTCAGGGGCCAGCAACAGCATGTGCCTCCCAACACCCCACACTGAGAAGGACAAGGCATCGCTTTGTGTTGGTCCTGGCACAAAGGGCACACGCTGAACCTAAACATAGGATATTGACAGCCTGAACGGGAGGATATTCTACAAGTGACTCTACTGTCACAGCCATGAAACACAAAGACAGACAGCAGGGCAGTCAGTGGTGTGTCAGAATGGTGTGCAGCTTCCCAACTCTGGAGCTCAGTTAACACAAAGAATAACTTGAAACCAGTCAGAGGGCTGGCAAGATGGCTCAGCAGGTAAAGGTGTTCACTGCCATGCCTGACAACCTGAGTTTGATCCCTGGAACCCACATGGTGGAGGGAGAGAATCAACTCCCAGAAGTTGTCCTCTGACATACACACACACTTGACTGTATGTGTCACACCCATGCATGCATGCATACATACATACATACATACATACATACATACAGTCAAAAAATATTCAGTGAAATCAGCCAGGCATATCTACACCACAAAATTCAGCAAGCTCTGTGGATTGCCCCACACACACACACACACACTGACCAGTGGAACAGTGCTCCACTGGAGCTGAAGGGAGTCCAGAAGATGTGATAGCTAAATGTGCCTGGACCTGGACATCTGAAGGACATTATTGGAACCATCGAAGACAGTCCAATGGGCACTGAGGATTAAATGATAGGACTGGGGAGAAGGCTCAGTGGGTAGGGCGTGCTGTGCAAGCACAAGGACCTGACATCGGATCCCCAGTTCCCCTGTAAAAGCTGGGAGTGGTGATCCCTGTGACCCCAGTACCTGGGTAGGGCTCAAACAGGTGATCTTGGGGATGGCAAGTAGGCCAGGCTAGACATTTCCAGGTTATCTCAAAAAATAAGGAAAAGCAATAGAGGAAAACATTCCAGCATCTACCTCTGACCTATATATGGACCTGCACATGCAGATACATGCACACACACAAACATGTACATATACACATATAAGCACATATAAATTTGTATATACACACATAAACATACATACCTGTATACATATATATATACATACACATCAATACAAATTCACACATATACACATATATGCATACCTGCACATATGCACACATAAACACACATATACACACATTCATATATATGTGCACATGCATCTATACACATACACACATGCAATTATGTATAGACATGCATACAAATTCACACATACACATACCTGTACCCAGAAATACATATATACACATACATAAATACCTGTACACGTGCATGTATGCACATATATACACACGCAATTACATGCACATACACATACAAGTTCACACATACATACACATATACACACACATACACCAAAATGATAGAATTATATCAGTATTGCTTTCCCATTTAAAAACAATTTTTTGAAATGTTTTGTCATGTGTCTGTGTGTGGGTGCACGTGTGTACAGGTGTGCAAGTATGTGTGTGTACATGCATGTTCAGGCCCAAGGCTTACATCAGGTGTCCTCATCAACTATTTCCCACCTTAGTCATTGAGGCAGGGTCTTGCAGTTGAACACGGAGCTCACCTTTTCGACAAGTCTACCTAGCCAGCTTGCTCCAGAGAGCACTCATCTCCACGTTCAGAGTGCTGGGATTGCAAGCGGACCACCATGCCCACTTGACATTCACATGGGTGCTGGGGATCCTAACCCTGGTCCTCAAGCTTGCTTGGCAAACACCTTACCCAGGGAGCCATCTCCCCAGCCCACATTCCCAAATTTGAAGACTACCATGCCTACACAGGAGAAAGTCCTTAGGATATACATGTTGAAGTATTAAAAACCAGTAAGGTGTCATATCTGCAATTTATTCCCAAAGGTTAAAAAACCCTCTATGCATGTCTGCATATCTATGAAATAAAAAGGCAAATGGTCAAATGTTAGTGTCGCTTTAGAGAGTCAGGGATTAGGGAATAAAGTGTGTGTGGGAGTTCATTTTACTATTATTACCACTTCTGTATAAATTTGAAATTATTTCAAAAATTATTAAGCAGTTCTATTTTAATCAAGTCTAAGACTGTGGCTCTCTTGCTACTTAGCTGGGAGCTAAATTCCTTTCACATTCCATGAAATTAGAGAAAAGCCAGAGGGGCAGTGGCGAGTGGAGTGTGGATCCATCGCAACACGGGTAACTGGGCGCCATCTTCCCTGGGCTGCTGTCCTGCCTCTCAGGTCCCTGTAGGCAACTCTGGGAAACCTGTCTTTTATTTCTCTCCTTGGGAATCAGACCTCAGTCAGATACAGCCCATCAGATACTTTACTTCTATAGGAACTAAAAGAGGTACAAACATGATTAAAAGCAGTTCTTAGGGGAAACTAATGTTCTTGTTGGTTTTGCTTTTTTATCAGACTTAGATTATTAGGATATTAGTAGTATAATACTCTAGATTACCTCCATTATTAGATATTAAGTATCACTTAAGTTCTAACACTTCATTGGTTTAAAAAAGTAGCATTGAGCCTCCAATAAATTTTTAAGCAATTCAATTAAAAAATAATGAACAGAAATCACAAGAACAAGGGTTTGTTTCAGAACTCCCCACCCCCTTATAAGACAGCAGGTTCTTTGAAAGATTGCTGAGACCAACAGTCCTTCTGGTGAGATTTATTAGGGAGTTAGACCAAGAGCCTCATCAGGATAGCCCAAGCTAATAATAGCATGACTGGGTCCTGGAGGGAGAACCCTAAAGTCCCCTTAGCTCTGGAACATCAGGAGTTGTGGGTCCACACCACAGGCAGTGTGATGGGCCTTGGAGGGAGAGAGCCTTTAGTTCTAGGGAACATAGGGATTTCTTGTTCTTATAGGTTTTCCTGGGGAGGAGTAGTGCCAGTGCCAGCCTGCCAAGATGGACAGTACCTGAAAGGGGGAGTGAGGATTGAAAGAAAAAACAAGAGACAGAAAAGATACTTGAGAGGACTGTCAGTAGAGACTGCAGCCTCAGTTTATTTCAGCTCTGCCTTTTTATACAGAACACAATTAGTTTCAACAACTGTTTTTCCCACCTGTATCTGAGGGTCAAGGAGCGGTCAAATACTTGTTTTTTGAGCTCCACCATATAAACACATTCCTCCTGATTTGGCAGATTAGGTACTGGTGTGCAAAACACAAACTCAGTAAACAAGCTTGCCACAGCTTATGTACATTATGGATTAATAGCTCCCAACAGAGTAGGAGAAGTTTATACTGTGTCACCTGACCTACGTGTCAGGGGTCACAAGTCGGGAAAGTACTAGATAGAAGTTATAATTCAAGGTTGTCTTGGGCCTGGGTGTCAGGGGAGCTGAGCTTGCAGAGGCAGACTCCAGGTCACAGCAGGTTGTTTAATCAGCTAGGTCCAGAGTGGGGGCATGGCCTGATTCCTGGGTAGGAAACTGTTGGAGCTCTGGGATCTAATTCTTCCTCCTCTCCTTCCTCCCTCCCTCCTTCTTTTACCTCCATTTTTCCTTCCTCCCATCCTGAGATGCCAGAGCTCTAAGTTTAAATCAAAATCTTCTGAAGCAGGCACAATGCTCCTGAGGGTAACTCTTTCTTTGACCCCCCACAGTGCCTCCCCACAGGTGGGCAGGGTTGTTGAATGAGACAAGACAGTGAGTTCCTTGGGGACCATAACCTGAATCAACACTATAGATGATCAGGGAGTCAGAATGGCGCTAAGCCCTAATGAAGAGCCCATGGCAATTGAGAAGACAGGCCTCTCCTTTTCCAGTGTGCACAGCATCACAATGGGAGAGGTGAGGCGAGTGGGTGCTCAGGTCTCAGCAGCACTTTCACAATGACTGCTCAGATTTTCTGAAGTCTGAGCAGCATTTCTCTTTGGGGAGGATTAATGCCCATCGGAAGTCTCAGTATCTTTTTACTTGTTGGCAGGCACACTCCATACCTTAAGTTTTAAAAGGAGCAAAGAAGGGGTTGGACAGATAGCTTAATAGTGAAGTGCATCCTCTTGAAGAGGACACAGGATCAGTTCCCCACACCCATATCTGGCAGCCCACCACTGCCTGTAACACCAGTTCCAAGGGACCGCATGCCCTCTTCTGGCCTCCATGGGTACCAGTCATGCACATGGTGCACTTACATGCATGAAAGTATACACTCATACACAAAACTAAATAATTCTTAAAAGAAGTAAAGAAGAAAGTTTGGGGTCGCTGCATGAAATATTTGCAGTCTGCTCCAATGAACAATTGGAGGCAATCACCAGGGGCTGCAGGGTGGAAGGACTTTGGGCTTGGATGCCTCTGCCCATCAGGTCTGGGATACAGCAAGTCAGGAAGCCTCAACCTCTATCCTTGAAGGTGGTGTTTCCAGCAAAAAACAATAAAAACTCATGCTATGGAACTATAAACCATTGTAAATGCATAAACATACACATGTATAAAATTTTACAAATTAAAAAAATGTTTAAGGAGAGTCTTGCTATGTTGCCCAGGCTAGCCTTGAACTCCTGTGTTCAAGTAATTTTCCTGCCAAGTCTCCTGAGTAGCTGAGATTACAGATATATGCCATCACTCCCTACTATATGGACATAAGTCCACTAAATTTTCTTTCAACTTAGAAGAAATTTTTTGAGCAGACCACCAGAGAGTGCCTAGTTCTGGCAGCCCTCTAGCCTCCCTCTGGCAGAGGGCCTGAGAACATAGGGGACTGCCTGAGAGCACCAGGATCCTGCCTCCACGTGGTGGTGAGCTTCCCCTAATTGCACCATACCTATCCCCCTACCTGGGATTTCCTGAGGCCCCCTCTCAAGGCCCCAGGGTAGATCTGGATTTGGTAGGCTAAGGCTGAGATCCTAGCAGACAGCCCAGGAGGGTGGGTTTCAACCTACATCAGTGAAGCAGTTCTGATCTCAGTAGACTGCCAGAGAGTGCCGAGTTCTGGACTGCCTCTGGCATAGGGGCTGAGAACACAGGGGACTTCCTGAGAGCTCCAGGATCCTGCCTCCACATGGTGAAGGAAGCCTGAGTGTACCTGACTGGAACCTGAATTGGACTTCTGTATGTACTCCTGAATAGCTGATCTGAAGCCATCAGTTCCCTCCAAATTAAACCTGAAAGAACCTGAGCCCTGTACAAACCACCTTTATATAACCAATAAAGGATCTAGGCACCCGATAATACAAACAGAAACCTATGTCAACTTAATTCTCATACCCGAATCATAAACAACAAAAGAAATTCACATGCAAAATTCACAATGAAAGAATATTAACATGGGAAGCCAAACACTATGTCCCCACCAAACTCCATCAAACCTGTAAAAGAGTTCTACAAGGAGAACCCCCTAGAGATAACCCAGGACACTGAATTTAAAAGAACAATCATAACCATGATCAAAGAATTCAACAAATTTAAAGAACACACGAACAAACAAATCAAGGAACTAAAAGAAGATAGGGCTAACCTTCTGAATGAATTCACAAAAGAGAAACATTGAAGACAACTCAGGCAGAAATGAAGAAGGAAGTGCAAAACTCAATAAGCCAACTTGAAACAATAGGGGAAAGCCTCACCGCTAGAATGAATGAAATGGAAACAGAATATCAACCCTGGAGGATAAAGTTGAAGAACTGGACCACTCAAGCAAAGATTATGAAAAATTTAAAAAAAACAGGATGGAATATGCAAGATATGTGGGACACCACGAAAAGGCCAAATCTATGTAAGGATCATAGGAATAGAGGAAGGAGAAGAATTTCAGGTTAATGGTGTTGACCACATCTTAAATAGGATTGTAGAATTTCCCAAAATTAAGGAAAGACATCCCCATATAAATACAGGAAGCACATAGAACACCAAATAGACAGGATCAGAAAAAAAACTCCCCATGACATATCATAGTAAAAATACTAAATGTACAGAACAAAGAGAGAATACTGAAAGCAGCAAAAGAAAAACAACAAAGGAAAACATACAAAGGAAAACCCATCAGAATTACGGCTGACTCAGAGCAAACTATGAAAGCCAGAAGAGGCTGGACCAAGGTATTTCCAGTTCTACATGACAATAGATGCCAGCCCAGAATACTGTACCCAGCAAAAAATATCTATTATAGTTGAGGGTGAAAGAAAAATCTTCCATGACACAAATAGCCTGAAAGAATACATGTCCACAAAACCAGTCCTTCAAAGAATACTTGAAGCAACAGAGAGAAGATAGAGAAACAACAATTCCCTAGGGGCAACGAAAGAAAATAAACAAAGATATAATCTAGGAAACACAAAATTACACAGAGAACACAAACAGCAATCAAAATGACAGCAACCAATACACATTTTTCAATAATAGCCTTAAATATCAATGGACTGAACTCCCCAGTCAAAAGACACAGGCTTAGTGAATGGATTGAGAAACAAAATCCATCTCTTTGCTATTTGCAAGAAACCCATCTCACCTTCAAGGACAGGCACTACTTAAGATAAAGGATGGAAAATAATATTCCAAGCAAATGGCACAAAGAAACAAGCAGGGGTTGCAATTCTAATATCTGACAAAATAGACTTCAAAGTAAAACTAATCAGAAGAGATAAGGAGGGACACTTTATTCTGATCAAAGGAACAGTTAACCAAGAAGATATTACAATCCTTAACATATGTGGTTAAGACACAGATTAATCCCAACACATTAATAGTAGGGGACTTCAATATCCCACTGTCTCCATTAGACAGGTCAACTGGACGAAGAATAAACAGAGAGATGTCTGAATTAAATGATACCATACAACAAATGGACCTAACAGATATCTTTCGAATATTCTACCCAAGCACCAAAGAATATACTTTCTACTCAGCACCCCATGGAAATTTTTCAAAACTTGACCACAACAAATACAAAAAAATGAAATGTTTCCATGCATTCTGTCAATGCAATAAAGCTCAAAATCAACAGTGGACAAAGTCCTAGCCACTACACAAACTCATGGTGATTGAACAACACACTCCTAAACAATCAGTGGGTCAAAGGAGAAATTAAGAAAGAAAAGAATCAATCCCTGGAATTCAATGAAAAGGACAGTACAACACAGCACAATCTCTGGAACACTTAAAAGCAGTCCTAAGAGGGAAGTGTTTACATAGCTCTAAGTGCCTACATTAAAAAATTAGAAAGAGCCCAAATAAACCACCTAACACTCCAACTCAAGAAACTAGAAAGGCAAGAAAAAATGAAACACAAACCCAGCAGAAGAGTAGAAATAACAAAAATTAGAGCAGAAATTAATGAAATAGAAACAAAGAAAACAATGCAAAGAATCAATGAATCTAAGATCTGGTTCTTTGAAAAGCTAAACAAGATAGACACACTCTTAGGCCAGTTAACCAAAAGAAGGAAAGAGCAAATCCAAATCAACAAAATCAGAGATGAAAGGAGAAACATCATAACAGACACCCAAAAGATCCAGACTATTATAAGGGAATATTTTAAAAACCTATACACTACTAAATTTGAAAATCTAAAAGAAATGGATGGATATCTGAAATCATGGGAACCTCCAAAGTTAAACCAAGAAGAGATCAATAGTTGAAACAGACCCATAACATATAGGGAAATCAAAACAGTAATACAAAGCCACGCAACTTAAAAAAGCCCAGGCCCAGATGGATTTACAGCAGAATTCTACCAGACATTTGAAGAAGACCTCCAACCAAAACTACTTAAATTATTCAAAAAGATAGAAACAAAGGGAGAACTCCCAAATTCCTTCTATGAAACCAGCATCACTCTAATACCCAAACCAGGTAAAAATGCAAACCAAAAAAGAAAACTATAGACCCATATCCATAATGAACATAGATGCAAAATTCTCAACAAAATACTTGCAAACTGCATACAGACACACATCAAAAAGATCATTCACCATGACCAAGTAGGCTTTATTCCAGAGATGCAGGGATGGTTCAGTATATGTAAGTCAATAAACATCATTCATCATATAAATGGACTCAAAGGCAAAAACCACATTGTCATCTTAATAGATGCAGAAAAGGCTTTTGATAAAATTCAGCATGCATTTATGCTCAAAATCCTAGAGAGAACTGGACTGGAGGGAACATACCTCAACATAATTA
>NW_008359443.1:319367-320524 GCF_000622305.1 Nannospalax galili
AAAACATCAACGTTCTCTATAATGAAAAATTTAAATCTTTAAAGAGAGAGATTGAGGAAGTCACCAGGAGATGGAAGGACCTCCCATGCTCATGGATTGGAAGAATTAATATTGTGAAAATGACCATCCTACCAAAAGCCATTTATAGATTCAATGAATCCCAATCAAAAGCCCCATGATGTACTTCACAGAATTAGAAAAAAAAAAAATCCTTGAATTCGTATGGAAGCACAAAAGACCCTGGATAGCCAAAGCAACCCTGAACACAAAGACCAATGCTGGGGGGATTACTATATCTGATCTCAAAGTATACTACAGAGCTATAGTCATAAAAACAGCATGGTACTGGCACAAAAATAGACACATAGATCAATGGAACGTCATTGAAGATCCAAACCTGAGTACATGCAATTTCAGCCACCTGATATTTGACAAAGGGGCCAAGAACACACAAAGGCAATAAGACAGCATCTTCAACAAATGGTGCCGGCAAAACTGGATCTCTACCTGTAGAAGAATGAAACTAGATCTTTATCCTTCACCTTCACAAAAGTCAACTCCAAGTGGACCAAAGACCTCAATGTGAAACAGGACACCCTGAAACTATTAAAAGAAAATATAGGCAGTAACTTACAAGATGTAGGTGTAGGACAGGATTTTCTAAATCAGACAGAATTTGCTCAGGAATTAGGGTCAGCAATCAACAAGTGGGACCTCATTAAATTAAACAGTTTCTGTACATCAAAAGAAACAATCAAAAAAGTGGAGAGAAAATTCACAGAATGGGAAAAACTCTTCACCAGTGACACATCTGACAGAGGTTTAACATCCAGAATATATAAAGAACTCAAAAAACAAAGAATCAAGCAACCAAATGACCCAATTAAAAGATGGGCTAAAGATGTAAATGGAGAGTTCTCAAAGGAAGAAATAAAGACAGCTAAGAAACATCTCAAAAAGTGTTCAACATTGTTAGTAATTAGGGAAATGCAAATTAAAACCACCCTAAGGTATCACCTTACCCCAATCAGACTGGCTAGGATCAAGAGAACCAATGATACCAAATGCTGGTGAGGATGTGGAGAAGGGAACATTCACTCATTCACTGCTGGTAGGATTGCAAACTCGTGCAACCCCTATGGAAAACAGTGTGGAGA
>NW_008359443.1:320636-322146 GCF_000622305.1 Nannospalax galili
ACCCAAAGAACTCGTCCTATTGCAGAGACACTTGTACATCCATGTTTGTTGCTGCTCTTTTCACAATACCTAAGAGATGGAAGCAACCTAGGTGTCCCTCAATTGATGGAGTTCTATTCAGCAGTAAAGAAAGATGAAATCATGAAATTTTCAGGTAAATGGATCTAGAAACTGTTATTCTAAATGAAGTAACAGACTCAGAAAAACAAACAAGGTATGTTCTCTCTCATATGTGGATCCTAGCACCAAAATCCTTTTAAATTCCAGGTCCTTTTAATATGATGATGCTACACAGCAGTCCCTTCTGCATGAAATAACCACCATCATCACGACTTCAGCTGAGCCTGATTGTGAAACATCATCACAATGGGGTTTGTTGACAGTTATGCTCATTCATTAAGGAGGGCCAAGCAGAGTCATTGGATCCTCACCACATTATCCAGCAACTCTTCCCAGCCAACTGTATGTAATTTGGCCCTAATCACACATGGCCTCCTGGATTTGGGGAGGGCTAAAGTATACAATCAGGGGAAGGCTAGGAAGAGGAGGCATGACCCATGCTGGGTAAAGACTTTCCAGTGTGCACACCCTCATGCATACACCCCAGCAACCCCTCAGGTATCTCAGTAAGCTCAATAAATTCATTGGTTCCCAAGTAAAACTTTAACCAAACATTGGGGTGACACTAGAGCCTTAAAAGGGAATAAGCATTGCTTAGCATCCCCAGGAAAAGAAGTCTCACAATAGATGGCAAATTTATTTGCTAATGCTATTGTGTCTCATAATTTTTTTTTCATAATTATTTTTTAAAAAAAGAAAATGAGAATGTAAAAGATATTAAAAGGATATGGGAATGAATTCTTTGTGTATATGATTGAATTCTTTGTGTATATGAGACAAATAATACATACCAGCTCAAGAAATATATGTCTAGGTAAGGTTTATCTGAGAACAATTGGTTTCTTTGCCCAAGCTTTATCTAAATGGCGATGATAATTAAAAGTACCAGACTTGTGGAACTAAACTTATTGTCTGTTTAACAGCCATACTTTGAGGCCTATACAAATGTGGTCACAGGAACTTAAAGGACAGTTTTTGCCCCTTACCCTCCAAGGTCGACTGAGTTCCAGGGGACTATGGAACATCTCACAAAATGTCCTGTAACTATGGTGAGTCACCTGTCCTCTTGTTCAGGGAAGACATGGAGACCCCTTGGGATGGACTTGAACCAGTGTCCAGTCTACAAAGAGGAGGGTCAACTGAGAGGAAACATCTCATTCATGCTTCCAAGTGAAGCCAGACATGGTCGAACAGGACCTTTGACTTATCTTCACATAGATGGAACTGGTAAAAGAAAGGAGCCAGGAGTTCCTCCCAAGCCCATGTGACCCCTGAGGAACAGATCCTCAAATGACCTTAAGTGTAAAAATAAATTGATTTATTTGGGCCAACTCTATGGTTTTAAACACCCAAAAGGAAAGTATAACCAAAGAGTAAAGTCATCAGTATA
>NW_008359443.1:322206-325446 GCF_000622305.1 Nannospalax galili
AGGCTTAAGTCTATATAAAAAGTTATTTAGACAATTATCTCTCATTGATGATTTTGTTCTGAATCAGAAAGTGCTGCTCAGATGTAAGACTTCAAATCTTGGTCTGCAATACTGTAGTGCCCACCTGTAGCTAAGGGAGACAACCTGATATTGCTTTAAAATGATGGATAAATTTGTTTTCTCCCCCTATCTACAAGCCTTTGAGAAGGAACTGACTGATTCTAACCACTCCAACAGCTATCAAAATACCTGAACGCAAATCCTGAATCCATCACTCTAAAGTCCAGCCTTTGGAAGACAAAAGAAAAATGAAGAAGAACCTAATGGAGGGATGCTTTAGGAAGCCCTTGTTAAGAAATTCCAATGGACTCTCATATGAACATTTGAAAATTGCCCTGTTCTGGTTCCCTGTCTAGAACTTGTAATGCTAATTACTCTTGCCTTTACTTCTCCTTCACATCTATTCATGATTGAAGGACTTTCTTTTCCCCCTAGAGACAAGAGTTATGCAATTTGGGAGTATTTTAGCTAGACCCACTGAAGGGGTGCTCCAATTGCCTCACCCTGTGTCCCTGTTCATCATGGAAGAAGCCAGAGCAGTCGTGTCCCAATTCCCTATTGGCAATTTGGGTAACCTCTTCAGAGGATGGTGTGATAAGAATGGAGGTATGAATTCACTAGGCAATTAGGGTAAAAGACCCCAAAGAAAAGTAGGCAGTTTCTTGGCTAAAACTCACAATGTCCTTGGGCCTCTTAGCAAAATACTCCATTCCAAAGGCCAAAAATGTCAAAGATATTTGGGAGCTTTTAGCTAATCCTTAAAAGATTTTAGGGTTACCTCATCAGAAGAGGGAATGTTAGAGTAGCCAAAAGCCCCATTAATAAATAAAGAAGAAAGAGCACATGAAGTTATCAGAAAAAAAGTGATGGGGAGATATGGGAGAAGTTGGATGGAGAGGGAGTGGGCATGGATTTGATCAAAACACCTTATATGCACATACGAAATTCTTAATAAATTATTTATTTAAAAAAAAAAAACAGAAAAAGTGGGTGTGGTGGCACACGCCTTTAATCCCAGCACTCAGGAGGCAGAGGCAGGTGGATCTCTGTGAGTTCAAGGCCAGCCTGGTCTACATAGTGAGTTCCAGGACAGCTGGGGCTACAGGGAGACCCCGTCTCAAAAAGACCAAAAAAAAAAAAAAGTAATAAAATAAAATGTAAAAAAAAATAAAGCAAATTTCTTCCTATTAGCCATAAAATGTTACCATAGAAATAGTGTCAAAAAGTATACTATGTAAATGTGAGGTATGTCTGTAATTAACATGATACTATAGAAAATATATCCCTTGATTAATAGTTGCAATAATCAGGAAGAGTAAATATGATAAAAAATCTCTAAAAGTAATTGTGGCTATTAGTGTGAAATGATATATAGTGTAAAATTGAAAGACTTTTATCTCATTCCTCATTCAACATGAGAGATATAGGCAGTGTCAAGCTAAGGACCATTAGGATTCTGTCTCTGAAGTTTGTAAACTATCACATAGGTCAGAAATGCCTTGAGAATATGTTTAAAAGAGATGCCTTTATAAAGTATGAAGAGTCTCATTTCCACAAACTCTAAAGCTTGCTTTTTTTGTAAAACTAAGTGAGTTATAGTTAGTAAGGAAATAATTAGGGTTTTTATTCAGTAGTTCAATTAATACTAGGCATTCTTTTAAAGTCATATATGACACAATATTTTCATAAGTGATTGCTAATAATGAGCTCTCCACTGCCTGTTGTTTCAGGGTTTAAGTAAGCCTCGACAATGGCTTCAATATGTGTCATCTACAATTAGCTAATATCTTGTACTTCTTAAACAAAAACATCATTGCAGTCAGATTTTACTTCATATACTTTTGAACTTTTTCCTTCTTTTCCTTCTCTTTTCACTTTTATTATTTCTATTGTTTTATTTTTATGACTTTGTATCAAAGAATTTCAGGTCTCATGAAAATAAAATCAAGAAATAAACCAAAAACAAAAACAAAACAAATTTTTTTCTTTATTTTGGTAACTGACTAGGGGCACTGTAAGCAGGTGCTTTTGCAAGTGTGCCTCATATGAATAAATGCAACCTTTATGATGTCACCCCATCCTCGCTGACACCCTACCTCCTCTTCTACCAACAGGGCATATTTAAGTTGGCTAGCCATTAAAATGTATGACTGGAATGTAATTATTACTTTTTAGATATAGCCATACAAGCATGTTGTGTCCCGAGGGGTATATGTTCCTGCAAGGGGAGGGGCCTGCTGCAGAGAACTGGTTGCAGAGAGTTAGCCCCTGAGGGAGGAGCAATGGTGCCATCTTGGAAGCAAGCTGTGCAGAAAAAATGGCCCTGGAGTCTCACCCACGTGGATTCGAGAGGGGACATTTACCAACCTGGGGCAAGACCAAGGGCCCACGAGACATGGGTGGAAGCTAACGGAGACTGTGGGTAGGGCTCAGAAGTGATCTGGAACAGCAGGCCACTGAGCCACAGAGTGGAACAGGGTGCTGGGTGTTTGCCTTTATTTCCCCTACCCAGAAGATAAACCATGAAAAATTCAAATAAAGATGTGTCCTGTGGTTTGTCTTTCCGCCTCAGGAGCATGAGACCCTGAAGAGAGTGAGGGTGGGTCAAACAGAGAGCAGGAAGGAGAAAAGTTATGGGGGTTTGTCTAATAGCACCAGGAGCAAGGGGCCCTGAGAGAACTTGGGGGACACATGTATTATACATTAAATACATATACATTAAATATCTCCCCATACTCTTCTATAGCCCCTTGCTCAGCCTTCATTCCTAAAATTTTTATTTAAAAAAAAATTTTTATGTGTATGAGTGTTATGCCTGCATGTGTGTAAGTGCACCCCTACCATACGATGCTCATGGAGGACAGAAAAGAGTGTCAGATCCCCTGGAACTGACGTTATAGACACTTGTTAGCTGCCATGTAAGTGCTGGGATTCAAACCCAGATCTTCTGCAAGAGCAGCCAATGCTCTTGTTGTACCTCATCCACTGGACCCCAAAAAGACCACCAAGGACCCAACACAACAAAATGCAAAAGCAAAGGTTTATGGTTTATTCGGGCTTAAGCTCAGGCTCTCAGACCTCACCAACTCAACGGATCCGTGAGGGGAGACCAGAGTAAGGGAGAGTGGAGCCTTTTATAGGTTTTAGACAAAGAGAGGAGGGGGATACCAAAGACCAAAG
>NW_008359443.1:325705-327014 GCF_000622305.1 Nannospalax galili
AGAAGCTAAAAGAGCAATTAGTGGGGGTCTGGAAGGATTGGGGGTAGCAGGTGAATGAAGAGGGTCTCAGGGTCCTACATTCCCCCCTTGTCTTGTAACTGGGGAACCCAATCATGGGTTCTGGCCGGCCAGCTCACAGGTATCTGGGGGGCTCGTGCTAAGGGGAATATGGGGATTCATGTTACTTGCAGGAAAGGTGCCATCAGCTGATAAGCAATTCAATGTCAACAATAGACAGGTTAGCAGGAAGGGTCTCGTTGAATGAGGAGCTTGAATGGATTCGAAGGGTGTGGGTATGTCTTCCAGGTGTCTCCCTTGTAATCCTCTGGGACTGCAAATGGGTTGGCAGGTTTTGCGTGGGAGCAGTGCACCCAAGCTGCGACGCCGTCCACTTTGAGTGCGGTGGGAGTCGTCAAGAGGATCACGAAGGGGCCCTTCCATCTTGGCTCGAGATTTTTCTGTTGGTGTCTGCGGATGAAGACCCAGTAACCCGGTTCAAATCTGTGGGGTTGCGGGGGGACAGCAGCTTCATATATGGCTCTGAGTGGCAGCCAGACCCGTTGGTGGGTTAGCTGCAACCATTGGAGTGAGTCCAGTAGGTCCTGGTCTCCCAAGGTCAATACTAGGTCAGCTTGGAAGCTAGGTATTATAGGAGGGGGGTTTCCATACATGATTTCAAAGAGGGTCAAACCCATCTGGTATGGAGTGTTTCTTACTCTAAAAAGGGCAAAGGGGAGGAGAGCCACCCAGTCTGCACCAGTCTCTGAAGCTAATTTGGATAAGGTCTCTTTTAGAGATCTAGTCATTCTTTCTACCTGTCCTGAACTCTGGGGTCTATAATATAGTTTCCGATTGGCCCCCAGTGCAATGGCTATTCCCTGGCTTACCTGAGAGGCAAAGGCTGGCCCATTATCTGACCCGATTGTAGTTGGAAACCATACCTGGGCAGGATCTCTTCCATTAGCTTCTTGGCTACCAAGTGAGCAGTCTCATGCTTGGTTGGGTAGGCCTCAGTCCATCCAGACAAGGTGTCTATGAATACTAGTAAATATTTATATCCAAATTTTCCCTGTTTGATCTCAGTGAAATCAGTCTCCCAATACGTACCTGGTCGTGTCCCTCTGCTCCGGGATCCTGGGTTAGCATGGGATGGAGCTGAGTTGGTTAATTGGCAGGCATGACAATGCCTAACAATTTTTTCAATGGCTTGATTTCCTTCCTGAATTTTAACTTTGGCCCTTCTTAGTAAGTCTTGCATCCTTTGGGTGCCCATGTGTGATGCTTGATGTATTTTCTTGAGCAATCTTAT
>NW_008359443.1:327689-328251 GCF_000622305.1 Nannospalax galili
TCAGGTCTGATGCAATGCACCTGTGCCAGAATTTCAGTACAGTTGTGGAGTGGGTCCCCGAGATCGGGACATGGCACAGTGTGGCTGGGTTCAGGGCCGTTGGTACCTGGAAGGTGATCCTGGGCGGATTTAGGAGCAGAGCCTGATAATGAGTTAATCGGGCTTTGCTCAACCATTGATTGGGGGGGGTTGCTTGAGCACTCCCTCGAGGGCATGAGGGGTTGCCACAAGCAGGTCCTGTCCCAGGGTTAACTTGTTAGCATCCTTAACCAGCAGGGATACTGCTGCTATAATTCGCAGGCAGGGGGGCCATCCAGCTGTTACAGGGTCTAATTTCTTTGATAGGTATGCAGTAGGTCTCTTCCAGGGGCCTACTCTCTGGGTGAGGACCAATTTCACAATACTTTTACGTTTATCCACATATAGACAGAAAGGTTTACTTATGTCTGATAGTCCTAGGACAGGGGCCTCTAAGAGCTTGCATTTTTAGGGTTTCAAAGGCCTCTTGCCTTTCCTGCATCCAGTTGAAGTCCTGTCCTTCTTTGGTAGCCTCATATAGGGG
>NW_008359443.1:329703-330202 GCF_000622305.1 Nannospalax galili
ACACATTGGTTTTTCCCTACCTTATTTTGTGGTCTGGATCCTGCCAGTGAGCTCCCTCCATACTGGGAATTGGTTGCCAATAATATCTCTCTGAGGTCCTTCTTCTGGCAGGCCTGTTGTCTCTCCAGGACCCTGGTCAGGCTTGCTTCCTGTCTTTTTTCTTTTCTTTTCTCTCTTTGTTCTGCTGTCTCCCTTCTATTATAAACCTTTTCTGCCACTGCTATTAAGTCCCTAAGGTTCTTTTTTTCCTAGTCTATCTAAAGACTGTAACTTTCTCTTGATGTCAGGGGCTGCCTGGTTAACGAAAGCAAACATCACAGTTTGAGCTTCTGGGTCATATGGAGTGAACCGCCGGAAGGCATCTTGTAACCTCTCTAAGTATGAGGCTGGGCTCTCTTCGGGCCCCTGTCTGACATCATAGACCTTAGACATATTGATGGGTTTTTGAGCTGCCATTGAGTCTGGCAGTAGACCAGGAGCCTCTCCTTACCTTCTGCCA
>NW_008359443.1:330214-331423 GCF_000622305.1 Nannospalax galili
TTGCCGTGTTGTAGTCCCAGTTGGGACGGCTAGGGGGAAAGCTGGCATTAATGATGCCTGGGTCTGTGGTAGGGTGACATCATAGACCTTAGACATATTGGTGGGTTTTTGAGCTGCCATTTTGAGACCTGCTAACAGAGTCTGGTGGTAGACCAGGAGCCTCTCCTTACTTTTTGCTGTGTTGTAGTCCCAGTTGGGACGGCTAGGGGGAAAGATGACATTAATGATGCCTGGGTCTGTGGTAGGGTCCCCGGTGGGGCCCGGAACCAATTTCCAGGTGGTCTACAGGATCCTGTTTCGCTCCTCAGTAGTGAACAGGACACTCAGGAGCTGGTGGCAATCGTCCCAGGTGGGCTGGTGAGTGAAATAGTCCCTTCAGTGGGCCATCCAACATTGAAGGAGGGCCAATCAACTGAACATAAAGTTGTCCATTTCTTTTTCTTTACATCTACACTATTGTTATGGGCAATCGTCTTAACATCCCCCCCAGTGGACTAGTGTAAGATCTAGAGGGGAAGATGGGGTGTTGCCCATAGTATTTTTAAGTCCCATCCATTTCGTCAACAAAGAAATTAGAACGAAGATCATAAGACACAAGAATGACACACACAGAGGGCTCAGAATAAACTACCGTGGCTTTCAGATGGTCTGGACTCTCAGCCGTGTGAGTTCCCTGGCTTGATTATGCCAAAGACCGTATGGATAGGACGTGCATGTCCCAACAGGGTCACGAGATCCTCTGAGGTTTCAGATGGACTAGTTTCCTGGTGGGGTGTCCACCCACACAGACGAGGATGGGGACATCTCCCGAATCCTCCAGGTTGCCTCGCTAGCATTTCAGTGACAAAGAAAAACTGAGATCAGATGGCCGCGACCAAAGTGAAAGCATAGAGAAGACAGGCACACATACACAGTTTTACAAAAACTTACCCGGCCAGTTGATCACAAACCTTTGGGGGTCGGTTCCTCTTGGGGGGGGTCTCTGGGGGATCCCAGACGAGCCCCCAAATGTTGTACCTCATCCACTGGACCCCAAAAAGACCACCGAGGACCCAACACACCAAAATGCAAAAGCAAAGGTTTATGGTTTATTCAGGCTTAAGCTTGGGCTCTCAGACCTCACCAACTCAACAGATCCATGCTGAGAGCCCAGAGTAAGGGAGAGTGGAGCCTTTTATAGGTTTTAGACAAAGAGAGGAGGGGGATACC
>NW_008359443.1:331504-340312 GCF_000622305.1 Nannospalax galili
GCCCTGGAAGTTTCTTATTGGTAGGTGCTATTCTCAGGGCTGTGGAATGTGCTGTTACCTGTGGGGCCAGGAGTCTCTGTTTTTACCTTATAGGGCGGTTTTTATGCTTGGGCTTGCTTAATCTATAGTTTCCTGGAAGGGGGGGGAATAGAAGGTGGGGGTCAGGGCATGCCAGGGTATGTCTAGGCATGTCTAAAGCAGCAGCCAAGCATTTTACAGAAGCTAAAAGAGCAATTAGTGGGGGTCTGGAGGGATTGGGGGGTAGCAGGTGAATGAAGAGGGTCTCAGAGTCCTACACTCTTAACCACTGAGCTATCTCTCCAGCCCCCAGTCCTAAAATCTTAAATGACTTAAATCATGTTAAATGAGTGTGCCAGAAAGGGGAATTAAACCAAGGGACACTGGGATTTATCCTCTGAAATATCTCAAAACTTCTTTTCCTAATAATTTATACATATTGACCTGTAATTTTTACAAATACAATGTGCATTAAATTATTGCTTGATGTAAACAAACAAGTAAGGAAAACACTTTAGATGAGCCTTAGGAATCTGATTTTAAATCTTTAATCAGAGTGTTGGGCCCCCGGTCTGGGGTCCCCAATGTCCACGGGAGGCCACACCCCAATAACTCAGTCCTCAGACCAGGAGATGCAGCAAGCAAGAGGATTTAATCGTTTGCGCAGACGGGCTTCTGCCTCACTCAAGAGAGAGCAGCAGCCCAGAGCTCAGCTTACAGGCTTCTTTTAAAGGCAAAAACCACAAACCAAAACCGGCAGCAGTGGGAGGGGGCCGGCAGCAGTGGGAGGGGGAAGTTCAAGTGATTTTCAGCTTGTGCACAGAGCATGAAAAGGTCAGCTTTTTCTCAGCAATTAGAATTATTTTACATCTTACTTCCTTGTACAGCTTCCCAGAATATTCTTCTTTGGTCTGGGGAACTTGGTTTGAATCCACTTTGACCTGGGGACGCTTTAGTTTGATTTCATCAAGAGCAGGGCAAGGTGTTCACACCTTCAATCCCAGAACATGGGAGGCAGAGGTAGGATGGTCTCTGTGGGTTCCAAGCCTGGTCTACATAGTGAGACTGTGTATCAGAAAAGCAAAAAGAGTCAATCTTCAATTCAGATATTCAAACAGGTTCCTCTCTGTCTCCTTTCAGTAGCTGGTTCCATCTAGTAACCTTTGGAAGGACTTTTTCAATTGCATGCCACCAATCAAAATTTTGGCACAGTGGGATGTTTTAGTTCCATGGAAGACCCTGGTCTTTAATTACTGTCACATTGTTGTTAATTCCACTTCCAAAGTATATTCTCATCTGCAGTAACAAGATGTTAAAAAGAAAAACTTACATTCCACATTTGCACTTACAATCTGGAGTGAGCGAAACACAATGGTGATCAGACTCTATGTTCCAACCCTAAACCAGAGTGGCGGGAGGTGGAGCTCCTAACAGAAAGAATTAACCCACAGGATTCTTATATTCGTGGTACAGGGAGATAATCCCATGATAGAGTGGCATCTTTCTGAGAAGACCAGCTCTAGCTGTGAAACCCATTACCATGTGACTTTCTTCTAACAAGCCAGAAAGCTGCTTTAATCTTCTAACATGAAGCCTTTGTGCGTACAGTATCTCCTACTGAGGTTCAAAAGCAGATAATAGTAAGAACTCAGTTGCTGATGTCAGCCTGGTGTCAGGCCTGGAATCACTTTTTGCTCGATTGAGTCATTTTGTCTTCAGCCTGGCTTTGCTCTCTGTGGCCTGATTTCTCTGAGCCACAGTCCTGAGCAGCACACACGCTTCCCCAAACCCTTCTTGTCAGAAGTAGAGCCTGGCACAACAGACAAGTTATTTAATTCCCAAACTCCACAGAGCTGGGAGACAGCCAGGGGTTTCTTCTGTAGATGCTCCAGGCTCACTTGTCCAGAGGCCCCAGGGCTGCCATTTCTGAACCTGGCTTGGGAGGATGCCCACTCCAGCCAGGCAGATCCTCCCAACACCACACTTGCCTTTTGGCTGGAAAGGACTGACTAGCGAGATGATGGGTTTCATGAAGATGCTCCCAGTCCTGCTGCATTAGTTACTTTTGTATCTCACTGTGATAGAAGAATCAAGGAGGAAAAAGACTGGACAGAGATTTCAGTCCGTCATGGTGGCAGCAACAGGGGTGGAAGCTGATCTATCTTGGCCAATTGGGAAGAATCCATTCCCTATTCTGGTCCTTCTGCCTTTCCTGGGCTTGTGGTCGCATCCCTCTAAGTCCACTTCCATGGTCACCTTGTCTTCTGTGTCAAATCTCACTCCACTGTCCTTTTCCCAGTGCATTTAATGCCCAAGTGGATAATCCAGAATGTCCTCCCTATCTTGAGAATCTTATTTAATCTCGTCTGCAAAACTCTTTTGAGCCATGTAAGGTGATGTTCATAGGCTGTAGGATTTGGATGAGGACATCTTTATGGGGAGATAAAGATGTCTGCCTTTTGTTACTGGCTCCTAAAGCATGACGTTCATTACCTGCAGGTCAGGGCTGGCTGAGAGAAGAGCTGAGTTGCGCATCCCAGTGTGGTCTCACAACACACCCCAGGCTCCTGCAGCCTTCTCTGATGCAAATTACCAAATAAGACAGAGCACTCAGCTCCCAATCAGGCTGAGAGCCTCCAGATAATCAAGTAAATTATAAAGAGCTTTTAAAACTACCTTGAAATGCTTTTAGGAGGAGCCATAAAGAGTTGTTTGAATTTAGCTTGCGTTTACTTCAAATGAGCATACCCATAGCACTGCAACAGAGAATGGCACAGAAAACATGGACATCTAATGGTGCTGGGGAAACTGCCCCACATCAGTTTGCTGCCTTCAGGTCTTTTGTTACCATGAGCCAAATAGTTGTAGGGGACTTCACTCGCCTTTCAAGTGGTTACAGCGAAAGTCAGTGGCATTTGAGCTATGAGTCCTGAGTATTTTCTAATATGACCTTGACCTAAAATCCATTATGCCCTAAATCATCTGGCTTGCTAGCCTGTGCCAACCAGAAACACTGGATAAGTATTCAGTATTGAACTTTGCTTCGGTTGGGGACACACGTTGAACTTATCAACAGCAGCAGTACAGCCCTTGGAAATGTGGAAGCAGCAGCTGCAGGGCAGCAGGGCGTGGAGTGGACAGCACAGGAAGCCAGACGCAGAAGACAGGAAAGCTTGCCAGCCAGCAGACAACACACTGCAGACCCCCTTCAATGTCAGTGCCTGCTTACTTGGCATGACCTGCCCTGAACTGCTTACTAGTAAGTCTCTTCTGCACCAACCCTGACTACATTCCTGTTTCAGCATGTCCACAGATCATGGCTGCCCTTAGCTGCGACTTGGTTGTGAAATGCTTTAAGACCTCTATGACATAGGGAAGGTGCAATTAGTTATTATTAGATCACACAATTCATTAAGTTTAAAGGGCAAATAAAACCACTGTGAGAAAATAGACTCCTCAGGCCACTGTTCTCTGTTATCAGCAATGTTACCTCCCCCTCAGAATGGGATTCACATGCGCTGTCACAATGTCAACTTTTCTCAAAAATACAGTTGGGGGCAGAGTTATTAATGTGTTAGCTTAGAGGGGATGTTCCATCTAAAATGCAATTTAGCCATCATATATAATCATTAGAATGAAAATGCTTTTACTCTGAGATTTTTGTCTTGTTTTTGAGTTTTTTGTTTTTATTTTTGTTTTTGAGACAGAGTCTCACTATGTAGCCCTGGCTAGCCTGGAACTTGCTATGTAGACCAGGATAGCCTCAAACTAACAGAGAGCCACCTGCCTCTGCCTTCCAAGTATGCGGTTGAAAGTGTGTACCACCACACCTGGCATTTCCAGTGTTTTAAATACCTTAGGATTAAAAGAAAAAAGAGAAGTCATGAATGTGATTCTGTTAGAGTCTCATCAAAGGAATTTACATCTGCATTGTAGAAAAAGTTCAAAGCTGTAAGATTATTTTAAACAGAAATATTTAAACATACTTACAAAATATTTTTTCTATACAAATTAATACATATGTTATTCCATTTTCTGTTCCCTAAAACATTTATTTTAAAAAACTTTTTTTTTAATTTGTGGGACTGGAGAGATAGCTCAGCAGTTAAGAGAACTGGATGCTCTTCCAGAAGACCCAGGTTTGATTCCCAGCACCCACATGGTAGCTAACTACTGTCTGTAACTCCAGTTTCAGGGGAATCTGACAGCCTCTTCTGATCTTTGTGGGCATTGCATGACACGTGCACTTACATATATGCAGGCAATACACTATTACACATAAAATAATTTTTTTAAATGTTTTGTGTGTGTGTGTGTGTGTGTGTGTGTGTGTGTGTGTATGGATGCAGTGCCCACAGAGTCCAGAAGAGGGTATCGGATCCCTTGGGGCTGGAGTTACAGATGGTTGTGAACCATTCAATATCCATGCTATGAAGCAAACTCGGGTCCTTAACCTCTGAGCCACCTCTCCAGCCCTTAAAACATCTCTTAATGAGAAGTAGGGTGTCTTTCTTTGAGAATTAACACTGAGTCACTTCTAAGACTAGTTTTAGCTGCCATACTATAAATATTCATAGATTTAAATAATTCCTCCAGAAACAAACTCAGAAGTCAAGATTTTGGTCTTTGATTAGTCACCCCATTGATGAGAAAATTGGCTGAAAGTGTTTCTATGTTTTCCATCTTTGGGAAAGTTATCTAGATCTTTGGTTAACTGTGACAGACACCCATCTCTACCATGTCAACCTAGGGAGTGCACTGCCTCCTACAGTCACAGCGTAAGGACAGAGCTACTCTTAGGGACACCCGCACTAAAGGAATCCGGGATTCTGGGGGGTGGGGGATGCTGGTCAGCTTTATCATCACTATGACCAGGTGCCTGACAGAAACAACTTAAAAGGAAGAACTGTCGATTCAGTGGCAGGTTCAGAGGCTCAGCCCACAGCTTGGCCCCATGCACTTGGGCAGAGAGCACCACAGTAGCTGTGAGAAACTGCCTTCTGGGCATGACATGGCTGTGGCAGCCATGAACTCACAGCAGCACAGACCACCTGCACAATGGCCCCATTGACCCACCATCATGGAGGTGGCACAGATCATCACCCCTCCCTTAGGCGCTGTAGACAGCTGATAGCTGCTGGGGAAGGGGAGTCATATTCCTCAGTGGTGTGGACACCAGCAAGTTGCCCTAGCTCAGTTAAGTAACCCCTGAGCAACACTAATTACATGCAGTGAGCTGAGAGAGAGAGGAGAGAGAGAGAGAGAGAGAGAGAGAGAGAGAGAGAGAGAGAGAGAGGTTGGAGGGAGACTGAAAGGTGTTCTGTGGGAGGAGAAGCAGATGAGTAAAAAATTGTGAAAGAACAAATAATTTTAAAACTATTTTTATTTTATGTGTATGAGTGTATTGCCTGCATGTATATAAGTGCACCTATATCATACAATGCCCGAGGGGGTCAGAAGAGGATGTTGAATCCCCTGGAACTGGAATTAGGAATGGTTGATAACTGCCATGTGAGTGCTGGGAACTGAACCCAGGTCCTCTGCAAGAGCAGCCAGTGCTCTTAACTGCTGAGCCAGCTCCCCAGTCTCAAGAACAAATAAAGTTTTTTAAAAATTAGACCTAACACACTACAATCCAGGGGTATACAAATTGTGTGTGTGAAGCAGAGATCTAATTTGTGCTTTTCTATATGGACAGCTGTCTGGAATCACTCTTCAAGTCCACTCCCTCTCCTCTGATTCACGTCCTTCCTCCCTGCTCTATAGCCACTCAGGCATGCACAAGGCTATTCCTGAGCCCTTTACTCCAACACAGTTGTTTTCCTATCACTAATAGACACTCTAAGTTAATGGAGCTTTACAGGAAGTGTTGCTATCCACACAAGCGCCCTATAAATCCACACCCCCAGCACATGTCACCATGCTGTTCTTGGTAACGAGGTGCTAAGCTTTCGTCACCACGAGCTGTCATCAGTTTACCCAGAATTCATTCACTACATGGGCGGTCTTAGTTCCCTCCATAACTTAGAGCATCAGTTCTGATATACCTCACCCATCGTGGAAGAAGCCTCCAGAGATGCCTCCCGCCACCCCCTCTCTCCCCAACACCACTGAGCATGCAGCTGCTGCCACCAACAGGTGCAGTGAGTACCCCTTTCCCATGCATTTGGCCTGGCCTTGCCACTCACTTTGACCAAGAGTGTGGTACAAGTGATGCTACGAGCTCTCCAAGACCATCCCTCGGGAGATCAAGGTTGCTACTCTGATTCTGTCTCTTAGACACAAACTCTGGACTACCTTCTGGAGGTGGAGAGGCCCTTCAGGACAAGGGCCATGAGGAGAGGCCAGACACTCAGAGACACCTTTGGCCTCTGGGTCCACACCTAAGAGAGAGAACTACAAGGTTGCTGCAGCCAGGCCACTGTGTGCAGCTGCTTGGGAGCTGGGCAGCACCTCACAGGGCTTCATGTGGGACTAACACACAGGGAGGAGGATATTAAATTGCTCTTGTTTTCAGAGGCAAAGTTTTGGAGTGCTTTGTCACCCAGAAATGGATAACTGAGACAGTCACCTAAATGTGGTGGTGGTGTCCTCCCGACAGGAAAGCTGGGATCTGCCAGTACGGCACATCTGTAATGAGAAATAGCAACCTCTTCTGCACGCTGGTCCAGAAAACCTCAAAGATGCACAAGGGCTCGATATTGACATGCAAATGAAGAGGTCCCCAGCAGGCTCAAACTAGAAAAGGGCTCAAATTCTACCTGAGAGACTATTCTTTCCCCTCAGGCAATCTGTTTTTAAAAAAGAAAAGAGAAGCAAAGAACCTTTTTTTCCCAAAAACCCTTCAGTTTCAATCACCTTTCAAACTTAGGCAGAACGACTTTCACAGCTTCCTTCAAGTTTGTCAAAAAGTAATTTTCTACCTCATTTACTTTCACAGGACACAGACCTTCTCTGGAGCTGGAGGAAAATTTTGTTTCCCACAAGGGTGAGAATGGAATTCAGATTTCTCCCACGGTTTCCTTCCCATGGCTACTTGGCACAAGGCAGACACAGGGGCAGCCGCAGAGGACGGCTGGTGCCTGAGCACAGAGAATTGGAGAATCATCCTCCTGTTTGGGATTTGAGGCCACTGCTGCTCATGGTCATCAGGCAGAAAGCCTGGCTTCTTGGGGACTGTGACACAGCTGAGTGGGTTGGACTGGGCCCCGTGTGACTTCTTGTTTCTACAAAGATCAATGGGGGTGGAATAAGCTGAAACCTGATTTTGACTCCAGCCTTACTATTTCTGATGATGTGGCTGGAGATAAAAAAATCTTCCCAGAAAAGGAAAGCAGGAAGTAAGTGCTGTGGCCTCCGCGTGGTCTGCAGGAGCTCTGCTCATTGCTTTGCTTTTTGAACTGCTCTTGCCCTCCTTCTGAGAAGGCTTTGTATCTGGGAACACCCTGAAGGATGACAGCATTTCCCAGCAGAGACTTGGCTCTTTCTGGTGTCCCCACCTCCACAAGCACACCCCAAACTTCTCCTTTGTGCCCTCAATCCAATTGCAGACTGTCATAAATCATTAGTGATTTTTTTTGCTCAGGAATTAAGGTCAACAATCAACAAGTGGGACCCTATTAAAACAAGAAGCTTCTGTATAGCAAAAGAAACAATCAAGAAAGTGAAGAGAAAACCCACAGAGTGGGAAAAAAATCCTCACCAATGACACATCTGACAGAGGATTAACATCCAGAATATATAAAGAACTCAAAAAATGAAGCAAGGAAGAAAATGACCCAATTAAAAGATGGGCTAAAGATCTAAACAGAGTTCTCAAAGGAAGAAATAAAGATGGCTAAGAAACATCTCAAAAAGTGTTCAACATTGTTAGTAATTAGGGAAATGCAAATTAAAACCACCTAAGGTATCACTTTACCCCAATCAGACTGGCTAGGATCAAGGGAACAAATGATATCAAATGCTGGAGAGGATGTGGAGAAAGGGGAACGCTCAGTCACTGCTGGTGGAATTGCAAACTCGTGCAACCTCTATGGAAAACAGTGTGGAGAACTCTTAAAAAACTAAAAATGAACCTACCATATGACCCAGTTATACCACTCCTTGGCATATACCCAAAGGACTCATCCTACTGTAGAGACACTTGTACAACCATGTTTGTTGCTGCTCTTTTCACAATAGCTAAGAGATGGAAGCAACCTAAGTGCCCCTCAACTGACAAATGGTTAACAAAAATGTGGTATATTTACACAATAGAGCTCTATTCAGCAGTAAAGAAAGATGAAATAATGAAATTTGCAGGTAAATGGATGGATCTAGAAACTGCTATACTAAGTGAAGTAACACAGACTCAGAAAAACAAAAGACATATGTGATAGGTAAAAAGTTGGTGGAGAACGAGCAAATGGATGATGAGGCACCGAGGCACAGATAAAACTCCATCAAAATAGAACCCTATTAAATGCAAAGGAACACATGGAGCAGATTCCCTTCCAGGCAGGGAAAATGTCTGCCTGGGTCTTGAGATGGGGTCTTTTAAAAGGGAGGCTTCTGCTTCCTGCAGAAGGTGGGAAGATGTATTTTTTTAAAGTTGGGGGGGGAGAGTGGGAGAGCGGGGAAGCCTGCTGTGTTGGCCAAACAGTGGAGAAAAGTCTGCTTCTCTTGACTTCAAAGACCAAGGTGCTTATCAGCAAGATTCCTTTTTCTCAGGAGCTTGATGGGGCTATCTGAACCTTAACAATATGTTCTCCCTCATATGTGGATCCTAGCACCAAATCCTTATGAGTGAGT
>NW_008359443.1:340659-375767 GCF_000622305.1 Nannospalax galili
GAGAAAATTCTCCAGACACACAGTAAAAAAAAAAGCCGTAAGCACAGAAGGAACCCTACAGGGATGGAGGAAAGCCCTTCCAAAAGCAATACAGTTGTTAAATGAAAATCCCAGTGCCAGATGTGGGTTGTCCCCTATGAGCTGTTGGCCTGAGGGACACTAGAGGCCCCCCAAACAATAAAGGCCATTGCCAATAATACTGGTTGTACACTGGAAGTGGATGCAAATACCCTATTGCTGCATGATGTGAGCACAGGAGAGGGAGAAATCAAGCTTGTACTAAGCTGGAGACTCCGTCCCACTGGATGGGTGGCTTTCGTGGTGCCAAAAGGAAACACACTGATGAATGGGGGTGAATAGTCCCCTATAATTCTCCTCAATGATGGACCCCATGTATTACACTATCAACATATCAAACAAGATGTTCTTGCTGGTGCCATAGTGAAGAGTCTAGTATATGAACAACCAGAAAATTTTTGATTGGCCATAATGCCCACTCCAAGAGGTGGAACACACATCTGGTACTGTAGACCTGGTCAACTCCTTGTGACAGGGGAGAATAAAGGCCGCAGTGGGAAGTCACTGCAATTCCTGTTAGATGGAAATGCTGCACCTGCTAAAGTCCTGATGAAGCATTTGTGTTTACACCCATAGGCTATTATAGCAGTCACTCTTTAGATGTTCCTGCTTCTTGCTGTGTGTGTTTGTATAGTAGCTGGAATCCCACTGAAACTGACCAACAGCCCATGAAAAACAGATGGTGCAGAGACTCAAAAGTTCAGTGCCTTGGCACAATGTGAGGGAGATCATCCCACACCTACTACCCCTTCCAAGGCTCAGGGACTTTTTCGGAAGGGGTTGTGGGAAAGAATGTAAGTGTTGGGAGAAGGGGTGGATTCTAAACTGGAAATGTCCTCTGACCACTGTGGTGGCAAGCTACAGTCACATTGCCTTCCCACACTCATGAAGGAGTTGAGGGGGGAGTCAGTAATCCCACCCACCCATTTGTTGACTTTAGCTGCATGTGGAGAGAGGGTCAGAGGATATATAATTTGAGTACCCCGAGAGGTACCTTTCTCACGATTTTGTGCTGCTGTCACAGGATCTGTATTTGAGTGTGGACTTTATGGCACAGCCATAAATGTGGGGCACCCATTCTCATGTAAATAAACCCCTACCTTATGCTCTGTTAAAAAATAATTTAAAAAATGCCCTAGTAACTACATGAACTCATGGAGATTAAACAATTCACTCTTAATTGATGAATGTGTTAAAGAAGGAACCAAGAAAGAAATAAAGGCATAATACAACCCAACAAACTTCTGAGACACATTCAGAATAGGTTGGTAGAAAGAAAGAGCCAGAGGAAGGGGTGGAGTGTTAACTGGAAGTGTCCTCCGACCACTATGCCAGCAAGTTATAGTCACACCTCCTTCCCACACTCATCAAGGAGTCGAGAGGGAAGTCAGTTGCCCCTCCCACCCAACCAGTCAACCTTAGCTGCATGGGGGAGGGGCAAAGGATATAGAAGCCGAAAGCACCAAGAGGCACCTCTGTCACCATTTTTTAAGGCTGTCAGCAGGCCACAGGATCTGTATTTGAGTGTGGACTTTACAGTGCAGCCATAAATGTGGGGCACCTACTCTTCTGTAAATAAACCATTACCTTATTCTCTATTAAAAACAATAAATAAAGGTAGGTTATGTTATACAACATTGTGCTGCCAATAAATACATAAACCTAAAAAAAAAAATTAGTGATTTTGAATTGCAGTCTAATTGCAATGACAGAAGTGACAGGCCAAGAACAGCCCTGTGCGTGCCCCAGCACACTTGCCCTCCACCTTGTGCTTTTATGGGCATGGCTGGACTCATTTTCCCGTGCTGTGTGTTGTGGGGGAAAAGGTGAGGAAAGGCTGGATAGTCTTGCAACATCTGCAACAAAGTCACTCAGCATTCAGGCCCTTTATATGTAGCGGAGATAGGACGATCTTGCCAGACCCTCAAACTTGCACTTGCTGTAGGGAAGCCCTTGTCCAAAGAAGAGCTGTCCATAAAGAGGAGACCAGGGGAAACAGTGCTGAGAGGGCAGGGAGGGGCATCCTGAACTGCAATTGTTCACCACCCAGCATGGGTACACACGGTTGTTCACCCCCAAAGCAGCCCATGGGGCTATCCATTCCTATCCCCGTGTAACAGAGCCCCTACCTCAAGCACTCTACCCACTGACAGGCACCACCCCAGCCAGGGATGTGATTTGGCTTTGCAAGGCCTCTAGGCTCTCAATTGTGGATGTCATGGCTTGTTTGAGCCAGCTTCAAAATTTGGCAGTCAAGTGATAGGAGTGGCCCAGGGTTCCCCCTGCGAGTCCAACCAATCCTGCAGACAGAGCGAGTCCCAGGCCAATGAGCAGGGGGATGAACACCTCTCTTCTGCGTTAGTGAGGAGCTGTCATCATATTGGTGGCTTCTTCCTTTTCTAGAAGGTAGAGTTGGGGGGTAACAACAACAGGAGTACAAAAGGCAGAAATAGTTTGGTTGATACAAGTTGTTATGGTGCCATTACACCAAAAGAGGACCAGGGGCAGTGTGCATAGGGCTGTGGGTATAGAAATGTGAGAGGCACAGGCCAGGGGAGGGTAAAGCAGAGAAGCTGAAAAAACACAAAGCAAGGAAGGGAGCTGGTCATGGAAGGGGATATTAGAGAGGGGTCGGTGGTGGGTTATCTCCTGGGTGTTCCCGCCGATGATTGAGATGTTAGCTGGAACGGCTGCTAGCAGGAGTCTGGTGAGAGAGGCGCAGAAGAAACACTGAGAACTATTAGGATGGGAAGAAAGCCGGATAAGGTCAGAGGCATATTGGATGTACTAAACCCAAGTTAGGGATGTTTGAATTTGTTAATCTCACCCTCTGGAGAGAGGATATGTGATTTAATCTGTTCCAATTGTGGTGCTGACACTAGCTGATGGGATATATGTATGTCAGTGTTGGGGTATGATGCAAACCCATTACTGTAAATGTTGCCATGAACTCCACTGCACCATCAGTCATCCCAAGGGTTCTTAATTTCTATTGTAAATTCATTTCCTTTGGCTGTATTCATGATAAATGCTGTATCGTTTTTCGGGTTTTTTCTATGCAGCAAAACCGGTATTGACAACCACCATAGATGTCTTTGTCTTGTAGGCAGTCACCCGAATTTCTACAAGGAAAGCATGCCTAAGCATCCAATTGCTTGGAGGTGGAGCGGGGCTGAATGGGGATAGTTACAGCTGTTTGGCACCCCTCTAAGGGGCAGTTGGCAGTGCCAATGACTTGGTTAGCATTTTCATAAGTTTCCCTGACCGAGAACCGCCACCACCATCTGAGTACTGTGTGGGCTGAAGCAGTTAGAATGTAGTATAACCAGAACAGCCGTGAGAATGACCGAGAGCGAGGCATTTTGGGGGCAGGCCGCTTGGGCTTGCGAAACCAGGTCATGGACGTCCCACCATGTGACATTGTGTGCTGTCTTCAGGCGACATTTTCTCCTTCTGCATTGCTTTGTCTCTGTCAAGGAGAGTCTGGCCATTTTCTTGGTCAGAGGGGAGATGTCGGACGTTTCTGGCAGGGACCCAAATAGGCCTTGGTTGATCGTGGGGAAAAGCACAAGCAAAGCCACTTCCCATTGTTAGCAATGGGTCAGGACCCTTCCAGAGTCTGTCCAGAGGGTCCTTCCATCTCACCATTATCTGTGGGAGGGTTCCAGGTTTTTTTCCAGTGGAGGACTATGGGGGGTTCTGTTGAATTTTTTGAAATGTTGAATAAATTTAGGGTAGCTAATGCCATGGACAGTTGTATGTTGGGAGGGTAATTACTCCCTTTTATTTTGTGAGTTGATTTTTTAAGGTTTGGTGGGTTCTTTTGATAATTCCTTGTCCTTGGAGATTATAGGGGATTCCTGTGTGGTGGGATATGTCCCAGTGGGAGCAGAAGGATTTAAAGGTTGAGCTGACAAAGGCTGGGCCGTTGTCAGTTTTTATCTGTTGAGGGAGGCCCATAATGGCAAATGTCATGAGCATGTGGGCAATAAGTTTTTTTTTGTTTTTTTTTTTTTAATTTTCTTGAATTTGTGTGTTGTGCCCAGAGAACAGATCCCCAAGAATTACCACAGAGTCCAGACAGCATGCAAGAACAAAGAGTCTTTATTTGGGCTTAAGCTCAGACTCTCAGACCAAACTAATGTGGTAGACCCATCTGAGAACCCTGATTGCAGGGGGAGGGAGCTTTTCATAGGTTTCAGACAAAGGGAGGAGGGGAATGCCAGAGTTATATTTTGATTGGTCCAAAGAGCCCTTTTAAATTGATTGGTTACAGTCTTGGAGGCTTCTCATTGGTGGGTGCTGCCTTCAGGGCTGCAGAACATGCTGACTGTTATCTTCAGGGTTAGAGGACCCTGTTTATTCCTTATAAAGCCTCAAACCTGCCCCAGCCCCCTGGACATGCCCGGGCTTGCCTAGTCTATGACCATGAGACATCACAAAATGAAGGAACCAGTCAAAATGGAGACAGTGCAGTTTGTCCCTCTGGCTCCCTCAAGCCAAGTGATTTACAGAAGCGAAAAGAGAAGTTAGTCCTAAATAGGGGCAGGGGTCTAGGGAGTCCAGGGGAGGGGGCCAAGGAGAAGGGTTCCATTTGTGCAGTGGCCCAAATGAATTTAAAATAAGTATCCACCATAAAGAAAACAAATTTTTGACAGCTGAATTGGGGGACATGGTAACGTCAATTTGCCAGAGGGTGTTCACCTTCAGGTCGCGGGGGTTAACGACCCCTCTTACGGCATTGCTTCCATAAGAGGTCCTGGCACAGGGCTGTGAGAATGGATATATTAGATATCCATTAGATATCCATTTAGAGGGCTGTTTACATCCCTCTAAAAGGGTGGATACAGAGATGAGCAAGGGGGATAAGGGGTTTTGGTTGAGTTTAATAAAAGATCGTGAGATCCAGGGGAGAAGGTTAGTGACATAAATGCTATCAGAAAATGGGTTGGTGGGCTCATGGACCTCCTTTAGGGCAAGGTAGACTGCATATAATTCTTTATATTGAGGGGAATTATGAGGAAGTTATTGGAAGAGGACAGTGGGTGGTTGGGCAGCGTCCTTATAGGGGATGGCGGCAGCTCCCTGGGAGCCCCCATCAGTGAAGATTGTAATGGCTTCCTCCAAAGGTGTTTGGGAGAACAGATGGGGAGGGAGCCAAGGGAGGGAGGGTAAGGCAGCAATCCATTTAACTCTGGGAAAGTGGTTGTCTATTTGTCCCAGAAATCCCATTAGACTAACAGCTATCTGGGAGTGATTACAGATCAGCCATTGGACATCAGAGAGGGAAAAGGGGTGATGATTTTGTCAGGTTCTTTCCATAAGGTTTGTAAGGAACAATTTCTTCCTTGACATATCATGTTAGCCAAAGTGTCCATTTTGGTTAATAAGCGAGGGCCATTGCCGATAGGGGTGTGAAGCCATTCGAGGACCCCTTGAGGTTGATGGAGGGCCCCAACGAGGGTTGGGGAGGAATTGAAAATCAGGAGGTGGACCAGGGAGGAGGGCTTATAGCAGTGTAGGCTCATCTCTTAAAGGGATTTGTTGATGGCTGTTAATGCCCTGTTGGCCTCTAATGTGTGTGTTCGGATGAAGGATGTTTGTCCTCTTTTAGGCAGTTGAAGAGGGGTTGAAGGGTGTCTGCAGAGAGTGGGAGCCAAGGCCTGAGCCAGTTGAGGTTCCCTGGGTAACTCTGAAAGGAAGCCAGGGTAAGTTGGGAAGGGAAGGGAAGGGAAGGGAAGGGAAGGACAGGTTTCAGTGGCCGGATGGTTGTTAGGGAAATTTCAGTGCCTAGAAACTTTATGGGTGAGATGAGCTGAATCTTTGTAGGAGTGATTTTAAAGCCAGAGGCCTCAAGGGAGGATATTAATTGATCCCTGAAGTCTGGTAAGGGTAGCGGGGGTTCATACCAGGCAAGGATGTGATGGTAAACATAGAGTCCCTTTTTAATATGGGGTTTTAAGGCAAAAGCAACTGCTTCTTGGCAAATGGTGGGGCTGTTAGCCGTAACTTGGGGGAGAACAGTCCATTCATTATCTTTTTGTAGGTCCAGAATTATTGATTGTGGGGACAGAGAAGGAAAATCTCTTATAATCTCTTGGGTATAATGGAATGGAGAAGAAACAATCCTTGATATCAATGGATAACAAGGGGATATTTGTGGGAATGGCTGAGACCAGGGAGAGTCCACATTG
Source organism: Nannospalax galili (assembly GCF_000622305.1). NCBI lineage: Eukaryota > Metazoa > Chordata > Mammalia > Rodentia > Spalacidae > Nannospalax > Nannospalax galili. Next base: position 346,932 of record NW_008359443.1, read on the forward strand.
AGGGGAGCCCCAAATTTGCATGGTTTTATTGATGGCCCTTAGGTCTTGTAATAAGCGCCATCCCCCTGAGCTTTTTCTTATGGTGAAGATGGGGGCATTCCATGGGCTGCAGGAAGGCTGGATATGTCCTAATTGTAATTGTTCTTTAACAAGTTTTTTAATGATTAGTAATCTCTCCCTAGATAGTGGCCACTTTTCAACCCAGACTGGATCGGCAGGGAGTTTGATAATTAACAGTGGCCATTAGAATTGGGGGTGATCAGTGAATGGGCAAAAGGGGCATGAGTCAGATGGGCCGCTGGGGTCCACTGAGGGACCCTCATCCCTGGTGGTGATAATTACATCGAGAGCTCCGAGGAGGTCTCTTTCTATTAGGTTAGAAGCCACGTCAGCAACCAAAGGGTGGATGTGGCTTTTGTTTCCATCGGGGTCCACCCACATGAGGGTTTCTTTAGTGATGAAGGCCTGGGAGGTGCTCCCCACCCCCACTAACTTGGGAATTGGTAGTAAGGACCATGTCAAGGGAGCTTCCTGTCTCCTAATGATAGTCTTATCAGCCCATGTCGATGAGGCATTTAAAGGGCTTTCCCCCTAATTTGATAACTATTTAGGGGTGAGTTTTTTCTAGTATGGTGGAGGTCCATAAGGTTCTGACCTTAGGAGGTTGCCCTCTTACTGGTGGGGCTGAGGGCTTCCCCAAGAGAAATTTAAAGGCAGGAGTGGTTTTCTTTCTTTATCATATTTGGAACAGCAATTGCATTTTCAATGGAATCCTTTTCTGCAGCGAGGACAGACTGTCTCAGGGGCTTCATTTGTTTTAGTTTGGGTGTTATCTCAAGGGCATTCATTCTTCCAATGTCCCCTATCCCCACATTTAAAGCATTTACCTTCTTGTTTTAAGGCAACTGAGAAAGCCTGAGCTATGGATGTGGCCTTATGAGTGGCCATGCCTATATCTTGGGTGGCCATGATCCATTTATCATAATCCTTTAAGCCTTGACAGGCCTGTTTACATTCAGAAGTCATCCCATCCCAAATGATATTGTGGAGTAAGATGTTTCTTGTCGTAGGATCAGAAATTTTTCTATCTATGCTAGTTTTGGACCTGAATATAAAGTCAGCAAGGGACTCTTCAGGATTTTGCCAGAGGAACATGAGGGATGATTCAGAGGTAGGGCCGGGGAGGGGTAATATGTTCTCAGGCCTGCAAGGCACAATGGCACACCTGGTCATAATACCCAGTCGGGAATCCCACTTGCTAGACTACTGTGGCCCAGTCACCCTGACCAAAGAGGGCATCAAACTTCCAACTGATAGCGATGTTGGGGACCCCTGTTGTGTAAAGTAGCAGTCTCTCCATGTCCGGATAGCCTATGGGCTCAGCTTCATATGCAGAGACTCCTTTTATCAGCAGGGTGCCTTCCCGGCATCTTCCTGACTCATCTTTTGAAGTAGCCATGGCCTCCGGCTCTGGAACTGCCAGCTTTTCCTGTGTGATTTTCAGGCAGTCTGACAGCCTGGCAGGAGCCCACTTCCATATGTAAATAGGGCATCCCACAAAGTACCTATCAGCTAAGGCTTTTACCACTACCCCCACAGTATAAAGTATCCTGGTTTTCCCCCAATAATTGAAGCTGGATCACTAAGGCCTGGAGCCGAGCTTAGTCACAGAATAAAGGGGATGTACCACTGACTGAGCTGAGTTCTGTGTCTTACTGCCTACTATCCAGCCTTCCTGGAGAGGACTCTCTCTTCGTAAGCCACGACTCAAGGAAACCCAGCTTTCGCCGTCTCCGCACCTTCCCACGCAATCCAGCAGCTGACAGATCTCGTATCTCGAGGAAGTGCACGGTGGATTGGGATGGAACCTGACCAGGCCAGCCCCGGTAGCAGAGAGCCTCAACAACGCGGAGAAGCAGGGACCTGCCTGAGAGCGCAGCGATCAGTAGAGTTAGAGTCACCAGCACCCAGTAGACGCGGAGACCCACAGCAACGCGGTGCAGGACACGCGTGCACCACAGCAACGCGGTGCGTGACCCGCCGCACCCCAGCGATGTGTGGGAGACCGGCGCCACTCCCAGCAGCTGGCGCCCCGAGATCCCCGCATGCCCATAAGCTTCATCAGCATTTCTGCAGTGTTGTTGGATACACTCATCATGGAAAAGAGCCTCCCATTGTAAGAAGAGGGGGCCAGGCAGAGATGCCCTGCAGATGTCTCACCAGTCTTGGGCCATATTTAAGGTTGCATTGAAGCCAAGGAGGATATTTTTTGTCCGGGGGCATGTATGCCATCCTTGTGTACAGCTTGTAGGAGTTCCTTAAGGTCTCCTGCTGAGTTATGGGTACCATTGTAGGGGCCTGTGAAAGGTGGGGACCAGATTAACTGGTAAGGCCTGATATTCTAGGTTTTGGGTGTCCCTGATATTGCAGAGCTGTTGGGTAGCTGAAGGGGCAGATTTTGGCAGGGCTGGGGGAGTAGGCTGGGGTTTCTCCCTAGGGGGAGGTTTGGGGTCTTGGTCCTTAGCTTCCTTGTGTGGGTAGGGAGGCAAAGGCAGAGGAGGGTAGAGGTGTGAGGGTTCCATTTTAAAGTTAGCTAACTCTTTCATGATACTTTCTATGGCCTGTTCCAGGGACACCAGGTCAGCCATGGGGTAATCTTCTGGGCATTGCTCATCCACGTCCTTAGAGGAAGGGTTGAGACAAGGGGGAGCCTTCTCTGATATTGTGGGTTGAGGGGGTACCTACACATTGCCTGATGGCCACAACAATGAGGAGGAATTGGAGGGGGAGGGGAGCCATCTTTGATCTCCCTCCATCTGGCCAGGTAGGCTACCCTGGTCCAGGCTTCTGAGTCATATAGGTCCCTGGAGGCCATCCAAGGGGCAAGTTGTAGGACTTCATCCAAAAAAGAGGCAGCCTCTCTCTCTGAGAGAGTTTAACCCCTCTACTTTTAAGAAGAGCCTGGAGGCCCGATTTGGGGATCCCTCAAGTTTCCAGGGTGTTGCCCATGATAGAAAAGGAAAGGAGGGTGAAACGCCGAGTCCTAGTGGAATGTTCCTGAGACCCAGAGGTCATGGGGGATTCCTAACTAGTCCAGAGCTCAAGCCTGACCACAAATTTCAGAGAACCAGTGACCACCCTAATGGTTTTTAACTGGTCATTGTGTTACTGGGTTTTGTAGTAAAGAGACCTATAGATAGGAGGTCTTTGCTGACACCCTGTGGGCAATCAGGGTCCATTCAGAGGACTAGGAGCTTTGGCTAACATCAGAGAGTTGCCCTGATCATACGGCTTCAGTTGCCCTTTTGTCTTAAACGGTCCCTTGCGAAGGCGCAAACCGAAAGTGAAAAGGAAGAAAGGAGAGAACACCGATCCTCAGGGTGGGGTGGCCAAGGCTTGGCAGCCCATGTCCCTCTGTTGGGGAGTACTCACCCTTCTCCTGTGTGTCCCAAAGAGCCTGTCTCAAGCCGCATGTTGGACATCAGCTGTCGGCCCCCCCTTCAGCCCAAACCCCACTGCTACCAGGAGGCCGTTGTGCACCAGCCCCATCATGGGAAGTCAGGGCAAGGAGAGAGACCTGTGAGGGGAGGGAGGCCTCGGGCAGCAGTGAGTATGATGGGAAGAAACACCCGGGAGGCTGTGTCAGTGGATAGCTTGTTTATTATGGGGGAAGCAGAGTTTTATACAGGAAAGCTTCACAGGCAAAGAGGCTGGGGTTGGGTTTTCTGGCAGGCTGGCAGGTAGGGGGAGGGAGGGGGGTACTAAGGCTATGTGACCTTTGTCCTGTCTTCTGGTCACATAATCTATAAGGGACTCAGGATTAAAGGATTAGAGGCTTAATAGTTTAACTTGGGGGCTATTGGGTAAGAGACAGTGTCCCTAGAATGGAGCAGGCCAGCTTCCTGCCATCCTCACTAGGAGGACTCCAGCCTGGCTCTGCTCTACATTCCAGGCACTCTTGACTTATCCCAACAGGCATTAGTCTCTGTGTTTCCCCATTACCCCCTCAAGATATAAACTATAATAAATTCACATAAAAATATATTATATAGTTTGTCTGATACCACAAGAGACCTCGAGAGAACTCTGGTGACAAAACTGGCACAGCCAGCAGGCTGGCATTAAAAACGACAAACCACAGAAGTTTGGAAAAAGCTAGAGAGCTGATGGTGGTGCTGATGTGGTTTTTACAATGGATTACAAAATCTGTAACTAAAAAGAAGCCAGCCACGCAGAAGCATGGACCACAGCTATGTTGTAAATGTGGGGGTATGCTGCGGGTATGTGAAGATTTGTTAAAGGTTATCCAGAGGGTAGAAAAACTTTTACCCCCAAACAGAGCACCCAGAGAGGGGGCGTGGCCACTTTGCATCATAAAAGCTGTGCCCCAGGCAGGGGAAGCTGCAAAGGCCAGGGAGGTGCTGGCAGACCAGGTGCAGAGCTGGAGAGAGGAAAAAACAGGACACTTTGACTTGTGTGAGTTCTAAGGACTCAGAGGAAAAGACAGATAATAGTAAAAAAGAAAATGACCTAGAAATAAAAGTAGCTAAAGCTGCCCCTCAGATTCAACCTTTGATACAAAAAATCAAAAAAAAAAAAAAGCCAACAGTGCTGTAGCCAGGAAACACTCCACACGGGAACTGTTAAAACTAGGAAAAACTTACAAGCAAGCAATCAGAAAGCCCCTCACCACGTGGCTGAGTTATATAACCACCCATCTGTCCTTGTGATATGGGCTGTTCAACCTAGGCCAATGCAGGGGGAGCAGTCCTTAATGGGATGGCTGACTGAAGGCATTAAAGATACATGGTCATCACCAAGGGAGACTAACATGATTAGCAGGGGCTGGAGGACCATAAAGGAGGGGCAGATATTACTGAGAGAACTAGGTATGAGAAAAGCAATATTTGATGGCAGTTCACTGGGCCAGATAAGACTGTGTTCACCAGAGATATGAAAGATAGCTTAATTCAGCTGGGACCTCGAGAATGGTATGGGGCTTTAAGGTTTTTAATAAGCCCTTTGATGGGACAGGATCTTTGTAAAGTGAGAGAGCCTTTGGCAAATCTAAATGATTCTAACCAGCCTGTAAAACATGTCTGTAAAATAACAGAACACCCTATAAGAGATATAAAAAAGACCAGACAGAAGAAATGGTCCACTTGGGTTACTCAAGACAAATGTGGCAAGACTTATGTCAAGCCCAAATTCCCAGAGAAAAAATTGTTAAAAAACCAAATTCAGTACTAAGGCGTTTCTGGAAGGTTTTAAAACCAGAACAGTCTACAAAGGACATTCAAAGAATAAAAACTGTACAGGATGGTTAAGAATCCTCAACGATTAAATAAGATGCATATCTCTTCTGATAAAGGCTATACTAGGGGTGGAAGCAGGTTTTCCCACCAAGTTCTCCCCCAGCAACCTGTTGTGGTCAATGGGAAGATGACAGATGTGGCTAAAGTCAGGAGGCAGACCCAGAGCCTGCCTGACTCAGGGAACCCACAAGTGCAGTGGGGACAGGAGAAGCCCCCTGCCTCCTTAGCCCAGTGCAGGGTCAGGAACTGGAGCCAACACTTGTAAGTGTATCAAGAATAAAAGAATACAAAGCGACTCCATGTAAAAATCCCCCAAGTGCGAAATGACTCCAAGGGGATAACTAAAAATGATTAAGAGCTAACCAAATCAATGCCTTGTACCCATGCTATAGTACCTAACAAGGAGCTATGGAGAAAACAGTTAACATGAATGGACACAACATTTTCATGCTATGTGAGGCCTTGTCTATGATTGATTTAATATATAATGTTAATGTTCCTTTGAGTGTTTTATAGATATAAAACCCAGTTAGAAAGATACCTGAAGAAGCAAAAGCCAACTACAGCTGTAAGATTCTTGGGAGTTTTATGGTTGGGTAAGATAAAGACAGAGACTCCCAAACTATACAACTGTTAAGAAAAACTACAGTACCAGGGGTGGATTGGCCCTATGAGCTGTTGGTCAGAGAGAGATCCTAGAGGTCCTCAAATTCACCAAGGATATTACCACTAACGTCAGTTATACACTAGAAAGGTCAGTAAGGCCATGTTGCTGAAGTCACTGCATGTTGTGAGTGCGGGAGAAGAAGAGATGGAGCTGAGACTAAGCCAAAAACTCTGTGCCCCTGAATGGATGACATTCATATTGCCAGAAGGTGCTATGAAGATGGCTGGGGAAGAAAGGATCCCCTATGATTCTGTTCAACAATGGACACCGTGTGCTGCACACTATGGACATGCCAAGCAGTGCCCGCAAGTGCAATAATGACTTGACAAATATACGTACAACTGACAAATTTCTAATTGGATAAGGCCCGTTCTTAGGGGTGGAACACACATCTGCCGCTGTAGGCCAGGCCAACACCTTGTATCAAGAAAGGCTACAGGCCCTGATGGGGAAGCCATCACAAGTACACTGTTTAATGAATATGGTACACCTACTGGGATATCTTCTAGGCATTTGTATTTACATTCGTGTTTGTTTAGATGTGTCTACTTCCTTCCATTTGTCTTTATAATAGAAGAAACACCACTGAGCTAGATCAATGGCCACGGCTTAAAGACAAATAATGGGGACATCACTATCACGCCATGATACAAGAGAGATCTCCCTACATCTGTCACCCCCTCCAAGGCTCAGGGACCTTAGCGGAAGATTGGCGGGAAGATTGTAAGAGGAGAGGAAAGGGGTGGAGAGAGTGTCCCAGAGACTTGATTCCTCCAAGGGGCGGGGCCTGCCGCAGAGAATGTGACTGCAGAGGGGTTTCTGGGTGCCATCTTGTGATGGAAGCTGCAGCGGCTGGAGTGGAGATAAAGATGGCCCCAGCATCTCACTTGTGTTGCGAGAGGGGGCATTTACTGACCTGGAGCGAGACTGCAGGCCCAAGATGCATGGGTGAAAGTTAATGGAGACTGTGGAAGTGATCTGGAATGGTGACAGCCGCATAGAGCTGGGTGCCAGGCATTAGTCTCTGTAAGTTTCTCCATCCCCCCCACAAGATATAAACTATAATAAATTCACATTAAAATATATTATGTGGTTTGTCTGATAGCGCAAGAGACCCAGAGAGAACTCTGGCAATAATGTGACAAACTGAACACTGCCTAAGAAAGCTTGTGCATGCAAATTAAAAGTCTGTACTATGCAAATGACCCATCCATTTTATAAAAGCTCCCATCCTTTGTGTGATGATGTCCTTGAGCTTCTAAACTTTGTGTCTGCTCTGGCTCACTTCCTCCCTTGCAAGATTATTCTTTCTTAACAAACTCACTTTGATTGCTACTAGCCATGTGTCTCTGTTCAGTTCCTATTCCCAGATACAGCACGGAAATCCCAGTGGGTGCCTACTAAACTCTGGCATCCACTGGTACCAGGTGGTGCACCAGCCAGGAGGTAAAGCTAATGTGTCTAATCTCTCAAGTTTTCTACTCGTTCTGAGGACACCTGAGAGAGGAGCTTTTCCAGATTTTGGGCACGGGTCAGGCAGTTAAGAGCCATTATGGCATCCACCTCTTGAAGATTCCTACGAGAGGATGATCTAGTCACGAGCCAAGTTTAGAAGCCAGCCCCCTCCAGACACAAGAAAGTGCTCACACATCAAGGCACACTACACAGCCCTGTACTGCCCCTGTCCCAAGGCTGCTGCTCAGGAAGGACTAATGGCCTCAAAGGACTGGGATACTTCCTTTCTTTCTCCCCTGAGAGATCTACCTTCCTTCTTTTGCCTCCTCCTCCTCACTTTCTCTGAGGCCTGTGGAGACAGTGGGCTTGAAGGTGGGGCAGGGAGGAGCCTATCAGGGTGCTCACTGTTTGGACACCAAGGATCCAGGTCATAGCCCCCAAGATAGGGCATTGTCAAGAGACCCACGTAGGTGGATGCTCACTGAACCCCAAAGTCCAGTGATACCAATACCCACTTTCCCTGAAATGCTTCCCAGACATTCCCCTCCTGTGAACTCCCAGTTCCCAGGACAGCCTCCATTTAAGCCTACAGCTTGTCCTGTGTGGTAATTTATTTTTCTGTTGCTCCCACCAGACTCCTGGTGGGAGGACTTTCATCTCTGTGGCTGTCAAATTGAGTACAGTCTAGCATGGGCTGTACGCTTAGTAAGGAACCAAGTCCAGTGTCATGAGGGAAGAGCTTCTGTCAGTTCCACTAGGTTGTGCTCTAGCTGTATCAAGTAGAGGTGGAATGCAGAGCATTGTTTCAGCAAAAATGGAAGAGGAGAACTCATTATCCAGGTTTAAATTGATGTTAGAGGTCTGGGGAATCTTCTAGCGTGCTCAGTGAGTGGGCATCCTGTGCCACGTTGCTGATGAAGGTGGAGTTGGTGTTACAGCTCTGTGTAGAATGAGCCAGCTGTGTGTAGACACCAGAGCATGCTGCTCCTTCACAGCCTGTGTGAGACGGGGGAGTCCAATAGAAATGATCCTCACAAAGCCTTCAGAAGTGGGTTAAAACTTCCTCATAAAGTGCTAATTAACTCCTCCCTCTGACTTGGTTTTCTTCCTGACAAAAGCAATCTGAAGATTGCTTTTCCTCTGCCTGACATTCAGCTGCATGGGAGCATACAGGAGAGTATGCCCATGAAAGAGAAGCATCAAGATTAACATGTAGAAGCTGAGGGCAGAGGAAGACGGGACCCTACCATTGCCATGTCCTCCACCACCTCCTCTACCTCTACTACCTTCCAGTGTCCCCTGTAAATATGTGTGAGGCTTGATCCCATGTGGCAGTGTTCCGAGGTGGGGCTTCCTATGTGCCCTGTAAACACATGGGTGTGAGACTTGGTTTCATGTGGCAGTGTTCTGAAGTGGGATTTCCAGTATCCCCTGTAAACACACGCATGTAGGCTTGGTTCTGTGTGGTAGTGTTCTAAGGTAGACCCTCCATTACCCCCTATAAACATGTGTGTATGACTTAGTCCCATGTGGCAGTGTTCTGACATGAAGCTTTTAGGAGACGATTGATCAAGAGGGCTCTGAGGTCATGAATGGGTTACTCTTAACAGGCTTAGCAGGCTATTGGGAGGTAGTAGAGACTTTGGGAGTTGGGGTCTAATTTGGGAGCGGTTGGTGTGGGTATGCACCCTTTCCTGGGAGCTCCACCCTGCCTCCTGCCTGATGTGAGGTGAGCAGCTCTGCTCTACCTCACACTCTGCATGGTGCACTGCCTCATCTCAGGGCAAGAAAGAGCAGCTCCAAGTACCATGGATTGTAATCTCCAAAACCAGGAGCAAGAATAAATCTCTCCTCTTTTTAAGTTGATTTTCTCTGGCATTTTGGCATAGCAATGGAAAGCTGGCACATCTTTTAATACTTTAAGTATTTTCTGAAGAAAGATGGGGTGGTGAGGGGGTGGTGGAGGTAGCAGGACAGACTGATGGGGTTGGGGAGTGATGTCACAGTTACCATATTTGTTTTTGTCTTTTGAGACAGGGTCTCTCTGCAACCCCAACTGGCTTAAAACTCACTATGTAGACCACATTGTTGGCCTCAATCTCACAGAGATCTGCCTGCCTCTGCTGGGATTAAATGTGTATGCCACCGCACCCAGCTTAGTTATCATTTTTAAGCAAATATTTGTTGAGTGCCTTCAGTTCAAAACTACCCAGAACATGGTTCCAAGTAGCCCAAAGAAAATGTAGCCTTAATGCCCATATGGATAAAGTTACCAACAGCTTTTGAGGCCTGTGTGATCAAAGTCAGTGTTCGGAATTGATGACCCAAGTATCCCATGAGCTCCTGACACCCCAGGAAAACAAACTTGCCCTTCAGGGAACTGTGTGAGGGCAAGAACACGGGATCACTCATTTGGCAATATTTCCAACACGATCTGAACAAAGGAAATTTCGTGCTTAACTTGGATAAGCAGGACACTCCATTCCTATCCAAAGCCCCTCCAGTAAGGGTCCATATGGTCCATTGGTCCATATGTCCAATCTGATTATTTCCTGCTTGCAGGATCTGTATATACATGACAATTGATACAAAGGCGGTGCCAATCACAAACTGGAGTGCACACAGCTTCCGCACTTCTGAGAAGACTCCAGGGAAATCCCACTGGGATCACTGCAGTGCAATTGGAAGGACAGCTATATCAGGCAGCACAGTGCTGGGCACTTGGGATCCCGTAACTTATTTAAATACGTGTACACATGCGTATGCAATTACATAACCTACATGTTTGTAAATGGCTTCCACACAAAGAGATTATTACTCTCATTTTACAGAGGAGGACACTGCGGTTAAAGAATGAATAAACCTTTTGATTTCTCAATCCACTCTTTTTTTTTTTTTTTTGGTCTTTTCAAGACAAGGTCTCACTGTAGCCCCAGCTGACCTAGAACTCACTATGTAGATCAGGCTGGGCTCGAACTCACAGAGATCTGCCTACCTCTGCTTCCCTAGTGCTGGGATTAAAGGTGTGCACCACCATGCCCAACTTGTTCATTATTTTTACTTTATGTATATGTATATAAGTGCATCTGTGTCATGCAGTACCTGTAGAGGTCAGAAGAGGATATCAAATCCCCTGGAACTCGAATTAAGGACAGTACTGGGAATCGAACCTGGGTCCTCTGTAAGAACAATCAGTGCTCTTAACCACTGAGTCATCTCTCCATCCTCCACTCTGTTTTTGTGGTTTTTTTTTTTTAAGAACATTTGGTTACTCAGTAAGATTTAAAGATCAAAATATAACATAAAGCTGAAAAAAAATTAGTCAGGCCCCAGTAGCTGTCCAGACCTCCAAACCATGATGCTTCCGGCTCAGAAATGGATTTTAGAGGAATAAAAGTTGTCTTTCATCCAAATAGATTTTAATTTTACAATTTAAACCAGTAAAACCTCCACCCAAAAGCATGTGAAAAGGTGACAACCAGTGGAGAAATTCCCTCCAGAGTCCACCTCTCAGTTTCAGCTACAGAACGCTGCCAAGATTTTTAATTCAAGCACACATGTCAAGGAATGGCATAATCACATTGAGTCAAATCAAATCTGACAACAAGAAGCTCATCTATGAAAGAAAGTCATTCAGAGGTCACAGCAGAACAGCTTGTTAAAAGCCTTTGTAAACCACAGTGCAAATATTGACATTTATCAACATTATTTTTATTATTTTTATTTTAAGTGGCTATCTTAGCGGACTATTTATTTATCCATCCTGGGGCCTCAGCTCAACTCTAATGAGCTGGTCTTACAAAATTACAGAAATCACAACATGCTATAAAAGCTGGAGGTGAGCAGCCCCGAGGGCATCTCAGAAGAATCTACAATGTAGGCGTTCGGAGTTATTGGAAGGGGACAGTGTCCTGGGAAGCAGCAGAAGGAATGAAGCGACCTTTGGCAAGAATGGAAAATTAGGTCATTTTACAACACGAGAGGGGAAAGGCATTTTCATTTTACAGTCACCGTGAGCGAAACTGTGGTACGCGAAACCGTCGTCTGGGCACTCATCACCTAGGAAAGCAGACCTCTTCCTCCTCTGACCTCCACGGGACTTTTCTCCAGACTCTCTGAGCAGACGGAAACCTTCCGTCATTCTTCTGCCCACCGAACCCCAGATGTGTGTGCGATTCTGTCTCTTCTAATTCCATCAGACTGGTCTGTCACCGTGTTACATACTCATTATAGTCTTGAAGACAAGAACAGAAAGCCCACGTCTGCAGTGGGGGAACAGGACAGAGCCACTGCCTCATGAGCAGGGCTCTGTGGCCACTGCCCAGGCCCCACCTGCCCAACATGCACATTCCTATCTGTTCCACATCCTGTGTTTGATGCTCCCCAGAGGCTGATGTGCTGGAGAACAGTTGCAGGGTTCACAACAGGACTACCTGTGACAACAATGGACATTCTCAGTGGTATAAAAGGAAACGGGTAAAACAGAAATTTCTGTGGGCTGGAGAGAATGCTCCGAGAGTGAAGTGCTTACCATGTAAGGATGAGGAGGACCTGGGTTTGATTCCTAGCACCCATGCAAAGAAGCTGGGCGTGTGGCACGTGCTTGTAATCCAAGCGCTGGGGGAAGCAGCAACAGGAGAGTCCCTGGGACTCGTGGGTCAGCATGCATGGCACGTGTGTGTGCTGTGGTTGCCAAGCTCCAAGCCAAGTAAGAGATCCTCTCAAAACACAAGGTGGACAGTTCCAGAGGTACGACACTTGAAGTTTTCCTTGGCCCCATATGCACACAGACATGTAGATATACACACATACACATACACAAACATGCACACACTTAACTGTTTGTTTGTTGGTTTGTTTGTTTGAGAAAGTAATCCAGCACCAAGTCCGGTACTCACTATGTAGCCCAGGCTGACTGTGAACTCACAGTTCTCCTGCCTCAGCCTCCTGAGTGCTGGAGATTATAGGCATGTGTCACCATACCCAGCTTAAAGCTAGGTGCTTAATGCAGGGCTAAAGGAGAAGGGAATATTTGTGTGTATGTGTGTATGAGTATGCGTGTGTGTATGAGTATGTGTGTGCACACACATGTGTGTGCATGTGTACTGATCGGGATTGAACCCAGAGTCTTATACATTCTGGAAACTGTTCCTCTGAGCTACATTCCCAACCCTGAGAATGGTACTTGGAGCTGGGTGTTGCAGATCTCTGTGAGATCAAGGCCAGCCTGGTCTACACAGCAAGTTCCAGGCCAGCCGGGGCCACAGGGAGACTCTGTCTCAAAAACAAACAAAAGAATGGCATTTGTCATATTCTGAACAAGAGTTCCTTCCATAGAATAGAACATTTAGAATACAATTAAATAGGTAAGAAACCAGCTGCCTTGACTGGCTTTTGAGAAGAGGAATTGGGGCCTGGGAACCTGGAAAAGGATAGACAGATGACTCGAATTCTACCTTAAACTTTTTTAACTTCTTTTGGGTTTTTCCTGTATTTATTTATTTATTCATTCATTCTTTATTTCATTCGTTTTTAAGTGTATGATGTTTTGCCTGCAAGTATGTAAGTGCACCCATGTGTGCAATGCCCACAGAGGCCTGAAGAAGGCGTTGTATCTCCTGGAACTGGAGTTAACCTCCATGTGGATTCTGGGAACCAAACCTGGGTCCTCTGCAAGAGCAGCTAGTGCTTTTAACCACTGAGCAATCTCTCCAACTCCCCTTGTGCGTACTTTTAAAATTAGATTCTAATGGACCTTGGACGTCATCTAATTGAAACTGAAATGTAAGACTTGATTTTTCAAAGTGGAATTGTCAACATAAGACCTGATTTTTCCAAAAGGGAACTGTTGATACTCGTTCCTCTGTCACTCCCCTAGACCTCAGAAGTCCTCTACACAGAGGCCACCCATTTGCCCACTCCCTGTGTTTGCAGGAAGACATGATGGAAGGCATGTAGGGAAGGTGAAGGAAACAGAATTAAAGTCATCAGAAAAAATAACCAGGACCCATGAGATGGCTCAGTGGGTAAAGGTGCTTGCTGCCACAGCTCAGTACCACACGGTAGAAGGAGAAGAATGACTCCCACAAGTTTTCCTCTGACCTTTGTATGCATGTTGTGGCTCACATCCACCTACACACATACACATACACACACATACACATGCACACACACATACACACATACGTACACGCACACACATACACACGCACACACGTACACATACACACACATACACACACACACACACACACACTAAAATTACAACAACTCTAAAGTTCCAGTGTTGGGAATTTTGTTCCTCTTATTCCTACGGCCCTGTGATTTAACTTTATCTTTTATTGTGAGGACTGCCCTAGGGATATCTGCTTAGTAGAAGAGTGCTCTTGTATACAAGGAGTGTGCAAGACAGGATGGGACAGCTGCACTCCAGAGTGGAGCAGAGCGTGGACTTGGACGGAAAAGAGGGGTGGCCCCAGGAGGAGTATGGGATCGCGGGGATCTCGGGGCTCCAGCTGCTGGGCGTGGCCCCGGTCTCCCGCGGGCTGCGTTGCTGAGGCTCTCTGCTACCAGGGCTGGCGGCTCTGGAGGGCCGCACTCCCTCGAGGTACGAGATCCGCCGGCTGCTGGATCGCGTGGGAAGGTGCGGAGACAATGAAAGCAGGGTCTCCGTGAGTCGTGGTTTACAAAGAGACAGCTCTCTCTGGGAAGACTGGATCGTAGGCAGTAAGACACAGAACTCAGCTCAGTACAGCTCCTTTATTCAGTGACTCAGCTCGGCTCCAGGTCTTAGTGATTCAGCTCCAATTAATTAGGGGAAACCAGGATATTTATACTGTGGGGGCAGTGGCAAAAGCCTTAGTGGGTAGGTGCTTTCAGGATGCCCCATTTACATGTGGTGGTGGGCTTCTGCCAGGCTGCCAGACATTGCCTGGAAAACCTGGCAGTTTCAGAGCCAGAGGCCATGTTTCTGTGGCAGCTACTTCAAAGATGAGTCAGGAAGAGAGGTAGGAGGCCCCCTGCTGAAAAGAGGAGTCTTTCCATCAGGTGCCGAGCTCCTTAGAGCTATCCGGACATGGAAGACTGCAACCCTCACAGCAGGATTCCCCAACAGAGGAGGAGCTCTGGAGAGGAAGAGGAAGTGCGTCTTAGTCTCTTCAGAGCATATGCTAGCCAGCTTCCATTGCTGGAACAACTACTCAAAGGAAAGCCAGCTTATGAAAAAAAGGGGTGGTGTTCTGAAGGGGCCATGATCCAATGACCCTGCTGCTCTGAGACTGTGGTGAGGCAACACGTCATAGTAGGCATATGTAGCAGAGGAAAACTTCACCTCACGGTGGCCAGGGAGCAAAGAGAGTATGAAATAGGGGGCTCCCACAATCCCCTTTGAGGGCATGCCCCCAGTGACCTCAGATGCCCTCCAACGAGGCACAACTTCTTAAAGATTCCCCCATGTCTCAGTGCAGCAAACCCTTTGGACCCATAATGCTCATGTCCCAGCGCCATCACTTTAGGAGCTGGAATTTCAGTCTATGACTTTGGGGGTGGGGGGTCCAGCCCACAGTGGGGCTTTCCTTTCCTTCCTCAGCCTCTTCAAAGCAATCATAGGAACAAGGGTATTAATGAACTCCCTCCTCTTGGCCCTGGCTAACCAATAGCCTGGAAGCATAACTGTGTCACTGCCCTCCTTCCACATATCCCAATAAGCCATGCCACAGAGAAAAATGAACTACAAGCAGAGCCTGTGTTCTGGGAGAAAATATGTACACACCTGCACAGAAGTGTGTGCAGACACAGATGCACACACACACACTCACACACACACCCTAAGTGGTAGAACTATCTAGAAAGGTATCTTTGCATATTAGCTTGAGTTCCCAGGCAGAAAAGTTGTTTCTAGTTCTGATCAGACTGGTTTGAAAGAAACTGAAAGATTTAATGGCTTTCTGAGTAAGGCAAAGCTCACAGTGTCTAGAAGATGGAGTTTTTCTTACTTTGGCTTTTTCCTTTTCTTCTTCCCATGCTACATGCCCCCTCAACAGTCTCCTTTTGCAATATTTCCTTCTTTTTCTGTCACAACACACGCACACGCATGCACGCACAGGATCGGGCAGAGCAGTCATTGGCATTGCTCTAAGTGTTTCACAGTGCTCTAGACTTAGAAAAAGTGCATGCACTTGGTGTGTTATCCCAGTTGATCCTAAAATGTTTGGAAACCAAAAATAGATCTAGAAGAGACTAATGAAGGGGTCAACATGACAGAGTGAGCCCAGTCCACTTCCTACTTATAAAATAAGCTAACCCTACAGAGGAAGTCAGCAAGTATGTTCACTACCATCAAGAGCTCCATAAAGCACTACAGTTAAACACTGAATATTCCAGAGACACAGACACACGGGCTTCATTAAGGTCGGAGTCCTTGTGTGGCTTGAGTCTGCTAAAGGAGGAGAATGGAGGGCTACCACAGGACAGTCAGGCCAGCTACACACCCCAGCTTTCCCTTGACCTGTGCTCTAGGGAGGCTTCTGAGGTCTCCGCACTGGATCAGAAGCCTCCCGGACGTGAGAGTAATTCGCTGTTACATCCCTATGCTAGGCTCACCACAACAGCTTCACTAATGCTGAGTAAAGAACAACACAACTGTATTCAACTCCATGTTGAATCTCCCAGTTAAGCATCCTTTCAATTAATACCATTTGAACTCAATTTTTCAGTAACAAGGTTCTGAGCCCTTTTGGAAATGTTGGCTCAGGAAACGTAGAATTGTTAATGAAACTAAATGATTCCCTTTCTTTAGGAAGCACATAATCTTCACCCCAAACATCTTAATTTGGAGCCAACCAAATCTGAATGGCAAAGATTCCTCTCTCAAGGCTGATGTCACTGACCTTGTCACTTAGATACTAGTTTATTGTTCAGAAGTCTGATTTGACTAAGATTGAAACAATCAATTGAACAGAATTGACTATGAATTTTTCATTTAGACAGATTTCAAACATTTTTCTAAAAATTATACTGTTGGGGCTGGAAACAGCTCAGCAGTTAAGAGCACTGGCTGCTCTTGCAGAGGACCTGGATTCGATTCCCAGCACCCACATGACCGTTCACAACCATCCATAACTCCAATTCCAGGGGATCTGACACCCTCTTCTGACCTCCATGGGCATTGCATGACACAGGTGCACTTACATGCAGATAAGGCACTCATACACATAAAATAAAAATAAAAAATAAAAATAAATTTTAAAAATATACTGTTTTCTTCTGACATGGCAAGAATACTAATGAACAGGGAACGAGCCCTCCACCAGCAGTAATTCTAAAGCTCTGCATTGGAATGTCAATGACACCTATATTTGTTATTTTTTCCATGGACACAAAGCAGCTTAAGGAACTGGAAGCAGAGAGAGCAGATGGGAAGTGGGGTTGGGCTAAAAACTCTTAAGATCCTCTTCACACTCCAGTACCTCCCAACCCTCAGCAATGAATCACTTCCTCCAGCAAGGCACTGCTTCCTAATGGTTTCAAAGCAAGGCCACCAGCTGGGGACCAAGTGATCAACGGGTGATCAATGGGTGGCATTTCACATGCACACCACAACGTGATGACTTGGGTGTGGCTTTTGAAGCAGTGGCCTGCCTGAGATCCCCACCTGAGGCAGAATGCTGCTGGTCTGAGAGCTCACTGCTTCAGAGAGGGTGCACGTGGGACTGCCACAGACAGGTGGACCCGCCCTCGGTCTAGCAGGAGATGTGCTCAATTTCCCCCAAACACCCATCCATTCTCCCAGGGATTATCCCAGGACCCTGGAGCTGGTGTTTCCCAAACCTCTTAATGACCTCCCAGTTGCAATACCATTTTCTACAGTGATTGGTCAAAGTCCTGACATCTGTTTGCCAAGGCTTGTGGCTTCTTGGGGCAGACTGGCCTCAGGAGAAACTGTAAACATGTCCAAGATGGTCCTTGTGACTCAACACATCACTCTGTAATTTTCCCTGGTTCCCTTACGCCATCTCTTGCCTGGTGCCCTCTATATACCCAGGCCTCAAAGTAGACCTTCTTTCTCTGTTCACTGGAAAGGCTTGCCACTAGGACACAACTGGATTTTCTATTTGAAAAAGCATTCTTGAGCTGATCATGTGGTTCAGTGGTAGAGCATTTGCCTTGCATGCATGAGGCCCTGGGTTCAATCCCCAGTACCAGACCAAAAAAGATGGAGTACAGGGGTGGAGTCAAGTACAGGCTAATTGTATTTCTGTGTGTGTGTTCGGAAGCCTTAATTCAGTGCTCTTCCCAGTCGACAAATGAGTTCCAAGCACCTTGCAGAGGGAGAATTGCATGGGCAGTGACATATAGCCTTAATTACGTTAGGATCACCTGGGAAGCTTTTGCATCACGCTGTGGTGTCTGGGTTCAGTCCAGGCAATCAGACTCTCAGGGCTTAGAGCAACTGGCATAGCAGAACACACCAGGATCTGGCGTTGACAGGTGTGACACAATGTTGAATGAAGTAATTGACTTTGGCATGTTTTAGTCTTCTTCATAAGATGATGATGAAGAGTGCAATCTTCCCACTGCATGTTCGGCCACATCTGCCCACGGGAGACACTCGGTAACTTTGGTTCCTTCTCCCCAGTCTGCCAGACATCTGAGTTGGAAATCCCACAGATAAAGAACCTAGTACATTAATGTTTGACTCTACAAAAACACATAGTTTTTAAATATTTTCTTTATTATTTTTATTTTTGGTGTATGAGTGTATTACCTGCAGGTATGTAAGTGTACCTGTGTCATGCAAGGCCCTCGGAGGTCAGAAGAGGTTGTCAGATCTCTGGAGTTACAGTTATTAGCTGCCATGTGGGTGCTGGGATTCAAACCTGGGTCTTCTGTAAGAGCAGCCAGTGCTCTTAACCTCTGAGCCATCTTTCTAGTCCCAAACACATAGTTTTCTTTTGAAGGAAAAATAATCCCTCTGGCAGTCCCAAGAAACAACTCTTCTCGGCTCAACATCACCCTCTGAGCTTAGGCACAACTCTTTAAACGCAGATTCATATTAGCCTACCCTAAAGTGCCCAGTCAGCTGCTCTACCAGGGTAGGACCTAGGGATTGGTAGTGTGTGTGCATATACATGTATACACATGCATACACATGCATGTGGAGGCCAGGAAACAGTCTCCAGTGTTATTCCTCAGGAGCCATTCACTTTGTTTTGAAACAGTCTCCTACTGAATGTGGAACTGGCTAAGTAGGCTCAGTTGTCTGGCTAGTAAGCCTCAGGGCTCCATCTGTGTTTCCCTCTCCAGGGCTAGGACTAAAGATACATACCAGGCTGGGGTACAGGCAGGCAGATCTCTATGAGATTGAACCCAGCCTGGTCTACAGGCCAGGCGGAGCTACATAAGTTCTGTCTCAAAACAAAAACAAAAAAACAAAAACAACATACCACCACATCTGGCTTTTTGTGAGGGTTCTTAGGATTGAACTCAAATCCCTAGGCTTGCAAGGCTGAGCTATCTCCCTAGCCCCCGTGTGTCAGTATTTTTTTAAACACTTCTAAAATTAAGTCCAGGGCTAAGCCCAGTGATCCAAAGCTAGATTTACCTTCCAGCTCTGCCACGGAGGTGTGGTGGAGCCCGCAGGGCACTCACGGTGATGCAGTGAGGTAATGTAAGTCGGAACCTTTAAAACCATACAGCACCAGTGACGTCAGCTCTTAAACGCTGAAGATGATAATCTCTCATGTCGTCTGTGTGATGGGCCACGGACCTTCTGAGACTGTCCAGCACCCAGGGTGGGATGGAGGATCGAGACACGGGCACGCCCAGACGTGAGGCTCTCTGGGACGAGTCCTCACTCACTTTCCCTCAATGTCACAACTTCCTCAAAACTGACCAGATTGAAACGGCAAATTTCTCACTGTCGCAAGCAATTTACACGGTGTGCGAACGGTCGCTGGGATCGCTGGGATCGCTGGGATCTTATTTCTGCAACACTGTTTCTCCTTGCCCAGCAGCTTCCCGGTCCTGCAAAATTCCCCCGCTGACAGGGCTGGAGGGAGACTGGAGCAGTTCATTATTCTGCACACGCAGGTCCTGGGCATCAGGTTTAATTGAGCTGCTGGAGCAGTAGGATTCTGGGATATTTTCAAGTTTTTATCCCTTGGCACTGTAAATCAGTCTGAATGTCAGCCAAGAAAAGTATTGTGATGCAAGCTAGCCTTGTGTCCACAAATGCCATTCATTATTTCTGTAACAGGGGGACAAACAGCGAGTTGCACTTAGACTCAACTTTGTGACAGGTTTTATTTATCAAGAAGAATGAAGTGGGAAGTTTCAGAAATGTTGCAGTACCGGTCCCCAGTCCCCTGTCCCCTCGGTTCACTGCACCTGTGGCCCCTGTCTTAACTGTGTAAGTCAATGGTTCTCAGCCCTGTCTGGGAGAAATCAACACCACAAGCTCCATCTCAGACACATTGGTTCACAGATTCAAATCCTGCATTATAGGGCTGAGGAAATGCTTGGCTGGTAAAGTCCTCAAAAGCATGAGCACCAGAGTTAGACTGCCAGAACCCATATAAAAATGCTGGCCTGGAGCCAGGCATGGTGGCGCACACCTGTAGTCCCAGCACTCTGGAGGCAGAGGCAGGCGGATCTCTGTGAGTTCAAGGCCAGCCTGGTCTACATAGTGAGTTCCAGGCCAGCGGGGGCTGCAGGGAGACCCTGTCTCAAAAAGACAATAATAAAATAAAATAATAATAATAATGCTGGCATGATACCGTGTAATCCATGAGCTGGGGAGGTGGAGAGAGAAGGCTCCTTGGGGCTCCCTGACAGATGGCATAGCCTAATTGGTGAGCTCCAAGCAGAGGAGAACCCCTGTCTCAAAGGAGGTGGGTGGCATTTCTGAGAATGATACTCAAGGTCGTTCTCACTCAGGTCCCCTGACCTGTGCACTCACATGCACACAAAGACATACACAAACACAAATCTGCGTTTCAACCTGTGTCCCACACCTGACTGTCCTCACAGAGGCTTTGCACGACCCTGTCTGATAATACTCTCTCCACAGCCACCTGAACTAAGATGCTGTTACTTTACTGTTCTCCATCTCACAGACCAGGCAACTGAGACTCAGGGAGAAGCAATGTCCAGGCTGGCTGAGGACCACAGAGCCGGTTACATAGCAGAAACCACTCAGCTCTGCTGATTTGAGAGCAGAGCACTTTGTTCCCCACCCCATCGGCCTGGGGTTAGCGTTGTTTGGGGGTTTTTAGAACTGTCACTAAAGACACACATCTAAAATTTGTCTTCTGTACAAAGCAGCTTCCTGGGGATTGTTCTTAACAGACTTTCTGCAAACAGAAGAGACATGCAGAGAGCTGCAGGTGACACCAGTCAAACTCCCCACTGACAAGGAGCTTCACTAGAAAGCCAGAGAGCAGCTTCAGCTGCTGGTGTCTGGTAACCCTGGAAACCTGTAGCAAAGGCTGAAAATCCTCAAAGGATGGGGGGAGGATTAGTAGTGCAATTAGAGAGAGAGCGAATTTGGCTCCTTGAGGGAGAAGTCAGTCTCCATTTGGATGCTGCATTCCAATCTAGACACCCTCCTCTGTCAGGTGATGCCCCCAGGCAAAACTCTGTGGCCAGGTCCTAGGTGGGGCCAAACACTGGGGACATGGATGGATGGCACCACCCGTTTCCTGTGCTCTTGTCCTGTCTGATTCAAACTTCAAGCACTTGCAGTCCAGGCTGCTGCAGAGGCTGAAGAAGCCTTATTCAGAGAGTCCTGAGATGAGTTTGATAAACTAGCTGTGTTTCCTCAGATTGGTCACTTAATTTCTCTGAACCTCAGTTTAAACATCCATAATTTTGGAGACCTGTCTCCATCATGGATCTTTTTATAGATCTATTCTATTTTTTAATTGTGTGTGTGTGTGTGTGTACATGTGTACAGGTGTCCTTGAAGTCCAGAAGAGGGCTGATCAGATAGATCTCCTGGAGCTGGAGTCACAGGCAGTTGTGAGTTACCCAACATGGGTGCTAGGAACCAAACTCAGGTCCTCTGCAAGAGCAGAGAACACTCTTAATGGATGAGCCACCTCTCCAGCCCCTACTCATGGACTTTTTATATCAAGTTTAATCTGTGTGAAAGTGCTTGAGAAATCGTGAAAAGTGATGGTAAATTATAACTAGCCATTATATATTATTATTATATAACGGCTAGTTTGATGGGGGCCTTGTAGGCACAAATACCTGAGACTCAGATCTGCACTATCACACTGAAAGTGGCCAGAACTTTGCAGAAGCCATTGGCTGCTGGGCCACCTGTGTTGTGTGTCACACTGGGTGCTCACAGATAGTAAGGAAGAGACCAGGAACAGACTCGGGAAGACCCCCTGAGAAAATGGGCCCCCACCAGTGACCTCACCTCATCTCCCACGAACATGTGCGTTTAGTTGAAGCACTGTTCTGGGGATCTGTGAAATGAAATTTTTATCAAGAAAGACATGCTAATTATTTACTACTCATACTTTAGTCTGAATTAGTCTATCCACAGACTCTTCAACTGCTATTCTGAAGTCAATGCTCTGGGGGGGGGGATTTCAAAGCCTGCCCTGCTGAATTCTGGGGCAGTTGTGGGCCCCTTTAGTCAATGAAAACTGAGCAGAAGTAACTCTGAGCACTAGAATGTGGCTCCTTTCCCTCTTCCCAATGATGGGAAACACTCCAGGAAAAGGTGAGCATCCACCTGCCTCCAGCACAGAAACATGAACAGTTGCTGCAGGCGCACATTGGGACATAGGAGTGACAAATGAACCTGCATGACTATAAACCTGGTGAGTCTCCTCTCTGCTCTAGCATAGCCGTTTTACATACCCTGGGATTCTGTCCTCTTACAGCAAGTTCAGAAAAAGTCACAAAGACAAGTTCCACATTCAGCTCTAGCCCCCAACACACCAGAGTCTTCCCATCAGCTCGGGAAAAGCAATGTGTTCTTAGATGGATTCAGGACACTATGGTGCTGTGTTGAGTCTCTCTGTTCTACCTGTCTTATCGGGTTAAGACCCTTAATGAAATCTCATCCCCCTTCTAACAACATGCTTCACATCATGGTCCCCTTTGAGCAAACTGTACATCATCATAGAAGGCCATGATGGCATCTCAATACAAGGCTTTTAGATTTTATAAAAGAAAAATCATCTATCCAGTCTGGCTCAAGCAATCAATTCTCTCGAAAACACCAAGCCAAGATGACAGATTGAATTCCTATCACTCCGCAGTAATCGTTAGAGGTGTTACTTTCTGTGCCAACTTTTCTTCCTTTTGTCATCCTTCCACCATGGAGAGAAGGTGGCAAAGTTGAAAACGTGCTGCTGTGAAGTCTGAGAACACAGGCTCAGACTCTGCCGTGCCCCCTGCGGAACCGTGGGAACATTTTTGGCCCGTCATCTGTCTCATCTGTCAGTCTGGGATAATCACTCAGAGACCGCTGGTGACTGTGAGGTGTGCCTGACTCTGATTAGCATTCCCCAAATGGGACCTGCACAACATCACATTTTCCCAGCCCAGACTTCCTCCTATGGGCAGCAGGCATATTAGAGAGCCATCTTCTTCCTTGATCGACTGTGTTAAAATTATGTTTCCCCTCCTCCCCCTCTGCACGGCTCCGGGAGACTGTTGTACCTTGAGTTGATAAACTCCTATTTGCCACTTAGTGGCTACCAAATGGCCTGGAGTGCGATAAATGATCATTGTTAAACTAATGAATGAATGGACTCAGAATGGTGAGTATTACAAGATGACTCAGCACTGGTTATTATTTCTATTTTCTCCACTTAGTCTCTTTCTGTGCTACGTTAATCCTGAACTCACTCACGGCAATCATCAGACAATGGAGGGAAAGTGTGCGTGCGTGCGTGTCTGTGTGTGTGTTAGTGTGTGTTAAGGTCAGGATGCACACAGTGAAGTCAACATGTCATGATAAACAAAATACATTTTCCAACATATCCTGCTGAGGTTAGCTCCCATACCTGCATGGCCATTTGTGTTCACTGTTCTTCCCTCCGTCAGTGCCCCGGGGGTTCAGCAGTGAGCAGGCCTTTTCTGCCATGCTGAGGACTGTTTTCAGGGTATACACAATTTACTAGCAGGAGTTACAGCCATCCAGTGCTTTATATTACATGTGAAATTGTAATAATATTTTTAAAAGGTAACCAACACCCCTGTCTATATTTAATTTTATAATGTGTGAAAAACAACAAATTTAGGATTTATTCTTGAATTGATGTCAGAGCTTTCCTTAGGTCAACTCAGTATGTCTAGTGTTCCATAATATCCCTGCTTTGAAGTCTGTTCTGTTATAGGACCTGCATTTTTTCCCAGATCTTGGGATTGGATTCAGAGATTTCTAGGGGGTATTGGTCCAGCACTTGATGGAAAATCTTTATTATTCATAACTGTGCTCTGAAGTTCTCTGGAAATACAAAGTATTTCTCTTATAAAAGCATGTTTGGTAAGTACAACGCAATGCAGTGCTTTGCAACCATATTTTATGGTAGCCTGTCTCAGAGTCCCTAGATAGATGGGTTAAAAGCTAATTTGTAGGCTCTGCCCTGGAGGGGTTGGGTCAGAATTTCAGAGAGAAGTTCAGGAATCAATATTTTTTAATAAGCTCCCCAGGTAAATCTTCCATATACTAAACTGTGAGAATTGCTAGTATATTGGTTAAAAACATGGGTTCTAAGGCAAGCCAACCCCCACCCCAACACTCCCGGGTAGTCCTCAGCACCACCCCAGTCCCCACGTGCACCCTTCCAGCTGCCCAGGCTGTGCCTCTGGGTTCAGCTCCCTGCCACTCCTGCTGTCCCTATCCCCAGATCCCCGAGCCAGTACAAAGGAGGACGAGGTAGACAGAAGAGTCTGGAGACCAGGGGAAGGACCCCTTGGTGATTTGCGCTACCTGATCAGCCAAAGGAGAGCAGACTTGAGGAGCTAGCCTTCAGAGGGGGTTAGGGGTGGTCTGACAGGATCCGGGATGTTGGAGGCAGGAGGCTGTTGGTGACTGCAGAGAGGGGGAGAGCCAGCATGTGCTGGTCCTGAGTTCACCTGGGACCTTGAATTCGAGGGCCTTTGTGAAGACTGGTGGGCAGTTGGGTGCCCAGCCCCCAAAAAACCACCTGGTTCCTTCCTGAGCCCCCAGCCTGCAGAGCACCCAAAGGCCATCAACCCCAGAGCCAGCAGTCTGCACACTGCTGACCCCGGCCAGCTGCCTCTGTCACTCCCCCCCAGCCCCTCAGCACAGAGTGGTAGGAATGAGTGCCACCAGCTTCTTTTCTCAGGAGGGTTTGCACTCCACTTTGTAGTAGCCATAACCATGTTGGCTTGGGCCAATCTGCCCTTTTCCTTTACAGGAAAACCTAACAGTTGTCAGGAGATAGGAAAGTTGGAAATGAATACCCAATTCCCCTGAGCCTGAGGTCCTCTGCACCCTGGGGTAACAAAGCCGGAAGCCCTTCCAGTCCGCCAGCTTTGCTGACATAAGCATAAACTGGCCTGAGCACTGCTGTACCTCCCCTCCGCTCCCGGCTGCCCAGCCCCCTGCATGGGCCGGGATATGGAATGTGGAGGTCTCTCTGCTAATCATTTTAGGAATGTAAAGCACTGTAAAAGGAGGCCCTAAAGGGGAGGGGGAGGGGAAGCTACATTTCTAGAAGCTGAAGGAAAGGGCAGACTATTAGGAAGAGCACCAGCATCAATGGAAGTAAGCATTTGGTGCCAGGGAGTGTCCATCCCTAAGGCCACATAAATAATCAAGTGTCACCTGTGGAGAAGAATGACCCGCAGAGCCTCTATGAAAAACATCTGGAAAGATGATTATCAAGGCCTGGCCATGACAGGTTTGGGTAACCTGTTATGAGCGTGCGCTGTCAGAAATGGACACGTTTATGTGTCTTTGCACAGTGTCAGAATTCATTGAGTAACAACAAACTCACAAGGTTCTGTGATATCAGTGGAAAAAAAAAACATGGGTTCTGGAGTTAAATGAAGTCAAGTTTAAATTCTTACTGACCTTAGGCAAGCGCCTAACCTTCCTTAGGCCTCAGCATCTACACAGCTGAAACTGCACTTTGTAGATGGAAAGGTAAAATGAAACCTAGGGAGATTGTGCATGAAAAACCGGGCTTCTCTGTGAATACCAATCACCCAGGGATCTTGTTAAAATGCAAATTTAGATTCAATGGATGTGAGTCTGGGCCTGAGATTAACTTTTCCTAGTAAGCTCCCTGGTGAAGCAGATGCTATAGCCCTCTGCCTGCACTTTAAGTAATTACCAGGCACATCACAAATTCCCAATAATTGTTATCTCTTCCATTATTCAGCTGGGTGAAGATGGGTAAGTGTAGGTGGTGGTTTTTAAACCCTCCTTTTGAAAATGCAGCTCCCTAGGCTTCCATTTCAGATGATCTGAGCAGTATCTCTGCATAGAACCCAGGAATCTGTTCTTAAAATGTGATCCAAGATGGACATTCGGAGGATCTGGTGCAATAAGCATCTTGAATGAACTTTATTTCATAGCCCCTGAGAGACTGCACAAGGGCCTCTTCCTAGGAACTCGTATTGACTATTGTGAATCAAAGTTCCCAGATAAAAAAGAACTACATCTTCAAAGTGAACCGTCTGCAAGGCCGGACAGCCAGCTGATTAGAACGTCAATGAGGACAGAGAGTTTGGAATGTTGCAGGTCCAGAGACTAACTGCAATTTATCTTGGGCTATCTTGCCCATCTCTGTGTCTGAGTTAACATCCTGTGACTAACAAGATAAAAACCTTTTGGAATGTATTAACTTAGCTGACCACCAGCTTCCACCAACCCAAGGGCTAAGAATGCTGTCAGATAGCATCTAAGGCCTAGAGCGGGCTTGTCCCCACTTCTCTGATGTCTTCACCAATGTATTTGAAAGTATCTTGATTCATGGCTTTCTTTGTTTTATTACTATAAAATTTTCAAGAACCTGCTACCACACTGGAATATGGAATCTGGGGTGACCTGAATCTGTGTCCCAGGCCATGGTCACTCAGATTTAGGGTGACCTGAATCTGTGTCCCAGGCCGTGCTCACTCAGATTTAGGGTGACCTGAATCTGTGTCCCAGGCCGTGCTCACTCAGATTTAGGGTGAACTGAATCTGTGTCCCAGGCCGTGCTCACTCAGATTGGCTCCAGAATAAAGTCTCTCTTATTCCTTTCAAGGTAAGAGTTGTGCCTTTGTGTTGACACTATGATGCCGGTCTGCAGGGTCCTTACCTGAGTCACCACCAGCATGAGGGAAGAGAGAAAGCTTTGTCTATAGACCTCAGACTGATCCAGAGCCTCCAGGAAGCTTATTGCCTTTCTCTACACCCTGTCATCCCTGACCACATGGAGGAAAAGAGGGTCATAAGAGGCTGACATCAAGCAGGCCCCAACCCCAGTGCTTACCAGCTGTGGGATCTTGGACATAGTATTTGAACTCCCTGTGCCTCAGATGCCCCATGTACAGGACGGGGATAATATCCAGCCTATTCACTTACAAACATGATGTTGGAAAACAAAAATAATCTTGCTTTCAATATATGGTCATAGGGCCATCAGTGTCAGTATCCCCTGACAGAACTCTTGAAATGCAGGATCTCAGATCTACTGGATAAGAGCCTGCATTTCAGGGGCTTGGGACATGGGGCTCAGTGCTTGCTGGACCAGCATGAGTATCTGAGCTCCATCCCCAGAACCCACGTAAAAGTTCGACATGATAGTGTGTTAGTAATCCCAGCACTGCAGACCCAGAAACAGGTGGATTCCTGGGGCTCTCTCATCAGAGACCCCAACCTAATCAGCGAACCCTAGATCCCAGTAAGAAATATTGTCCAAAAAAAAAATCAAAGTGCGTGGCTCCTGAGAAGTGATCTAAGGTTACCCTCTGGCATCCACACACGTGCACTTGGATACAGGCATGCGTGCACGTGCACACACACACACACACACAGAACACAATTACATGTTTTAAAAAAAACCTTCATCTTAATAAAGCACAATAATACCTAGATGACGTTTGTGAAATGGCTTTATGGAATTTTAAAAATCTAGAGAAGGGCTACAAAATGAAACTGTCCTTACACTTTAGGGCCTTCCAGTCTTATTAGAAATCTTCACTGTGTGAGCAGAGATGAGTGCAAGGTGACAGTCAAGTGCTAAAAGGTGTCCAGGCTTTTCTGGAAACCAGAATTACTAAAAAACAATGACACCAACAATATTGTTGGCAACTTAACTCTGACTACGGCAATCAGTGCTTTCACCATCTACAATGACAAGACTTGTCCATCAAAGTGCAGTAAAACGACAGGGGTATTACAATCAGAGTCAGTTGTCTTGGGCAGAGCTCCTTGAAACTTAACCAGGCAATCATCTGAGCATTTTGAGATTCTGCATTTCTACAAGTTTCCAGAAGATTCCCAAGCTGCTAGACCCCAAAACTTCGAGGAGTTAGTGTTGGGGATTCAGGCTACCCAGGCCCCAAATCAGCACCCTTGAGGGCCAGAAGGAAAAATTATCTCATTACAGCCTGACCATCAGGGCCACACAGGTGACCCTAACTCTTCCCATCCAGAAGGCACTGTTTCTACAGCTCAGACATGGTCTGTGCTTATGCACATGCAGATGGGAGGGGCCACCTGCTTTACCTGGCCACACAGTGCAGCACTGTGTGGTGAAAATAATTTCAAAATGCAAATAAAAAGAAAGTTTGGGGTTTTGGGGTTGGGTTTTTTTTTTTTTTTTGGCCTTTTTGAGACAGGGTCTCCCTGTAGCCCTAGCTGTCCTGGAACTCACTATCAGGCTGGCCTTGAACTCACAGAGATCCACCTGCCTCTGCCTCCCTAGTGCTGGGACTAAAGGCGTGCGCCACCACGCCCGGCAAAAAAAAAAAAAAAAAAGTATTTTTGTACCAGGTTACTGAAGATAAACACCATTAACAAAACTTACTTTGGTGAGGTGTGGGCCAACAGGACTTCTATATGTGCTGTTAGTGGGTGTTTTATGTGGTAATATTAATATAAGATCTTGGGAATAAGAAATGGAAAGATTGTGGTTTAATAGTGATGTTTGTGTGTCAAGTTGACAAGGTGTTAATTGTCCTGGATAGCTTCAATTGTCAACTTGACACACCCGGGTCAACTGAGAAATTTCCTCCATTGGATTGGCCTGTGGCCATGTCTGTAAGGCACTTTCTAGATTGTTGAGTGATGTGGGAGGACCCAGTTCACTGTGGATGGTGTCACCCCTGGGCAGGTGGTCCTGTATTGTACAAGAAAGTAGACTAGGGCCAGGCATGGGTCGGGGTGGGGGGATGGGGGATGGGGTGAGG
>NW_008359443.1:375817-469477 GCF_000622305.1 Nannospalax galili
GGGGGGAGGGAGGAACTGTGCCCTGGGATCACACAGGGCCTTGTTGGTCTTGAGAGGGCCAGCAGGGTTGTACAGTCAATGGGACAGGCAGATTCGGAGAGCTCTACAGAGAGCAGTGACAGGCTGTGGTTCTAATTTGTAAAGCCTCTCTTGGCTCTGGGTGGGCAGCGGGCTGGGCATGGGTAGAAAGAGAAGGACAATTGCCCCTGAAGTAATAATAGTAAACCCAAGCAAGACATGATGGCGGTGGGTAGAAAAAGATTAACTCTAGATGTGAAGAGGGAGCCATCAGGACTTCCTAGTGGAGCAGGTATGATATAACAGAAAGCAAGCAGTCAAGGATGACTGTGAGGGCCAAGACTGAGGATGCGATGCTGAATGAGGTGGGAACCCATTGTAGGAGAAATGAGGCCAAGCCAGGTGGGAGGCTTCAGCTGTCGCCATGACACTGTCTATAGTCACCTGGGATGATCATCTTGATGAAGTATTGTCTGCACCAGGTTAGTCTCTGGACAGTCCTATGAGGGATTTTCATAATTGAGTTCACTGAGCTGGGAAGACCCACCCTGAGTATGGGAAACATCATCTCAAGTGTCGGACCAGGACTGAATGAAGAGACAAGCACCAGCTGAGACTGGGGTGTGTGCAGGCATTCTCTCCCTCTGGGCTGTGGATCTGACCAGCTCCTAATCAACTCCTGCTGTCCTGACTTCCTGCAGTGAGAGACTGTGACCTGGAACTGTGCTAAATGAACACTCTCCCCTATGCTTCTGTTAGGATATTTTATCACAGCAGTTGGAAAGGAAGCTAGGACACCAGGTCAAAGAAACCAAGGGCTTTCGATCAGTGCCTGCTGGATGTGCGTTCGGGATTTGCATTTGCTATCTCAGAAGACATGTCAGGTAAGCAGTTATGGATCTGGAGTTTAGGTAGAAGACTAGGCCAAAGATGTACATTTGGGGTACATTCATGGCAAGTGGCCCTGAGATCAGACACCTCCTAAGGAGTACACACAGACAGGGAAGAGAGAAGGCCTGAGGACCAAACCTCGGGGCACTCCAAAACCTGGAAGTCAGGAAGATGAAGAGAAACAAGCACAGGACTGAAGAGAAGCATCCAGACAGGACAGGCTCTGAGAGGCCATTTACCTGGAGGGCAAGAGAAGTGTCCGGTGCTGCTCACAGGCCCTGAGGCGAGGGCTCAGGACATGGAGGCCTCTGGTAACTGTGCTGAGAGCTTTGCCGGGGAGTGTGGGGGAAGGCCTGGCTGAGTGGGGTTGAAAGAGGAGGCTGGCAGGATAAACTACACCTTCAAGGACCTTCTAGGTATGTCTAGGAAACAAAATGGGTTACAGATGGAGATGGATGGGGGGGCAGGAGCTGTTATCTCATGTTAGTGTGCTAAAGAAATATTATTGTGGAACAGGGGACATGACAAAGGAAAGACAAAGGACAGCTATTTGATTACAGGAGACAGACTGGACTGGAATCCAATTAATAAAAGATGGGACTCCTCAGAAGCACGTCTCACAATTTATTATGGAATTTTGTTTTTTCATTAGATATACATACGTTTTTATGTGTATGAGTGTCATGCCTGCATGTAAGTGCACTCGTGTTATGCAATGTCCATGGAGGACAGAAGAGGGCATCAGATCCCCTGGAACTGGAGTTACAGATGGTTGTTAGTTATCATGTGGGTGCTGGGATTTGAACCTAGGTCTTCTGCAAGAGCACCCAATGCTCTTAACCACTGAGCCATCTCTCCAGTCCCCATTATATATTTAATGGTAGCCATTAAAAAACTGAAAATTCAGGCTGAAGCTGTAGAACCCTGAGACCCTCTTCATTCACCTACTACCCCCCAATCCCTCCAGACCCCCACTAATTGCTCTTTTAGCTTCTGTAAAATGCTTGGCTGCTACTTTAGACATGCCTAGACATACCCTGGCATGCCCTGACCCCCCGCCTGCTATTCCCCACCCCTCTTCCAGGAAACTATAGATTAAGCAAGCCCGAGCATAAAAACTGCCCTATAAGGTAAAAACAGAGACTCCTGGCCCCACAGGTAACAGTCAGCACATTCCACAGCCCTGAGAATAGCACCTACCAATAAGAAACTTCCAGGGCTGCATCTTATACATCCAATCGGTTTTAAATTATGTTGGTGCACACAGGCTCCTTGAACCAACCAAAATGTATCTTTGGTATCCCCCCCCCATCACCCACCCGCCTTTGTCTAAAACCTATAAAAGGCTCCACTCTCCCTTACTCTGGGCTCTCAGCACGGATCCGTTGAGTTGGTGAGGTCTGAGAGCCTGAGCTTAAGCCCGAATAAACCATAAACCTTTGCTTTTGCATTTTGGTGTGTTGGGTCCTCGGTGGTCTTTTTGGGGTCCAGTGGATGAGGTACAACAGATCAAGTGCCAAGGCCTGCCAAGTAACAGGTAATAGATGCTGGGCTGTTCTGGGTGGGTGTATTACTTTTCTGTTCCTGTGATAGAAACGCCATGACCAAGGGAACTTATAAAAGGAAGAGTTTATTTAGGTTACAGTTCCAAGGAGGCAAGAGTCCATCATGGGAGGCATGGCCACAGAGGTGGCTACCAGAGGAGAAGCAGAAGCTAAGCTCTCATATGTTCAAGCAGGCACAGGAAACAGAGAGTGACTGGAGATATGGCAAGGCTTAAGAACTCTCTAAGCCTGCCCCCAGTGACGTGCTTCCTCCAACATGACCACACCTTCTAAGACCCCTCAGAACAGCAGCACCAACTAGGGACAAAATGCTTAAATACTTGGAGCCTGTGGATGGCATTCTCATTCAAACCACCACAGTGGATGTGTGCCTGTGTGCTCCCCCAGGGCAGGCCTAGCATGTCAGACATACTTAGAAAAGACAATGATGGGGGAGTGCCCTCATGTCACAGTGATGACGGTGGCTTTGGTGCCTCCCTGAGTCCAGTGGCCCTAAGTCACTCTTCTTTTTAAGCAGGGGAATTTGTGAAAGTGGGGGTGGGGGAGGGAGAAAAAAGAAAAAGAAGAAAAAACAATCTGGGGCTGGGGATGTAGTTTAGTAGCAGAGGCTTATCTCTTGTGGGTTCAATTCCCTAGAACCACAAATACATTGAAATAAAAAAATTCCCACTGCTTTTCAATTCCCAGCAAATTCCAAAGTTTCGCTATTCTGCCCTCTAGCGTCGGATATTTTAATTTTCAGGACTAAGCCCTGCTCACCTGGACTTGATGGCCTGGTGCCACTTCCTACTATTGATACCTCCTCTGCCATTCACAGGCAGGACAGCACTGTCTATAATGGGACATTTGCTCACTTTCTCATTTCAAGGCTGAGAAGATCCTTCTTAAAATGAGAACATAGACCTAGGAAGAGTAGCTTGAATCCTTGAACTTGTACACTAACCTGAATAAAACAGTGTGAATGACTGTGTCCCAGGGGCCTGGTTCCTCCAAGGGGCAGAGCCTGCTGCAGTGAATTGACTGTGGAGAGTTAGCCATGAGGGAAGGGCTTCTGGGCTCCATCTTGGGACAGAAGCTGCGAGCACAGCGCCAGGCACAGAGAGAAAGATGGCCCTGGCGTCTCACCCGCGTGGATGCAAGAGGGGGCATTTACCGACCTGGGGCAAGACTGCGGGCCCAAGATGTGTGGGTGAATGTTAACGGAGACTGTGGGCAGGCGCAGAAGTGATCTGGAACGGCAGGTCGAGCCACACAGAGCTGGGTGCCGGGTGTCAGGTGTTCATTTCTTTGTAAGCTTCTCCATTTCCCCGCTCCCTACCCAAGATATAAAATGAAAAATTCACAAAAAAAGTTATGTGGTTTGTCCACAGCCACCCGAGCAAGAGACCCTGAAAAGAGTGAGGGTGGGTCAAACAGCCGGAAGGTGAAAGTTTAGTGGGACAATTACTCACTGTGGAAGGGTCAGGGAAGTCCATGGGAGTCGGCCACCTAGGGGCCCTGGCTGTTCTGAGGTGAGGACAGATGGCACAAGAGCCAACAGGGATACTTCTCCCTCAAAAGCCACAATGTCTCTCCAGGAGCAATACCTCAAAACAGAGGCAAGTGTGCACAAGCTGGAACACAGTTCTCAAAGGAACATACATCTCTTCAGCAGCACATCCCAGGCTCAAGCATCCACATTGTTGGGAGCTATTAATCCATTATGTACATAAGCTGTGGCAGGCTTGTTTACTGAGTTTGTGTTTTGCACACCAGTACCTAATCTGCCAAATCAGGAGGAATGTGTTTATGTGGTGGAGCTCACAAAACAAGTATTTGACCACTCCTTGACCCTCAGATACAGGTGGGAAAAACAGCTGTTGAAACTAATTGAGTTCTTCTGTATAAAAAGGCAGAGCTGAACTAAACTGGGGCTGCAGTCTCTACTGACAGTCCTCCCAAGTACCTTTTCTGTCTCTTGTTTTTTCTTTCAATCCTCACTCCCCCTTTCAGACACTGTCTGTCTTGGCCAGCTGGCACAGGCACCAACACCCCATTTCTTCCCATCTCCATCCAAGGTTTCACTACAGAGCTCCACTTTGAGAATTTCTCCCAAGTGCTGCATAGGGAACTACTAATCCTACAGCTCTCCTTGGCTTTACTAAAGAGCTAAGGGTGTCTTGCTTCCTGTGCTGGCTTGGAGATATAGCGCCTAGCTTCCACTCCTCCTCCAGCCACCTCTGCCTCCATGCCTCCCCACCAAGTGGACTCTTGCCCCTTTGGAACCATGAGCTCAAACAAACCCTTCCCTCTCTAAATTGCTTGGGGCAGTGTTTCTATCACAGCAACAGAAAAGTGACTAATACAGTAACTGGTACCAGAGAGTGGGATGTTGACTGTGAAGAACCTGACTGCGTAGGGTTTGGAAAAATGTGGAAGACTTTGGCAGTTTGGGCTAGAAAAGCAGTTGATTGCTGTAAGCAGAGCTTAACAGGCCATTCTAGTAGGGCCCTGGAAGAAAGTAGTGCTGAGAACAATGTAGTTTGAGAGGGAAATAAGGACTTAAGCAGCACTTGGGATATTTTGACAGAGAATCTAGCTGGAGTCTGCCCTCGATCTAAAAGCTTGCCTGAGGCTAAGTTGAAAAGCAATGGACTAATTTCTCTGGCAGAAGAAATTTCAAGACAGCCTAATGCAGAAATGGTCGTGTGGATATTAGTAGTGAATATTATGCAGATCTATAGCGAAAGAGAGAAAATGGGGCAGAAAGAAAAACAATTTGGTTTGAAAATGAGCACTAGGAAGATAAATGTTGGAGCCATGGCCTGTGCTGGAGAAGATCCCTTTGATAAGGAGATTAAAGTGATTAAGGAGGGGCCTAGAGATTTGGACTTAAACAATGGAGAGAGTGCCTCCAGGGTGAGACCACACCCAGTTAAGCCTCCAATTTGTGAAAGGAAAATGCTGCAGGGGCCACTGAAGAGAAAAGCTTCTAAAATGGATAAAGCAGGCTGGGGTCCACCCCAAACTTGCAGTCAAACGTGGTAGTGTCCTTCACCTGGTGCTGGCTTTAGAGGCATGAAAGATGCAAGAGTGAAGGGGTCATCAGTTCTTCCTCTGAGGTTTCAGAGCCTCGGAGGCCAGGCAGCATGCAGCAGGGATTCTCCTGCCTAGAGAAGGCCCTGATAGGCCTTTGCTTGAACCTGTGAAGGTGAAGCCTGGTTGGCAATGGAGACCCCAAGAAGTTCGTGATGCCAGAGCTGTGAGGCATCTGCCAAGACCTGCACACAGGAAGTGGTACCAGCCCAAAAGAGAGAGAGATGTGTGTTGCACACAGCAAAGCTAGAGAAGCTGAGCCATCTAAGCCCTTTGAAAGTAAAGTCCCAGAAGTTGGACGTGGAGCTCCTGGATTTGGTGTTTGTCCTGCTGGTTTTTGGTCTTGTTTTGGTTCAGTATTTCCTCACTCTGCCTCTATTCCGCCCTTTTGGAATGGTAATGTGTATTCCATTCCAATGTATGTTGGGAGTATGTAATTCGTCTTTTGATTTTACAATTAAGCAATTTCCCTGAGTCTCGAGAGACATTGGACTATGGACTTTTGAATAGTTTTGAGACTGGTAATGACTATGGGGACATTTAAGGTTGAACTAAATGCATTTAGTCATGAACCTATGGGAGCCAGGGGGGTGGAATGTGGTGGTTTGAATGAAAATGTCCCCCATAGGCTCCAAGCATTTGGTCATTTTTATCCCCAGTTGGTGGTGCTGTTTTGGGAAGTCTTAGAAGATGTGGCTATCCTGGAGGAGGCACATCACTGGGGGTGGGCTTAGAGAGTTCTGAAGCCTTGCTGGATCTCCAGTCACTCTCTTGCTTCCTGTGCTGGCTTGAAGATGTAGAGCCTACCTCCCACTCCTCCTCCAGCCACCTCTGCTGCCATGCCTCCCCACCAAGTGGACTCTTGCCCCTTTGGAACCATAAGCTAAATAAACTCTTCCTTCTATTAAAAAAAAAAATAGCTAAGACAAGTGTTTCTTTACAGTACATTCCCTTCATTTAACCACAACATTGGTCAAGATATGGGACTCTATAGAGTCTTCCTACGATAAACAAAACCATCACAATGTCTATGGTTTCCCATCCTTGCCCTGCAAACAGAATTATTGCAATCAGGCCCATTCCACAGATGAGAAAACTCATCCCTAGAAAGACCAAAGGGCTTTCTGGATATGATGTGTCTTGCCAAATAGCAAGAGTGGCATTTGATCCTGTCTTCTGCCCTTCCAAACCCAAGGCTCCCAGTGTCAGCAAGTATTCATGTTAAAGAGTCAGCTTTTGAGCTAGAAAGAAAAAAAGACAATAATGGTGATCAGACCACTCTTGGTGATTTAACTTAAATAGTGGCATCAAAGTGCCACTTGTTTAGGAACAAGTTAAAGATGATACACACACCAGGGATACTCTTACAGCCAAAGTTTTGTACATCAGATACATGGGGGTGTGGGTCCTATTGGTCAAAGAATTGAAGCCCAGAGTTATTTTTTAAAGTTAGGCCATATTATAATATGAAAAAATGGACACACATACTTTACTTGTCCATCGGGCATTTACTGAGGGCTTCCTGTGGCTCGAACATCATGCTCTTCCAAGCCCTGTAGGAGGGCAAGGTAAATCAGACATGGTATTTTCTTTCCAGGTTGTGGTAAGAGAAAGCTGTGGATCTAAACAGACCTTCACAGCTGGTTCTGGAACACTCCACACAGAAAGCCAAGGGCAGCATGCATGCAGACGCTAAGCAAACATACACAGAACAGTTGGATGGAGCCCAGGGGAGAGTGAACAAAAGGAATCAGACAACAGGGGCTTGGGCGTGAGAAATGCCTCAGTAAAAACCCTGGTTCTGTCACCTGACCCATGCTCACCTGGCCACCTCAAGGCTCAGTACACGGGACATTGGATTTAAAGACTGCATTGGCCTTGACAGGCGGAGAGGTTTGATCTCTGTGGGAACCCAGAGAAGAGCATCTTTATCCTGTTCCCCAACACTTGATATAGTCACACTATTCATTTAGAAGCTGGCCTTACAGGCAAACAGCAGAGCATGCTGGGAAGCTGAGCACAGCACTGCAGTCACAGTATAGCAACCCCACCCCAGGAAGGCACAAGGAGTCCCACAGCCTGCACATCCACACCCTCTTTCTGGAGTGTGTGTGAACAAATGGGGTTGTCCACCTACTTCACAAGCTAAGCACCAGTTTCAAGAAGAAACGTGGGAGATGGAATTCCATCTCCCAAGGATTGATCAGTATAAACCCTAGGCCCTGACACCTCAGGAGTATAATGGGGTGTTGTGAGTTGAGTGGGGTGACACTTCAAACCAGAATAACTGGTAACCTCATCAAAAGGGGAAATACAGATAAATAGACCCGTGTGGGAGAAATGCCATGTCAAGCTGAAGGCAGAGATGGGGGTGACATATTCTATAAGAGCTACCAGAGGCCAGGAGACCAGAAGTAGGTCCTTTCCCAGTGCCTGCAGAGGAAAACCAACCCTGCCCACAGCCTCCAAAATTGAGATAATAAAGCTCCGTTGTTTAAGCCAGTCCACTTCTGGGACATCGTTACTAAAACTCAAGTAAATTTAAAGAAGGCTTTAAGGTACTTAAGGACAGTGAGAGAATGCCATGGGGTGGAAATGCTTCAAAGACACCCGTGAGCAGAGGAAGACAAAAAGGCTCATAGAGAAAGTGCAGAGACAAATGAAGAGAACCACAGAGACCAGTGAGGCAGATGTGTGGGGGATGCAGAGAGGATGGAAAGTAGAGACGTCCACAGCAGCACCTTCTGACTCTAGATAAGATCTGGAAACAGGAGACGGGCTCTAAGGGGTCTGCTGTAATTCAAAGACTACCATCTGCCTATCCCAAAACATACAGTGTAGCATGGAGTTGGTTTCCCACGTGCAGCAGGGCATCTCAGATGTTAATGTGTGTATAAGCTGTGGGCAGATGTATTTTAGATAAAAGTTCTGAGGGCTGGGTGTGTAGCTCAGTGGTAGAGTGCTTATCTAGCATTCAGGGGGCTTTGGGTTCCATTTCTAGCCCCTCAAAAATTAAACAAATGAGCAAAATTCAGACTGTGGTCCAGCAGGTCAGAGCAGAGCTGGAGAGGATGAATTCCCACCAAGCTCCCAGGTGCTCCTGCTGCTGGCCTTGAGCCACTTTGAGGAGCAAGTGTTTAAGTGTAAATTATTCTTATCCTCACAGGCAAGTGAAAATAATTTTGTTGTGCTGATGTTGATGCTGGGGTTTTGTTATTTTGTTTTGAGGCAGGGTCTCCCTGGGTAGCACACACCTCCCTGGCAATGCCTAGGTTGGTGTTGACTTTACAAGTCTCTTGCCACTGTCTCCCAAGTACTACAGTTTTTCCTGTTGCATAATCATGCTTGACTTTGGAAATCATTTTGGATGAAAGGAATGCTAAGCAAATAGTACTGGTTCTTGTAGGATAGATTAGAGCAGGTCAGGGGACAGAACAAAGATATGGTAGCATGGTAATTACCCCGCCCAGTTCTGTAACGACATTACCCTGCCCAGATCTGAAACATTACCCCGCCCAGTTCTGTAATGGTGGCTGGACCAGAGTGGGATCTTTTATAGTTATTTATGCTTCTAAGTGAAATGTTTGCAGTCTTTCTATTTGGTGTTTACAACCTGTATTTTTTAAAATGTTGTCTTTACAAATACTCGCTTACATAGAATGTGGATTAACCTTTCTGACGAGCTTCAGCAAGGCTAACTGCTGGTCAAACGGGCAGATGTTCAGACTCCCAACTGCAAAACCAGTCCTGACTTGACCTGGCCCCACTCAACTACTGTGTACTTTCCTGGGTTACAAATGATCTGTTTTTCCTTTTAGTCTAGACCTTCCTGTCATTTAAAACATGTGACTCATAGCCTACACACTTACAGCTTAATAAGTATCAGTGGTTTTGTTAAATATCCTAGGGAGTAATATGCCATATATCCTAGTTTGCTTTCCTGTGGCTGTGCTAAACACCAGAGCCAAAACACAACTTAGGGAGGAAAGGTTTCCTTTCAGCTGACAGGTTACAGTCCATCTTTGAGGTAAACCAAGGCAGGAAGCTGGAGGCAGGAACCGAAGCAGGGACCATGAAGTAACAATGCTTATTGGCTGCCTTCCCCTGGCTTGCTCAGCTACCTTCTTATACAGCCTGGGCCCACCTGCCTAGGGATGGCACTGCCCAGTCGGCTGGGCAGTCCTACATAAATTAGCAATCCAAAACTGCCCACAGACATGCCCTGAGGCCAGTCTGATGGAGACAGTTCTTCAGCTGAGGGTCCCTCTACCCAGGTGTGTCAAGCTGACCACCAAGATCAGCCACCACACCAAGAAAGCTTTAAATGATGCAACAAGACAATGAATTTCTCTTTCATTTCTTACTCCAAGTAAATGGCTCCACTCCTGATCCACAGCTTTACAAAGGTTGCTGTAGAGTCTCAACTCTTTTCTCTCCACATGCAATCTCACTCGCATTGAGATGCCATCACTTGTTAAGCTCTTGGGCTAATATCAGAGATGCCCAGTTAGCAGCAGGTCAGATGGAAGCTCTTCCATTACTTCTGTTCCTGCAGAGATTCCCTTTCTTTTGGTTGGGCTGTTGGGTCAGGGTCTCGCTCACTATGAATCCCTGGTTGACCAGGAACTTGCTATGTAAACTAGACTGGCCTCAAACTTGTAATCCTCCTTCCTGTGCCTGCTGAGTGCTGGGATTACAGGAGTGTTCCCCCACACCAGGCATTCCTTTGGATTTCACACCTATGAATTCTGAGATCCCACCTCTCACACACACTTAAACGTCAGGTTTTCACCCTGGATGTGGTAAAAGACTAAAGTGAACTCGGAAGAGCAAAGCCACAGCAACAAGGGAAACGTGAATTTTTCTGCCGTGATTTGAACGTTTTATCTCCTAGTCTCACAACTGCAACACTCGGTCTGGGGAGATGGTGGAAACTTTAGAAAGTGGGGCCTAAGCCTGGCGTGGTGGCATATGCCTTTAATCTCAGCACTTGGGAGGTAGAGGCAGGCAGATCTCTGTGAGTTCAAGGCCAGCCTGCACTACATAGTGAGTTCCAGGACAGCGGGGGCTACAGGGAGACCCTGTCTCAAAAAGACCAAAAAAAAAAACAAAAACGTGGAGCCTAGTTTGAAGAAGTCAGTCACTGGTGGTGGGTCCTTGAGGGAGTATTATCCCTCACTCCTTCCCCACACACTCTACTTCCTGTCCACCAAGAAGTGAAGACCGGCCACCACCACACAGTCCCACCTCCCTAATGTGAACTGCCCACCATGCTGGGCCAAAACCCTCTAGGAACCAAAATGACTCTTCTTCCCTTAAGTTGTTTCTGCCAGGCATTGCGGTCACAGTGATGATGAAAATAATGAATACTTGCTCTAATCCAAGGTGGCTCCAGATACATTCTGAAGAGAGGCATTATTATATAGAAACTAGTCTGAGTTAACTTCCTCTTGCTATGATAGACAGTGTGATCAAAAGCAACTTGAGGAAGAAAAGGTTTATTTGGCTTTTCTGCTTATAGTCTATCATCAAGGGAACACAAGGTAGGAACTCCAGGGAGAAACCTGGAGGTAGATGCTGAAGCGGTGACCACAGAGGAATGCTGCTTGCTGGCTTGCTCCCTGGCCTGTGCTCAGGTACCTCTCTTATATAACCCAGGCCCACCTG
The DNA here is from genome assembly GCF_000622305.1 of Nannospalax galili. Lineage (NCBI taxonomy): Eukaryota > Metazoa > Chordata > Mammalia > Rodentia > Spalacidae > Nannospalax > Nannospalax galili. The sequence goes on from NW_008359443.1 coordinate 387,034, forward strand.
CAGAGGGATGACAATGCCCACAGTGGCCTGAGCGCTCTTCCATCAAATAGCAATTTTTTTTTGGTCTTTTTTGAGACAGGGTCTCCCTGCAGCCCCAGCTGGCCTGGAACTCACTATGTAGACCAGGCTGACCTTGAACTCACAGAAATCTGTGTCTGCCTCCCAAGTGCTGGGATTAAAGGCACATGCCACCACACCTGGCCAAATGGCAATTTTAAAATGTCTCACCAATCCAATGGCCATAATGCCCAGAGGCCAATCCAGTGGCTGTAATGCCCAGAGGCCAATCCAGTGGCCATAATGCTCCCATTGAGGTTCCTTCCTCTTAGGTGTCTTTAGTTCTGTCAAGTTGACAAACGCTAACCAGCACAATTGACCCCTTGTCAGCTTGACACACAAACATGTCACTATTAAACCATAACCTTTCCTTTATTGTTTACCCTCAAGATCTCATGTTAATTACTGTTCTAGTTAGTTTTTGTCAACTTAATAAAACTAGAGTCACCTGGGAAGAAGAAACTTCAGTTGAGGAATTTCTCCTACTAGACTGGCCTGTGGACATGACTGTGGGGCGGTTATTAATTAGGTTATTAATTTCCTTGGTTATTAATTAGTGAAGGAGGGCCCAGGCCACTGTAGGTGGTTCCATCCTTGCATAAGTGGGCCTGGGCTGTATAAGAAAAGTAGCTGAGCTGACCAGGAGGAAGCAAGCCAGTAAGCAGCGTTCCTCCGTGGTCCCTGCTTCAGCTCCTGGCTCCAGGTTCCTGCCCTGAGTTCCTGCACTGATTTCCCTCAGTGATGGACTGTGACCTGGGAAATGTAAGATGCCATAAGTCCTTTCCTCCCAAAGTTGCTTTTTGGTCATGGTGCTTATCACAGCAATGGAAAACCTAACTAAAACAATAGCACATATAAAGCATAGTTCACCGGTCTTTGAAGAATTCAAACACTTTAAAAGTTCAAAGTCTTGAGCCGGGTATAGTGGTACATGCCTGTAGTCCCAGCACTTGGGAGGCAGAGGCAGGCAGATCTCTGTGAATTCAAGGCCTGACTGGTCTACATAGTGAGTTCCAGGCCAGCTGAGGCTGTAGGGAGACCCTATCTCAGAAAGACCAAAAAAAAAAAAAGTTCAAAGTCTTTAAAGGGAAGAACTGGGCACATTTAAGCAAGACCAACTTCCAGTAGTACAGTTCAATGTTTGACACTGATAGATGAATTGGGTCAATCAGGACAGATTAAAAACTCTGGCAGGATAGAGTTTATTAGCAAAGGAAATTCACACAGGACAATTCCCTTCAGGGTAGGAAAATTGTCAGCCCATGAGTTGTGGGCTGGGGTCTTTATAGGGGAGCTTCGGGGAATGCAGAAGGCGGGAAGATATTTAAAAAATTAGGCAAATTAGGCGGGGGTGGGGGGAGCACAGGGCTTATCAGAAAAGCTTCTGTTAAAACTGCCCCCTTCCCTCCATCAGCCAGGATCTGGGTCAAAAGGTGTCTGTTTACCCTTTAAGATTATCAAAGGGAAAGCCTGCTGTGCTGAAGTGACTCCTTGGGTCTCTGATCAAAAGGTGGAGTCTGTTTATCCTTCAAGATCATCAAAGGGAAAACCTGCTGTTTTGGCCAAAAGGTACAGAAAAGTCTGCTTCTCTTGACTTCAAAGACCAGGGTGTTCATCCACTTGGTTCCTGCATTTTCAGGGGCTTGCTAACCTGTGAGGCCCTGCTGCACTGGGGAGGGAGTTGCTGTAGGTCTGAACGGACACATGGGCCTCACAATCTTCTGGGCTCTAAAGGACCTGGGTAGCCCCATCTCTCCCGCTTAGGCCTGATCCACACCACACTTGTCACTGTCCTTTGGTCATCCCATGATCCTGGCATCTTCAATATGCTGGGGTTTTCCCTGCAACTGAGGCTTCACTTTCACCAATGGCTTCTCTCCTTGCCTCTTTAGAGATTCTGACCCTTACATGGTGCTAAGCGTGAACTTCTGTGATCCCTTAAATACAGGGGTTTCCACTGCAACTGAGGCATCTTCACCAAAATCTTCTCCTGGACCCTCACAGTGTGAAGCCTCAGCTTCTCCCCATGATCCCTTTGTGCCTCCAAAACCAGTACCACATGAGAGATGCTTACATTTCCAAGTTCAGCTGCCAGGTTGAGATGCAGCCTCCCCCCAGCTTCCCACCCCCAGCTGACAAGTTCTGAGTGCTGACCCTTAGGAAATACTCCCCAGAAGATTTCACCTCAATGATGTCTAATTAATCACAGCTGACTCTTCAGTTTCAGATACCCAGCATCCACTCCTCCAGTGAAGTACAAAAGGTTTCCTTTTAATCCAAAATATATTACACAATTCCCTAATGGAGTCTTTTCTTTCCTCTGAAACTTCACAAGCCAGGTCTCCATGGTCTGCATTTCCCTCAACCTTCTTGTCTTCCAAGCACCCACAGAGCAGCCCATTATGTTTTGAGCACTCAATGGCTTTTCCAAGGTTCTAAAGGTTCCCACAGCCCTCCCCCTCAAAACAAGGTCAGGTCCCTCACAGTAATACACCACTCCTAGTACCAATTTTCATTCCAGTTAGCTTTCTGCTAGTAATAAATACTGTGACCAAAAGCAACTAGAGGAGGAAGGGTTTATTTGGCTTATAGTCCATCATCAAGGAAAGACAAGGCAGAAACTGAGGTGGAGACCACGGAGGAACGCTGGCTGCCCTCCTCTGACCTGCTCAGTTACCATTCTTGTGCAGCCTAGGCTCACCTGCCTAGGGATGGCACTACCCACAGTGGGCTAAGTCCTCCCACATCAATTAACAGTTAAGAAAATGACTCACAGACATGCCCACAGGCCGATCCAATGGAGGAAATGCCTCAATTAAGGTTCCCTCCTCCAAGGTGTCTCTAATTTGTGTCAAGTTGACAAAAACTAACCAGCACACTTACCAACAGGCAAGTCTTCTTGACCAGTGGTCATCAGTGCTTACTACCAGGGCTGCAGAAACGACTCAGTCAGTACATGCCTGCCACACAAACATAGATGCCCAAGTTCAGATCTGAAGCACACACACAAACACCAGGCACAGTGGTGCACATCTATAACCCCAGTGCTGTGGGCATGGGGGTGTGTTTGGAGACAGATGGATCCCTGGTACACTGTGGCTAACCAGTCTTCCCATCAGTGAGCTCTGGGTTCAGTGAGAGACACTGTTTCAAAGGACAAGGTGGTGAGCCATAGAGGAAGACACCTGACACTGACCTCTGACCTTGGTACATGTGCATGTACATGTGCAAACACACATACTAACACAAATGTTCATTCCCAACTTCATAAGCTAAATGTACCTACCCTCTCTATACCTGGAAAGTACAAGGACCTAACCAAAATTCAAAACCAAGGGTTGAAGAGATGGCTCGGTGGTTAAGAACACTGGCTGCTCTTGCAGAGGACCCAGGTTCAGTTTCCAACCATCCATAACTCCAGTTCCAGGGGATCTGACACCCTCTTCTGGTCTCCACAGGCACTGCATGCACATGATGTACTTACATACAGGCAGGCAAAACTCATACACATAAAATAAAAATAAAACATTTAAAAACTTAAAAACTAAAGCACCAATACATATTTCAAAGTTCTTTTTCAGCCCCATACAGTAAAAAACAAATGTATTAAAAGGGGAAATGGTGATAAATGTTGCATACTTTATGCCTGGCTTTGTCACAACAGCATTAAGCCTCACAACAACCTTTTGAGCACTTTTACTAACTACATTTCTTTCAGAGTTGAGGAAACTGAATTTTAGGGAAGTATAGGAATTAGCTCAAGGTTAGAGTTAGTCAGAAATTTTCATCCATGCAGTTGGACTGTAGGTCCAAGATCTCAATCATTATTTTATTTCCCAAGATGTAGCCTCATTCAGTGTGGTGGTGCACACCTTTAATCCCAGCACTTGGGAGGCAGAGACAGGAGGAGCTCTGTGAGTTTACATCCAGCCTGCCTACATATTGAGTTCCAGGCCAATTGAGTGAGGCCCTATCTCAAAAATAAATACCTTCTAGTCTCTTTTGACCTACAAAACATTTTTAAAAAAAGCCCTACTGAAAGCATCTTAAGTCAAAGAATGGCTTTAATGGCTCCTGTCAATAAGATATAGACCGGGCAGGTATGTGCTGCCCAGATGTCGAGAATGACTGGATCCAAGAACACAAACACCATCAGACCTGTGCTTTTAGACCAGCATGTGGGGAACCACTTGATGAAGAACTTTCTCAGGGAGGTTCCAGATTCCTATCTTAGTATGAGCCAAGAGGAGGAAAAACTCATGTCTGCCAGCTCCAGTAGGAACAATTACTGCAAAAGATTGGAGTTAGCCGAGTTTAGGTCATGTGCCCGTCCTTGGGTCAGTCACAACCGCAGGGAGACAGAGGTACTTGTCTGGTCGTACTGATAAGAAGTTGTAACCAAACTATATTCTTATAGAATGCCCTCATAAGCTTAGGTCATTTGAAGTTCCCTCTTTCCTCTTGTTTTACTTACCAGGTAGATAACTTGAAATGTGATTTTTACTACTCAGTGATGTTTTATTGCTCTGTGTTATCTTGAAGCTCTGTGAAACTAAGAAAATTCCCCAAATGGCTCAATTAGGCACCTGGTCCAATTAGTTCAAGACAAGTGTAGATCAAACATGTCAGATACCTAAACTTTTTTTTTTTTTGAGACAGGGTCTCCCTGTGGCCCCAGCTGGCCAGGAACTCACTATGTAGACCAGGCTGGCCTGGAACTCAGAGATGCACCTGCCTCTGTCCCCCAAGTGCTGGGAGTAAAGGCCACATCTGGCTCAGATATCTAAATTTTTGCTGGTGATATCTGTTTTCATAAACTGCAATGATAGTTTGACTGATTCCTAGGTGGCAGATGTCCTGACCCATGCCTATGGTATCTACTTTGTAAACTATGACCAGGTGAACTCAGGAAGGAACCTTCTTGGGATAACATGGCACATCAAAGTAAAGAGCCATAGGACCCAGGAGGCAACCATTTAACCATGTGAAAACTACTATATAACCTGACTTATATGTTGCTCTGGGCCCAGAAAATCTTAAAGCCTTGGTGGCTAGTTCTGGGACCATGTGAATGTGAAAAGAGACTAAGGATTGGAGAGATGCTCAGCAGTTGAGAGCACTGGCTGCTCTTGCAGAGGACACAGGTTCTATTCCCAGCACCCACATGTTGGCTAACAACCCTCCATAACTCCAGTCCCAGGGGATCCAACTTCCTCTGATCTCTGTGGGCATTGCAAAACACCAGTGCACTTACACACATGCAGGCAATACACTCATATACATAAAATTTAAAAAAGAATAGACAGGCCAGGCATGGTGGTGCACACCTTTAATCCCAGCACTCGGGAGGCAGAGGCAGGCGGATCTCTGTGAGTTCAAGGCCAGCCTGGTCTACGTAGTGAGTTCCAGGACAGCTGGGGCTACAGGGAGACCCTGTCTCAAAAAGACCAAAAAAACAAAAAGGCATAGGTAAGTTTTCTAATTCACTCCTGGGCAAATGCTTGGTCTCTTAGCTGTTGAGAGAAATTTTCCCTAACAATACCTCTGTGGCTTGAAGGATGGGAGAAAGTTCTAAACAGAAAAAAAAAACAAAAACAAGCGAACAGTGTTTAGAATCTGTAAAGTGCTTTCACTTGATTCTTGTCTCTGGGGTCGCCTAGGGACCCTGGGATGAGCCGTGGGCAAGTACTAAGGCCACAGCAGTGGATCAAGATGGCCACAGAGCCTCTCATTGAGAGATGGAGTTCATTTCTCTTCCCCTTCAATCTGGCTTGGTCCAGACGCTTGGCACTGACAACTCCTTAGCCAATAAAAGGTGGTAAAACGTACAACTCAGCCTGCCCTGCAGAAGCCCTGCAGCCTCACTTTCTCTGAAACCCAGCCACCAGGTACTGAGAGCTAGGTTCCACGGCCAGGGCACGGTGGGGGTTCCACTGAGCGCTTCCAGCAGAGTCCTGGCCTCGGGACCAGGGCGGCTGGACAGGGCAGGTACTGTGTCTGCAGCACCAGCAGAGTCCAGCTCGAGAAAGCTGCAGGGAGGGAATGGAGGCGGGCACTGACCTCGGCCGAGCCTCACCCTCTCCACTGTGCCCTACGACTCCTCCCACGCGGCATGCTGGGTGGAGCAGTCAACCGACGCAGTCAGGAACGTTGGCCCTTGGCTGCCAGGCAACGGACACCACGCCCTGCGGCTCCCGGAAGAGCGCGTCCCTTCCTGGACTTCCGTTTCCGGGTCTATGAACAGAACACACGTTCCAGGGCGGAAGTCAGACAGCACACCCCGCCCGGGTGAGAAATAAGGGCCCTCTGCGCAAGACTGGGCGTGCGCAGAGCGGGGCTGCGCGTGCGCACGGGTGAGTGGGCAGGACCTCGGGGCGGCCTTCCGGGCTGCCCGGCGGAGGCAGCCCGGTTGGTTCTCGCGTTTCGCTCCCGCCATTGGCGGGCGGTTTGAATGACGGAAGTGACGAGAGCAGGGCAATGGCTGCCCTGCAGGTGCCCAAACGGCTGCTGGGAAGTCGGCAGGCCGCGGGCGTTCTCTCCCGGTGAGGCCTGGCCGAACGCGCTCTCGGGTGAGTGACGGTGGGGGGTGGGGGGAGGAGGTGCTCCCGAGGGGGAGGAGGTGCTCCTAGGAGGAGGGTGCCCCCGAGGACGCAGGACCAGGCCCTCTGGCGGTCTGCACCCACCGGGCCTTTCCTGCGGCTCCTGCCCGCGCCTCCCCCACGTGGGGCCGTGAGCTCCGGCACAGCCCAGCACTCGCCCGCCAGTGGCCGCTGGTGATGTTGTCCCTGTCATCCCAGTGGGGCGGAGGCCTTGTCGGCGGAGACCTTCACTCGGTACCTGCCCTTAGAACGTGCTCGGAGCGACCACAGCGACCGAGTCACAGTGCTCAGCGCAGCCCTGGTGGTGGGTACTGTTCTCCACACTGGGTGGAATCACAGGGTCCGAGTGACCCGTCAGGCGGCAGTGTCTGCTTTCGTGCCGAGTCTAGTGCCTCGTGGTTGCTGGGCGGGGTAGCTCCGGCCTCAGGGGCAGGCTCGCAGGGTCAGCCCACCGTCTCCACCACTGGACAGTAAGTAAACAGTTTGAAATCGGTGTGGACAGAGGGATTGGAAGCCCCGGGTTGCCCCAGCGGTGGAAGGGTCTCCGCGCGGAACAGCCGCCGGGGCAATACGTGGAACCCTTCCCAGCCCCCCGAGTTCTTTTCTCATTTTTTCTTTTCTTTTTTGGAGCCAGGGTCTCCCTGCAGCCCCCACTGGCCTGGACCTCGCTGTGGAGACCAGGCTGGCCTCGACCGACCTTCCAGAGACCGCCTGCCTCTGCTGGGAGTAGAGGCCTGCACCACCACACCCAGCCTCACTTTTTCTTGATCTCCAGTCCCTCCAGTTAAAGAAAAGAACATAAATAAAGGAAACATTTCTCCATTTGTTTCATAATCTGTCAGGAAGTCAACCATTTAGAATAAAGACAACAGGGGTAACCATGGCTCTGCCACTGTGACATCACTAGGGTCGAGTCCTTAACTCAGAAACCTGTGTTCATGTGTAACAGTTTACCTCCCATTACTGTGAATACCAAATCAATGGGATGTATTGGAAAAGGTTTCAATTCCAGCCATTACTCCTGTTATCAGAGTCCTGCTGAACATAGCCTTGGCTGAGTCTGCCTGTGGCATATGGGTTAACCCACTGTCCCGTTCGGTCAACATTGAATCAATTACTGATAGATGAAAGGCAGTTTTTAGATTAAAGACATAAAATAGTAAGACTGTAGGTATTCTGACCACACCTGTGATAGAAAAGTCTCTGAAAAACCATTGGTCCCGACATAACCCAAATACTTAAAGTGAAAGCAGTATGTTAAAGCTATTTATTATACTTATTTGAATGTTAAAAATATCTTTTAGGATTTAAAACCATAGCCACCATCATTGTTATCAAGAACCTACCCATAATTAATGAAGAACTAAAGGAGGTCATCTTGGGCAAGCTGTCCCCATACAGATGTGCATTTAGACAGTCTACCTTCTGGGTGAAATGAGGTAGTGGAGCCGGAGTTAGTAGAGGGCCATCCTTGGAGGAGGCTGGGCTCAGCTAGACTCCCAAGGTTGTGGTAGCAGTACCACAGTTTGCCTGCCCCACTGTGTGGAGGCTGAAGAGTGTGCACTTAGATAAGATCATCACTGTAGAGTGACGCTAAGTGTGCTTTTTGGTAATGGTGATGGTGGGGTGGGTTGGTGGCAGAATTCCTTGGAAAGGGTTTTAAGTCACGCCAACCCTAGGTCCTCTTCATTTCCCACCCCACATTCTCCTAGGTAAGAGCATGGTAAGGTTCTAGGGAGGAGAGATGGCTGAAGTTCAGAGGAAGCCTTGGGACGGCTCCAAGTTCCACCCTGAGCAGCACAAAGACACATCTAAGGAGGACAGTGCAGACATCCTAACTCGCACAGAAGATCTGAGGCTGAGTGCCGCACGTCTAGCAGAATTACTCCAGGGGTTGTCTGGTTGTTTTCTTTATACTTTATGTGTGTGCGTGTGTTGCCTGCATGTAGTGCACTGGTGTGCAATGCCCATGGAGGACAGAAGAGGCTGTTGAATCTCCTGGAACTGGAGTTATGGACAATTGTTAGCTGCCATGTGGGTGCTGGGATTTGAACCCGGGTCTTCTGAAAGAACAGCCAATGGTCTTAACCGCTGAGCCATTTCTCCAGCCCGTTTTTTTTTTTTTTTTTAATAGCCATTTAAAAAAAACTGTTGAAGCGTTGTTTACTATAGACTAAGCCTATAGGATTGAGTCCATGTGATTTACTGTACTAGGTGATCAGATTATATACAACAGAGCAAAAGAGTCTAATGACCAGAGCCAATAGAGTTGCTTTTATTGTTCACGTACAGGTAACCAGTGTGAAATTGTAGAAACAGTGTGTGCCAACACATCTTTTTAAGTTTTGTGCCATACACACACACTTAGTAAACTTTAGAAACACCAGTCAGGTCCAGGTATGGTGGCGTATGACTTTAATCCCAGCACTCGGAAGGCAGAGGCATGTGGATCTCTGTGAGTTCAAGGCCAGCCTGGTCTACATTAGTGAGTTCCAGGCCAGCTGGGGCTACAGGCAGACCTTGTCTCCAAAAGACAAAAAAAAAAAAAAAAAAAAAAAACCAATCAGGAAAAGGTCAGGCCTGAAATGTTGTTCCTGAAAAATCAGCTAGCTGTGGGGCCAGACTTTAAGCAGTTCTACCTACTCTTTCTCCTCTTTCTCACCCATCTGAGAATCAGTGATCTAAGGATTAGATTTATAACTCCTTGTAAGTAAGTTGTACTGTATTGACCCGAGTTATTGTAAATGTCAAAAATACTAATGTGAAGTTTTAAAAGTATTTTGCTTATTTCCCTATTTCAATAATATATATCCTATAGACAGTTACCATTTTTTTTTCTTTTCTATTCAGATTCTTTATATTTAAGATACACAAAAATGAAAAGAAAGGTAGGAAAAGCTGGGAAGCTGAGATTGAGTCCTAACGAGGAAGCCTTCGTTTTGAAGGAGGATTATGAAAGAAGGCGAAGATTGAGATTGCTCCAGGTAGGGCTTATGTGGAATAAGCTTTAAATTCTTTGTCTTGGCCGATATGGGGACACAGGACTTTAGTCCCAGCACTCAGGAGACAGAGGCAGGCGGATCTATGTGAGATTGAGGCCAGCCTGGTCTACATAATTTATTTGTACATTTTGGATTAGAGCGTAATTAATAAATTGTTGAATTTAAAAGCTTTTACTTTCTATACAAGAACGCTGGTTCTTAGCCAGGTGTGGTGGCGCACGCCTTTAGCCCCAGCACTTGGGAATCAGAGATTGGTGAATATGAGATCAAGGCCAGCCTGGTCTACATAATGAATTCCAGGCAAGCTGGGGCTACAGGGAAACCTTGTCTCAAAAATCAATAAATAAATGAACTCTGGTTCTTGTGTCTTAACAAATTTTGGAACATTTGAAAAATTAAACTGACAGTTAAATAGATTAGAGTTGGAAGATAGGTATTATTTAACTCAAGTATTTCCAAATAGCTGTGGGCATCCCGGGCACAGTAGCACATGCCTTTAATTCCAGCACTCAGGAAGCAGACACAGGTGGATCTCTTCGAGATTGTGGCCACCCTGGGCTACATAGCAAATTCCAGGCCAGCTGGGGCTACAGGGAGACTCTATCTCAAAAAGACCAGAAAAAAAAAGTTTACATCCCCTTCGTGTATTCCTTTAAGCATTTGTCTTCCAGGTTCGAGAACAAGAAAGAGGCATCGCTTTCCAGATAAGAGAAGATGTGAAACAGAGGAGAAATCAGCAACTCACTCGCTTGGCTGAGGAGCTCAGGGCAGAATGGGAGGAAGCCCAAAGCCAGAAAATACAAAACTTGGAAAAATTGTATTTGGCAAGTTTAAGGCATATGGGAGAGGGACATCAACGGGCCAAAGAAAATGTGAGTGAGCTACCGTATTTGATGACTGCCTGAGGCAGTGTGAGTACATTGTGTTTGTCAAATTCTCCTGATAAACCTCTTTTAATGTTTAGGATTGGGGGGTGGGCAAGCTGAGCCTCATTTTGTGAATCAGCGTAACATAACGTGTGTATTGTTTCTTGGCAAGCCACGCCAAGCATACTTTTCCTCCTGTGGTGGTCAGGTCTTATCTGTGTAAAAAGATGATACCCTTTTCTTTCAGAAGTTTTTCATCTCAGGCATTTTGGACAGACTCAGTGAAATTCAGACTTCCAAATTTCAGTTCACTCCTGATCCCTCTAAATAGAGAGGGAGGAAGGAAAGAAATACTTGTTTGTCGTCCTGGAGTCAGTCACACAGTTGATAGGCTGGTTCCAAAGAAGACAAATCTTAGTCAGCAAGGGAAAGAAGGACCTTCAAGCAGTGCGGCAGCGTGGTTTTTGTTTTCCTTTGTGTGTTTTTGTCTTTGGTTTTTGTCCATGTTTTTAGCAGTAGCCCTAAGTCCTGACTTTAGATTTTGTACTCTGTGCGGCTACTGCTGGCTTAAGTTTAAGCCAGTCATCCCAGACCAGAGCCATTTGGCCCCCGTGCCATTTGGCCCTGGCTGGGAAACCACCCATATTACTATGTATTTGGCATTTTAGTTTAAATAGAGTCTTTTGTTAGCTAATTTCACCCTTTTCCTAAGTAGTTTGCTGTTGTATTTATGTTGTTGTACTGAGTTGAGTGGTAATACGTCTTGACTAACGTGGCCTGTTGGTGGTGGTTCCATTGCTGTGCCTTGAGGAGTACCTTGTACTGTGGGAAGAGATGACAGAATTGAAAGGTCACCGTGTGCCGATATCAGGTAGGTACATTTTGTTAGCCTTGTTTGACTTGACTTTTTAAGCAGTACATGTATTTAGGAACCTGACGTGGATGCCGTGGCTCGGCGGGCAACGGAAAGAAAAAGAAAAGCAGAAATGAGGCATAAGGAGGCCCTGAAAGTACAGAAGAGTCAAAAAGAAATGTTAACGAAGCAGAAAACCAGGTGACACAGTCATTTCTACCATCTCAGCTGAAGCCAGGGAGGCTAGAAGTGGGGGGATGTAGGGAGCCATGTCAGGACAGTGAGTAAAAGTCATGTTGGGTATCCATTGTACTCTGAACTGGGCTTAATATCTGAATGTGATAACGAATTAGTAGAGTCTAAGCATTCTGAGTTCAGCAACAGTAACTAAGTATCTGGAGAAATGTATAAGCAGTTCAGATGGCAGATCAACCAAAAACTACCTCTGATATAAAAAGGGATGAAAACCAGCGTGATCCGGCGCATTAGAAGGTTGTGCTGGGCACTTCCATTTGTTCCTCTGATGTGAAAGTTACGGAGCCCATAAGCAGTCTGCACTGGTCGTCTCACACAGGGCCCATCTTCAACAGCATTCTAGTTCTTTCACTGTAAAGAACACCAGACACTTGTAGGAGGTCCTGTCTTCGGGAAGTCTCCTGCAGTTGGTAACCGTGTTCTTACATGTCCAGTTTGTTAGGCTAATGTGGAGTCAGGCTGGATGACTCCTAGGCCCCTGCTCTGTGTTCTGACCCTTTCTGTACTGACACCAGGTAGTGTGTTGCTGTTCATCTTAGTAATAGGGCATTATCCAAGAGTTAACTTTTTTGTGTTTTAAGGCATATAAAAGCTCGAAAGGAAGCACTGCTTGTGGAGAGAGAGAGATCGGCCAGAATAACCAGGTTGCCAGCTCCTGTTCCAGCCCCTTTTGAGGTGAATTACTTGGAGCTTTGAGAGGTGCTAGATTATGATTCTTTGTTATAATTCAGTGGAGGTCAAAAATAATTATTTCCTTGTTTTTTTAAAAATGTTTTTATTATATTTTTAATTGTGTGTATTTCTGTGGGGGGTTCTGCATGTGAATTCAGTGCTGGAGTTACAGGCCTTTATTTGTTGGAAAAGTTACAGTAGTCGTACTGTAGATGGTTCTGTGTTTGGATTTGACATCCTATCTGATTAAGCTTTGGATACACTTAAAAATTTGTCTACAGTCATAAGGTCATGAGAAAGGTTTATTTATAGGACTAGAAGTGTGTGCTTTGTGATTGGGACTTGCGTGTGTGTGTGTGTGTGTGTCCGTCTGTTTTTGAGACAGGGTCTCCCTGTAGCCCCAGCTGGCCTGGGACTCTGTGTAGACCAGGCTGACCTCGAACTCCCAAAGATCTACCTGCCTCTGCCTCTGGAGTGCTGGGATTAAAGGCGTGCACTAGCACGCCCAGCTAAAGTAGAAAGTAATTTTAATTTTAAAAGTTTTAGAATGGGGTTGACAACTCGTACCTGTATTCCCAGTACTCACGAAGCTGAAGCAGGAGGTTGAGTTAGCACAGTGAGCTCTTGTTCCAAAGAAAGAATCCATTCTCTTACTCACTAGCACTTCATAGTTGGAGCGGCTGCAGAAATGATCTGAAAAGTTCAATAAAGCATGCAGACTTAGCACCAGGACAGGGGTGTCTGTGGGGATGTCAGCGTCCTGTGTGTGTGATCAGCATGAGTATAGGTCTCAGGCCTTTCCTTCGCCAGCTTCCCCCGCTCTCACTGAGCCATCTGCCATGTGCCATTTGATCCAGAAGGCTCAGGTGAAAAGGCCCTGTTTCAGTCACTCCCTCAAGGCTGAGACAGTGAGTGAAGAGGCACCATGCCTTTATTATAATTTCTAATATTCCAGATAATCTACAAGCATAGAGCAAAGTATTGTCTGCATAAGGGCTTGGTAGTTATGAGTTATATATAAATGTGCTTGTCCTTGCAAGTTTTTATCATGAGAATTTTCAAAATACAGAGAATTAAGAATACAGTGAATGTCTGCTTATCCCGAGTATGTATTTCAAACAAATACATTTGTATATGTACACACTAAATGAAAAGTGTGGGGGTCACAGTCCACCCTAAAAACTTCAGCAGGCGTCTTGTATAAGTAAGGACATTGTCCTGCCTTCGCAGTGCTGTTAACTGCACTGTGAAAGGGAACTCTGATGTTCCGTGCCCGGTCAGAGTGCTCTTGTCCAACCTGTTCTGTCAGTGCACCTGCTGTGGGTTCTCCATCTCTTAATGCAGAACATATTTCCCCTACTCTGAACAAGTTCTTAACTATTGGCATGTATTAATTACACAGAATAATGGTTTTCAGTGTGACGTCTTCATACATAAATATGATGTACTTTGCTGAGAAACAGTTTTTATTATGAAGGTTCAAAAACAAGTATTCTGTCTCACCTAGACGATTTTACTACATTGTATGTCTGGGTTCTGAGTCATCTCTTTGGCCTGTATCATGTATTTTAGACTTTGGCGAAACCACAGAAGTATCTCCTGTTTTCACGTGGGGTCGTGGACTGCATTCTCACGGGGCTGAAGGTCAGGTTTAAAGGCTTTGTGCCCAGCACAGGCCGAACTGAGGCGTCCATTGTGTCGCACCTGAGGGTGCGGAATGGCAGGAGGCGCACCTCCACCCAAAGGCTCCCCCACATTTCAGCACCATGTGTTCTGAGCGATGCTTTGCCACCTGGCCATGTATGTCGCCTGCATGTAGTCACTGGGCTGCTTCTGTCTAAAAAGACAGCTCTTTGATCAGGGAACATGAAAGTTGGCTCCTTTTAAGAAGACCGGCCACTCAGAGCAGAGGTGGTGCAGCAGTGCAGTTCCTGCAGCGCAGTTCCAGGGCAGCACGTGGGCTTTTGTTTTTGGGTCTTTTTGTCTTCTTTTTTTTTTTCTGGAGATGGAAGTTTTTATTCTACATTACAGTTCTTGTCCTTTTTCACGTTTCTGAGGTTCATAGTGTGAAATTTTGTGAGAACAGACTCTTGAAGGATTTACGCCTTCATTTCTCAGTGCTGCTTTGCTCCCTAGCCCAGTGCCCAGTGAGTGACCCTGGCTCCCTGTGAACTACTGAGTCTTACATCTGCATTGCCAAAGAGCCTTGGGTTTGTTGTGTTGTATTTTGTGGAGAAATGACTTATAAACTAAGATCTGGGTGATGACATTCTTAGTTGAAAAACAGTGCTTCACAGATAAGTCCATTATTCAAACCTATCAAGACATTTGGGAAAGAGAAATGTCTCTGAATATGTTTTGAGAATGTGGTGTGGATAAGAATAGGACTTTGGTTTGGAAGGGTTAAGTTGTGGCATGTTTGGGGCCTTGGAGGTTAAGGTAACCTGTGTCATATATACAGATACAGGTGCATCTGTATCACTGTCCCTCTAAGCAAAGAGAGAGAGAAAGAGAGACAGAGAGAATATCCTGGGGAAAGAAATGAAAACTGTCAGGTCTTTTCAAACCAATAATGTCTTAGTTGGTCATGATAGACCACTCCTTTAGGTGGAGGCAGGAAGATCAGGAGTTCAAGGCCTGTCTTGGCTACATGGCAAGTTTGAGACTAGGAGACTACCTTGTGCTATGTGAGACCCTATCTCAAAAAGAAAAAAAAAAGGATGCACACACACAACAAGCACCCTAATTATGTAATCCAAGAAAAAAGCATTTTGAATACACTGATACCAGAGAACTGCGTGCACGGTGAAGACACAGGCACTGTTGCCGTCCTGGGATTTTAGTTGTCACATTCATTCACTATGATAGCCATGCAGGATAGAAGTTAGGCCTGTTAAACTAATGAGGAAAATTGAAGATGAAGGGTTGAATAACCTGAACAAAGTTAGATAAGTGACGAACCAGGGCTTGTATCGAGATCTGTTCTACAAGCGCATGGCCTTTCTCCTGTGACCCTTAGCCTCCCATGAGTATACTACCTTAGCCTTCACTCAGTTAAACTACAGACACTAGGTCTAAGTGCAAATAGCCATGGCATTGAAACCCCAGGTGCCGTGAACACGTCTTAGTACCGGTATACTTCGTTTAAAAGCAAGTTTTCTTTTCTGTGCCACCTTCAGAGACAGCACTAGGCACAGGAGAAAGTGGCTGTGTTCACTCACAGCTGTGGGACCTCTAAGTGAGCCTCCCCTGTTGTGAGCTGGTCACAGGCTGTAGAGCACTGGTTGGGCTGAACCTGGGTTAAGTCTAGAAGTAGCTTACAGCAGAGCAGAGCTAAGCTGGAAGCACATGGCAGCTGAACAGTTCTAGTTTTCAATCCTTAACAACTCATCCTAACTCAGCCCAAGATTTGACTAAGCTTAGTACAGTTCACTGAAAGTGTTTTAATGGATAACGATTGGTGGTAATTTAAATTTTACATGTAACTGCTTTGATTTTGGAAGTAGTAGTTCTTAGAAGTTGCTTCTAAATTGGATTACATTTTCATATCTTTTTAACATCCTTAAGAAGCCTGTGATTTGTTGTTTTTTTGTGTTGTTTTGTTCTTTTTGAGACAGGCTCTCACTATGCAGCCCTGGCTGCCCTGGAACTCACTGTGTAGACCATGCAGGCC
Organism: Nannospalax galili; assembly: GCF_000622305.1. NCBI lineage: Eukaryota > Metazoa > Chordata > Mammalia > Rodentia > Spalacidae > Nannospalax > Nannospalax galili. The sequence goes on from NW_008359443.1 coordinate 403,011, forward strand.
ACTGGCCTGGATCTCACAGAGATCCGCCTGCATCTGCCTGGAATTAAAGTGCTATGCCACCAAACCCGGCTAGTGGTTTTTTTTTAAGGTGTTGATATAAAAACTTAAAATTATTTTGTAGAATAGTACATTATTTTCTTAAAATAGTTGTGTATTTGGACAGTCTCATCCATGTACAGACTGCTTTGATCTAACCCTCACCTCCGCATTCTCCCATGTACATACTGTGTTTTGATCTTATCCCCCACCTCACCATTCTCTCATCCCTTCCTGCTCTCTCCAAGAGGATCGAACTATAAATGTGGGCTGGAGGGAAGCTCAGCCATTGAGCGTCTGCTCTTGTAGAGTACTGGGTTAGGTTGCCAGCACCCACATGGTGGCTAGCAACCCTCCATAACTCCAGTTCCAGGGGATCCAGTGCCCTCTTCTGGCCTTCACAGGCATTGCATGACCTGGTGTCCTTATCTACACATATGCAGAACACTCTTGCACATAAAATAAATAAATAGAATCCTGGAGAAAGTGTGGCGAAACTCCTCCAGCTGTGGAGGTTGTAGCTGGGTGTGGAAGCAGACTCCTGTAGGTAGGATCCTTCTTCTCACACATGCCCTTCCTCTTCCTGTATTTTTGTAATAACACTGATTTTAAATAGGGATGGTTACATGTGCATGAGGGTGAGGTCATTTGTGAATCATAGACAATACATTAGAAGAAAAATGGCTCCCTTTCCCCAAGCAACCATTAACTGCCAGCATCGACTCAGCTAGGAGTGGGCCTCATGTGCCCCCATCCATGTTGGGATGTCAAGTGCAACTGCCATGTTCTGTCCAGAAGACAGCATCCCATAGTACTCCTTCCCTTCCCACTCTTAATGTTCTTTCTGGCACTCCCTTCTCTGGTGTTTCCTGATGTTCCCTGAACCTTGGGCAGGGGTGTGTGATAGACTTGTCACATATTCAAAAGTCACTATTTCAAAGCATTTGGACAAGTTGTGAGTCTCTGCATTAATCACTGCCCACAAATGATGCTTCTCACAAGGCTGAAAGCAGAACCTTTCATAGTAAAATCTGTGGGTATAAACATAAATCTTTAGAGGGCAGTTTGACAACATATCCATTTAGCAAAACACCAGCAGTAGGGTCTTTCTGGGCCTGTTGTCTTCCCGTCCTTGGGCTTTTGGCCAGGTTACAGTACCAGGCATGAGTTCCCTCCTGTGGCATGAGCCTCAGATCCACTCAGAAAGTCGTTGGTAAGTAGGATAAGCCGGCACATTTGTATGGAGGGACCACTGCTAGGTAAGACACGTCTCCAGCAGTGGCCTACAGAGTACCTTCTGGTGTTATGAAGGCTAGCCAGCAGGGAGGAAACTCCCAGGTCAGGACAGTTGATTTCTCTGTCCTGCAACCAGAGTGTGTGGTGTCTTCAGCAATGGGATCTTTCCATCTGGTTCTGGTGGGTAACTAACAACAATGGCAATAGCCTGGGTTGCTTAAGGGGCTTTAAGAGACCCTGTTTCAAATTCATAGGGCAGTGTCCCGCACCTGATCCTAAGACTTGCATTTAAGAACCTGGGCCAGGGGCTGGAGAGACGGCTCAGCAGTTGAGAGTGCTGGCTGCTCTTACAGAGGACCCAGGTTCAGTTCCCAGCACCCACATCTCTCCAGCCCCATAAAATATTTTCTTAAAAAGAACCTGGTCCTGTGGATCATTCTTTCCTAATGTGTCTTCCCATCTTCTGAGTTTTGCTTTGCAGTTTCAGTTTCTTAACACGTTACATGGTTTTTCTGAACTTTAGTTATAAAATTAACTAATTAAGCAAAATATGGTGGTGCTTGTCTGTAATCCTAGCACCTAGGAGGTGGAGGCAGGAGGACCAGGAGTTCAAGACCATCCAGAGCTACAGTGAATTTGAGGCCAGCCTGGGCTACATGAGACCCTGTCTCCAAAAAAGTGCTAATGTTTTCATTAGTGGGAAAATGTCCTTTGTGCATAGCTTCATCCTTTGCCTCAGTTAAAAGACCATGAGTACAGCCAACTGGGTTTCCAGGTATTTGTCAGTGTGTCTTCTGAATGTCTTAAGTCTCAATTTGAACTGCACATTTGCCATTTAGGAGCTTTTTAAAAAAGCGAGTGCTAAGCCAGGCGTGGTGGTGCACACCTTTGATCCCAGCACCTGGGGGCGGGGCGGGGGGGCTGAGGCAGAGGCAGAAGCAGGTGGATCTCTGTGAGTTCAAGGCCAGCCTGGTCTACATAGTGAGTTCCAGGACAGCTGAGGCTACAGGGAGACCCTGTCTCAAAAAGACCCAAAAAAAGCTAGTGCTAGGCTACATCTCCCGATTCTGATTTTAATTGGTTTGGTGTGGGACCATGATGTCTAGTTTTCAGAAACTACTTAGATAACTCTTGTAGTCAGACCTTCATTTGCCTAGTTTTCTAATTCTTTCCTACCTTTTATGGCTTTTCCTTTTGCTCAGGTCCTTTTCATTGCTCCCCACTCATATTAAAACTTTATCATTTCTCAGTCTGTTATGCTTTTTCCTCCGAACTTGTGTCAGATTTGTGTTTCCACCTGGCAGTTCACCAGTTGCTTTCTGAAACACGTGATTCCCATAATCACTGTCAGGATGAGCGCGTGGCATAGAAATAACTGTGCCTTCTTTGCATGGGAAAGCTGACGGACACTTACAAGACCTTGCTGCAGTGTGCGCCAGACTTGAGGGAGTTGGCATTTCTTTGCGAACAGGCTTTATCAAATTATGTGCAAAGTATTACATTATCAGAACTTTTAGCTTTTAGAACTATTAAAAATTTTTTAAGGTAGGAACCATTATTTTACTTTCCAATGTTGTTTACAGTGCCTAGCTTGTGTAATACATTGTAGACACATTCATTATAGTTTAATTGATTTAATTACATATATTGTGATGGGCCAGATCTTTTATGACAAAGTATAGGAAGCAGGAAAAGTAGTTTATTTCATCTTCTTGAGAATTGTTTTGGAATATTCTTAAATATTGGGTAGTGTTTCCACACCAAAACATATCATTAAACATTGAGAAATGAGGCTAATGTGAACTCTAGTGGGGTTTTGTGACTAGCTATGGAGACACAATAGTGTGTGTGTTTTTTCCTATAAATACAGTGATGTGCTCATGATTTGACATACCTCGTAAGCACAAGATATTCAGAAAGTTGAAAGGTGTTCTCAGGCTGGCGTGGCAGTGCGTACCTTTAATTCCAGCAGAGGCAGGTGGACCTCTGTGATATGGAGGCCAGCCTAGTCTTCCTAGTGAGTTCCAGACCAGCTGGGGCTGCAGGGAAACAAAGACCAAAGAAAAAAAAATGTTCTTGGTACAGGAGATGGAGCCCAGTGGGAGAGCACCTGCTCAGTGTGTACAAGGCCCTGGGGACCCTCTCTAGCAAATGACTCTTTGAGTAACTTAGAAGTTGGAGTGAACTTCTAAAGTAAAAATATTAAAGAAATGACGTTTGAAGTATTAGAGGATCTGCTTTATTGAAGCTTGAATTTAAATATTTCCTTATTAAGCCAACTTTTAACATAAGCATGTTGAATGGGTCCGATTGTTTCAGTGTGCTTTTTGTTGTTAATGATACAGTGTCCCAGACAAGTTAGAGCATAAAGGAAAGATTGGCCGAGGGGCCAGGTTGATGGGCTTCATCTGGTGGTGGTCTTCTGCTTGTAGTCACGTAGACCAGGCATCTCAGCCAGAAACAGGCAGTAGAGCAGAGACCTGGCCAAACTTATCTTGGGAATAATTCATTAACCCAAGAGTCCACTGATCACTTGAGTGGATGGATCCATTCATGAGAGGAGAGCCCTAATCACCCCCCAAAGGTCCCATGTGGGTCCACCTCAGCATCTCTTAGTGGGAATTAAATTTGAACAGAAACAGTTTTGCTTTTTGTATTTCTAGTTTTAAGTGAAAAAAGTCATGCTTTGAACCTCACTTTATTTTAATGCTCCATTTTCCAGAACATTGAAGTAAACAGAATTTCTTCACTGAAAACCAACAGTTCCACCTACCATCACATTTCCACATTTGTGAGTAGACAGATGGACACCAAGCAGGTGATTAGTTGTCCGTTTGTTCTTAACGTCACTTTACAAGTTGAGTTCTATTTTGTCTGTCTGGCGTATCCAGTTCTCAAAATTTGAACAGTCTTATATTCTAAGCAAAAAAAAAATCAAAAAAACCTAAACTGCTTTGACTTTTTGTGTCAGATAAATGATGGTCCTATGTGAATGGAAGAAAGATCGCTATTTAAGTGGCTGTCTTAAAGTAGTATATATATTTCCTAAACTGTACAAAATAATGGGTTTCATTATAACATAAAATAATCTTTAAACTTTTTTTTTTTTTTTGAGGTAGGGTCTCCCTGTAGCCCCAGCTGTCCTGGAACTCACTATGTAGACCAGGCTGGCCTTGAACTCACAGAGATCCACCTGCCTCTGCCTCCTGAGTGCTGGGATTAAAGGTGTGTGCCACCACGCCTGGCAGATTTCCAAACTTTTTATCATAAAATAATATATAGTCTTTGGAAGTCATGGACCCTGCATGGAAAGTGAACCTAACTGTTTTTGTTGTATCTGCTGTGTGTTTGGAATAGTGGGTTGTTTGTCATTGTTATGTGGGTGTTGATTTTGTTTTGCTGGAGATTGGGCTGGAATTGCTAGTGGACCAGCTGGCCTCAAACAGATACCTGCTTCTGCCCCCAGAGTGTTGGGATTAAAGGTGTGAGCTACCATACCCAGTGCAATAGTTGTTGTTGATGTTTGTCATAGTGTACATATTTGGCTACTAGGAAAATAAATTCACTATAGCACTACTGTGGACTTTAGATTGCAACAAATAGCTTTTACTATTTAATTTTATATAAGAACAATTTTGTTAATAACCTTTTTAAGCTGTTCTCTGTTTTACACTTATTTAAAAAACAAAGAGAAGATCTAAAGTTGTGTTGCTTGACTGTTAGCCAGATGCTCATTTGGCTGCTGAAGAAGAAGCTAGGCGGTTGGAGGAACTACGTAAGCAGGCGACACAGCAGAGACTGGTGCAGTGTGAGAAGGCCCATGTGCGGGGCTCCCAAGCCATGAAGAAGCTCCATCTGGCCCAGGCAAGAACTGACTGTACTTGTGACTGCTATGCATGTGCTGACTGGTGACATTGCACATCTGCAGTGAGTAAGCTGAGTCCTGAGCTGTAAAAGTAGCTCTTCGCTTCTTTTTCCACTGCTGTGATAAATATCGTGACAAAAGCAATTGAAGGCAGGAAAGGCTCGGTTTAGCTCATAGTTCAAGACATGGTGGGGAGGTCACGACAGCAGGAGCTTGAAGCAGCTGGTCACACATCCATAGGCAGGACGGGGATGAGTGCAGCCACTCAGCTCCTTTACTTCTGCAGAGGGAACAGGGCCACCCACAGGGACAGCTGTTCCCACCTTGACCAGTGCAGTCAGGGTAAACCTCTACAGCCATGCCCAGAGGCCCATCTCCAGAAGATGGTTTTGTTAAGTTGGCAACACTAATTGTCATGTATAGCCTTTGATTCATGTGATTGGATTGAGGTTCCCCCACTTTCTTTGTAGTCTTTCAGGAGCAGATTTAGATGAAGGTCTTTGCAAAGTGTATCTTTTTACTAATGGATTTTTTTTTTTTTTTTGGCCTTTTTTGAGACAGGGTCTCCCTGTAGCCCCGGCTGTCCTGGAACTCACTATGTGGACCAGGCTGGCCTTAAACTCAAAGAGATGCCTGCCTCTGCCTCCCAAGTGCTGGTACAGGCGTGCGCCACCATACCCGGCTATGGCCTCCATAGGCATTGCACACATGGGTGCAGTTACATACATCCAGGCAAAGCACTCAAACATACAAAGTAATTTTTAAAATTTTATATCATTGGAGTCCAATTTTGGAGTGACAGGAAACATCATCATTTAAACCACAGTAGCTCAGGACCATAGTGCTTACCCCAGAGAGGTTCATAAAGTAAACTGCAGTACCTTGCAGGTGCCCTGTAGTTAAACAGAAAGTGATTTAATGGATTTTTTCAGACAGACATAAAGTGGCTGGCCCTTTTTAGACTTATGATCTAACTAGTATCATCTTTTCATAGTGCTGCCTGTCTGGTCCCACTGCTAGTGCAGGGTTGAGAGTTTCCCCTAATACTTAGAGTGTATCTGGCATTTGGCAAATGTTGGATGGGAAAATTAGAGTAGTCTTGTGTCAGAATCCGTGGGAGAGGCAGGGAAGGAATTCTAAGTCTCGTTCTTCTTTCCCCTCTGGTTAATGCTACTCCAAAGTTTGACTGCACTGTCATTAACTGCTTTTCTTGAAGAACCAAGAGAGGCTCATGGAAGAACTCAGACAGCTACAGAAAGAGGACCTGGCACGGAGGAGACAGGCTGTAGCACAGATGCCATCACAGCTCATTGAACTTCCGTACAAGCGCAGCGAGTTGAAAGAAGACTGGCAGAGAGAGCTGGAGTTCGCCTTTGAAGATGTGTACAGTGCGGACAGGAGTGGGTATCCAGCAGACGGCAGCAGTGCCTTTACATGCTGTATGTGTAGTGATAAGCCACTTTTGTTTTGGAATGAGTTCTCAGTATGAAGAGGCCTTGTATTTCAGATTTAGAAGTTGATAGCCTTTAAATTTTTATAATCAAATTTTTGGTCATGTTGAAAGGAAAACATCTCTGTATTTCTTTATTAAGAGGTGAGAGGAAACCTGATTTTGCATCTTGAGCCAGAGCCTTTGCCCAGTGTGACTGATCAGCTCAAAGATGAAGAACTTGACCTTTCAGTGGAACAAGAAACCGAGAACCCTCAAGTGCCAGCTGCTGAAATGCCATGTTCTAGTGATGCAGACGGTAAAAGCCCCTTCTAAGCCAAGTAGACTCTCAGGAAGATTATTTATCACTAGTTAACAGAAGGAAAATGTGTTGTAATTTAAGTACAAGAGTGGCATCCTTGATGGGCATGGTGGCAGGAAGGCATGTTTTCATATTTCCATTGTTAGAGACCTGTTTCCTGTGTGTAGGAGGGAACCCTTTGACAAAGTTCAGAAATCTTTAGGTTATTTAAGTTAGATATTCAATTCTGAACTTACTTGAAGGGTCAGCAATTTTTGGACTTGGTAAGACCACTAGAAATCCTGTTGGGTACTTCATGTGTAGTGATGAATTGTACAGACTTTTCATCTCCTAACCTTCATCCTTGCCTTCAGCATCTTGAACTTTTTCACAGTCATCTCTTGTCTACCAAACCTTCTCTTCCTATCTTAAGTGGATGATTAGGTCAGTGAGGTGGCTCAGTAGGTAAAGGTATTTGCTTCCAAGCCTGACAACCTGAGTGCCATTCCTGGACCTACATGGTGGAAGGAGAGAGCCGACTCCTGCAAGTTGTCCTCTGACCTCTACACCCTTCTCCCCACTAAGTAAATGAAATGAAGTGAATGAAGGTACCAGTTACTAAGGCCACACCAAACATTCTCACTTTCACGTCTGTTTCCTTAAAGACCAAGTCCCAGGGGCTGTAGAGTTAGTTGGCTCAGCGGGCGAGAGTACTGACTGCTCTTGGAGAGAACCTGGGTTCGATTCCCAGCACCCACTCGCAGCTAACAACCGTCCATAACTCCAATTTCAGGGGATCTGATGCCCTCTTCTGATCTCTGCAGGCATTGTACGACACGGGTGCACTACATACATGACATGCATGCAGGCAGTGCAGTCAGACGCACAAAATAAAAATAATAAATTTTTTTTAAGAAGACCAAATCCGGGGGCTGGAGAGATGGCTCAGCCGTTGAGAGCACTGACTGCTCTTGCTGAGGACCTGGGTTCAATTCCCAGCACCCACATGGCAGCTACGAACCATCCTTAACTCCAGTTCCAGGGAAATCTGAAGCCTTCCTCTGACCTCCGCAGCATTGCACGACAAGGGTACCCTCACATACACGCAGGCACCACTCTCATACACGTAAAATAAAAAAAATAATAATAAATAAAATATTTTTTTAAAAAAACAAATCCTGGGCTGGAGAGACGGCTCAGCGGTTAAGAACACTGGCTGTTCTTGCAGAAGACCTGGGTTCGAATCCCAGCACCCACATGGCAGCTAACAACTGTCTGTAATTCTAGTTCCAGGGGATCTCACAGCCTCACTTACCTACATGCAGGCAGTGCACACATACACATAAAATAAAAATAATAAATAAAATATGAAAAAAAAGACTAAACCCTAACAATTGGACTGACTTCTTTTCCCTCTTATCTCTACCAGTGTTGTCTTTATTTAAAACCCTTAAGTCGTCTGTCTTACTGTACTGTAAACCTAGCTCTTTATGGTTCTGACTTTGTCTCTTGTAGACTCTGGATGGGGACTTGGCCTTGTCCTTGTTTCCTGCCCACAGGGCCCACACTCCCTGTGAGTAAAAGGCTCCATGGTTTGGCTTTGCTGTAAACTCAGTGAACAGTGGGGTTCAGTATTTACTTGCCTTTTTTTTCAGGGTTCCTCCAGAAACCTCATTCTTTTCTTCTGAAGAATCTTACTTTCCTGCTAGATTAGCAGATTAGCCATGTGTTTAAGAAAATATTTTTGCCAGCACTCGGGAGGCAGAGGCAGGCAGTTCTCTGGGCCAGCCTGGTCTGCATAGTGAGTTCCAGGCCATCTGAGTCTTTTTTGAGACCCCCCCCCCTCCCAAATTGTTTTTTGCCATTTCAACCATATATATATATTTTTTTTAACTTGTTTTCATGGTGGTTTCTAGATTGTCAGAATTGGAGCCTGGCATACCTAGAGACACTTCATTTCCTGTGGAGCCAGGTTAGGGTCTGGCCTAGCATGGTGAAGCCTTCCAGTTTCTCATAAAGAGCTAGGAAGCTGGGTGCTGTAGCTCACTGCGGTTCCAACTACTAGGAAGCCAAGGCAAGTGAACTTCCAAGAGTCAGGGCCAGGCTGGGCAAAATGGCAACACTTTCTCTCTCGATTTATTTTCGTGTGTATGGGTGTTGGCTGCATGTATATATGTATACCACATGTGTGATTGGTGCCTATGGAGGCCAGAAGAGGGCATCAGATCCCCTGTAACTGGAGTTATAGATGGTTGTAAGCCACCCTGTGGAGGCTGGGAATTGAACCCAGGTCCTCTCCAAGAGTAGCAGTTGTTCTTAACCACTCTCCAGCCCCTGCTTTTTCTCTTCAGGACAAAAAATAAAGACTAGGAATCCTCCCACCACTTAAAAAAAAGCAAAACAAAACTGAATGCTCATTCTGCATTTTAAAACAGTGACAACTGAAGGTTGATGGTCAGCGCAATGGTAGAGGCTTGCCTAGCACATGAAGCCCTGGGTTTCATCCAAGTACTACACATACACGCATGCAATATACATAAATAATGTGAGAAGAAAGAAAAGCGAGACTCTGTCTTTAAAATAAATGGTTCACAGACTAATGGTTACTGGCAGAACCAGGTGGAAAATTTTGCCTAGATTCATGATTCCAGTTCTATATAACTAAAAAACAAGGGGCTTGGGAGATGGTTTTATGGTCGTTAGAGCTTTATGATCTTTCAGAAAACCAGAGTTCATTTCCCAGCACCCACATGAGGTGGCTCACAACCACCAGCTCCAGGGGATCCAACGCCCTCTTCTGATCTCCACAGGCACTGCATGACACGGGTGCACCTACCAATGCAGGCAGTATGCTCATAACGCAGAAAATAAAAATAATAGATAAAAAAATTTTAAGTAGAATTTGTCTGATTGTAATGAAACTAAATCCCCTCTCCCCTTTTTTTAGGACCCTTGGCAGTGAAGTCCCAACAAATCCCTTCAAAAATTCTTTTTAGAAGATTACTAAATAAGATTCGAAGTCAGAAATCTCTCTGGACGATTAAATCCATGTCTGAAGATGAAAGTGAAGTGCTGACAGAACTCAGTGAGGCCGAGAATCAGTCAACTGCGGATGCTGGAGCGGCTGCCAGCGAGGAGAGGACCAGCTCTGAGCAGGAACGAGGTGCTTCTCTCTGCAGTCCATTTGATGGCACATAAACCCACTTTAGGTTGTTGGGAATTATGTTCATGACCTGGGTTGGGAGTTTAGCTCCATGAGAACATGCTTGGGGGCCGTGGGTTCGGTCTGTAGCACTGGGGAGGGAGAAAACTCATTCTTGAAAAGCCAAATAGAAAAGTTAAGCGGCTCTGCTATGTAAGGCAGCAGGCACGAGTTGAGTGCCATCTCCGGAGGTTCTTAGTGTCCACACTTGCTACTCAGGTATATGAGCCCCATAGATACTGGAACCGGGTAATAACCTGCTACTTACTATAACATTTAGGCTGTTCCTCTTTGGTTTTTTTGTATTGTTGGTGAAGCCTATGCCCATATCTTTCTCTCTCTCTCTCTCTCTCTCTCTGTGTGTGTGTATGTGTGTGTGTGTGTGTGTGTGTGTGTGTGTGTACACCATGTGCCTGGTGATTTTCCTATACCTTTATTTTTTAACAAGAAATTTTGAGGAGCTGGAGAGATGGCTCAGCAGCCAAGGGCACTGGCTGCTCTTGCAGAGGACCTGGGTTCAATTCTCAGAACCCACATGGCAGATAACAATCACTTGTAACTTCAGTTTCAGGAGATCCAGCGCCCTCTTCTGACCTCCCCAAACACTGCATGACATGGGTGCACTTACTTTCAAGCAGTACACTCATACACATAAAATAATTTTTAAAAAGAAATTTAGAACTACTTCTGACTCAGCAGGTGCTGCTCTTCCAGAGGACCCAAGTTTGGTTCCCAGGCCTCACGTCAGGCAGCTCACACATGCCTATGACTCCACTTCCAGCAGGAAGCAAGCCAATTCCTCAGATCTCTTCGGGTACCTGGGCTCAGGTGCACAAATACACATAAAATTAAAAAGATTTTTTTAAAGACAAAACAGTGTTAGTGGTTTTTAAGTATAGTGTCTATTTTTTACATTCCTCCAGAGATTTGGTTTTCTCATTTGTTAACTCAGTACGAGAGCAGCTTTTAAATGTATTCCCAGAAGCGAGAAGGATTGCACTAGCACTGCCCCTGGAGTTAGGCATGAGCCTAGGGAGGTGCCCACGTGCACCTGCACTCTGTTCCATGTCCTAGAGCTTTATCTTGTGGGGATTTTAAAAGATAGGATCGGACGTGTGTGGAAGTGCTTTACCAGCAGGCTTTTGAGAGAAGAGACACAGCTGGGTTTTACACTGCATATGAAGCCTTGACCTGTGTCCTTTACCTTCTGACAACTCTCTAGGAGGCTTCATTGTGTCCTTTGCTGCACCCACCAGCTATTCTCCCCAAAAGCTGATTTTTAGATCTGCTTTCCTGTATTGAAGCTCCGTGGTTCGTTGCTAACATCTCACTTTACATTATTGTGTATTTACTGATACATCCGGAGCGTGCTTCTGCAGTTGGCTTCCTCCTCAAATTCACTCATTTAACTAGCTGGCACCTTCACTTTTAATCTAGAAACATTTGTCCCAACTTAATTCTTGATAACTCCTCTCAACCTCCAGCTGTTTCATTTTTACAAGTCAGTTCAGTGCCTGGTAACATTTCAGTTCCTTCGCCCAAGCCAAAAGTCTGTGGTGTCGTGGCTCCTTCGTTCACTGCCTGCATCCAAAACGGCAGCAGTTTCCGCTGGCCTTGGACTCAGCAGTGTAGAGAGAACACAGGGTCAGAACCCAATAAAAGGAATTCTGTCCTGTTGAGTCTGTAGCTAAGTACTTTTGAAAGGATCCTACATGAATAGGCATCTTTTAGTTCTTGAATGAGCCAAGATGTGTGTGAAGTTCAAACTTCCTTGGGGCCTCCTCATTCACCAGAGTGTCCCCGGCATCTGTCATGTAAATCCATGACCCATGAGTGCTCTGTGCATAGTGTCTGGCTACCCTGGTGTGCTGGGAGCAAGCTGCTGTAAGACATGTGAAATCCCCAGAATCTTACTATTTTAAAGATATAACCAGTTCTTCCCTTTTTCATAATTTTCGTCTTCCATATTTCTTGTAATATCAGGCTTAGGTTTGATGGCCTAACATTTGTGCCCTCAAAAAGGCACCTGGGCCTTCACTGTGTTCCCACATCTTGTGGACTGAGAGTGAGTGGTTGGTCTGAATGTAGATTCTTGTTAATTCTGCTCCTTCAAGCTGGACAGTGATAGCACGGTTGTAATGACAATGGCTTCTGTTACAGTCGTGGACAGTGATAGGCTGACCATTGAGTCTCAACCGCTGAGCAGCGACGAGAAGCCGTTCTTTTGCCAAGCAGGCCTGGGAAAGGAGCAAGGTATTTCTGTCACGTCCTCAGATTAAACTGATGTGGCTCCTGTCTTTTCCCTAGTGATGCTGTGTCTAAATGAATAGAAGGGCACTATGGTGGGTCATCTCTCTAAATCACTGAAACTAACTTTTGTTTGGGGGTTCCTCGTAGCAACGACTGCGTCCCCACCTGTCACAGCTGTGGCTCCAAATTCAGTTCTGCTTCATCCTCAGGAAGAAGCAGTCAGAGTTAGGATGTCAGCAAGGCACAAACAGGTAATGTGAGCGATATTTCAGGCTTTGTCTAGGGGCTGTCGTTTGCTTGACTCACGTAGTGTCCCAGCGTCTGGCTCGCCCTGCGAGACATGCAGCTGACGGAAGGCGTTTTGTCTTTGCTTGTGCTGTTGATTTGACCCTGATTGTGCTGTCTACTTTCTGTTTTCACATCTCTCTGTCCTCCTTGCGGCAGAACCAGTGATAGAACACGTGTCCATGGATATATAGATCCTTTTGATGAGGAAATGTTGTCCTACTTTTTTTCTCCACTGCTGGGACAAAACACTGACCAATCCAACCTGCGGAAGAAAGGGTTTATTTTGTCTTACATCTCCCAGGTCACAGTTCATCAGGGAGCCCAAGGTGGGAATTCAGGGCAGGAACCTGGAGGCAGGAGCTTTGCTCCTCCTGAAGGCCATGGAGGATCGCTGCTTACCAGCTTGCTCCCCAGCCCATGCTTAACCTGCTTGGTTTTTTTTTTTTTTTTAATGTATGTTAGTGTTTTGCCTGCATTTGTTTTTTGTTTTTTTATCTTTTTTTATATTTTATTTTCTGTGTACGAGTGTGTTGCCTGCATGTATGTGAGTGCACCCGTGTTATGCGGTGCCGTGGAGGTCAGAAGTCGGCTTTGGATTCCCCTTGAACTGGAGTTAAGGACGGTTCATAGCTGCCACGTGGGTGCTGGGAATTGAACCCGTGTCCTCTGCAAGAGCAGTCAGTGCTCTCAACTGCTGAGCCATCTCTCCAGCCCCTTGCCTGCATTTGTGTAAGTGCACCTGTGTCATGCAGTGCCCAAGGAGGTCAGAAGAAGGCATCAGATCCCCTGGAACTGGAGTTACGGACAGTTGTTAGCCTCCATGTGGGTCCTGGGCATGGAACTCTGGTCCTCTGTAAGAGCAGTCAGTGCTCTTAACTGCTGAGCTATCTCTCCAGCCCTTCAGCCTGCTCTTTTATACAACACAGGCCCACCTGCCCAGAGGTAGCACCTCCCATAGCAGGCTGGGCCCTCCCACATCACTCAACAATCAAGAAGATGCCCCACAGACATGGCCACAGGCCAGTCTTATGGAGGCAATTCCCCAACTGAGGCTCCCTCAACCCAGGTGTGTCAAATTGACACTAAAGCTGTCCAGCACAAATGTATTTTTATTTTTATTTATTTATTTTGGTCTTTTTGAGACAGGGTCTCCCTGTAGCCCCAACTGTCCTAGAACTCACTATGTAGACCAGGCTGGCCTCGAACTCACAGAGATGCGCCTGCCTCTCCCGAGTGCTGGGATTAAAGGCGTGCGCCACCATGCCCGGCCACAAATGTATTTTTAATGCAATGCATGCTAATTTGTGTGGGTTTGTTGTTGATTAGACCAATAGTATTTTATTGCCTAGATGATGGAGCTAGAAGAGCAGAAGCAAAAGCAGCTGGAATTACTTGAACAAATTGAGCAACAGAAATTACGATTAGAAACTGATTGTTTCCGGGCTCAACTGGAAGAAGAAAAAAGAAAGAAAACTCAGCAGACTGAGGTAGGTTGGGGTCTAACCGGCCTAAGCCATCGGGGCCAGAGGGTATGAGCAGTCGTAGTGTTGGAGCCCACATCTGCCCAAGGGTGCCCTCCGTTCTCTGTGCTGTGCTAGTTACGTGATGTGTGTGTTGCTTTCGGACTTACTTGGCCCTGGGGGAAACAGTAACCATTTTTTATTTAAGGAATTGTGGGTCTTTATTTTTTTTAAAGCTATATAGAAATTTGTAATTACAGAACCATAGCTATGTAGAAATGGTAAATGACTGCTTCATTTGTCTTATTAGGTTGGCCTTGCTCCAGCATTGTGTGCTGTGATTTCTGATGAAGACAGCCACAGGCAGATGATTCGTAACTATCAACAGCAGCTTTTACAACAAAACAGGTATTGACTAGGGTATGATTTTTGTGTGGCAGTATGCTACATCTTCGGGGTTATTTGAGGATCTGGTTGGGATTCCCTTGGTACTTGGCAAGGCGATTCCTCCAAGGTATATGCAAGTGTTAGTCCTTGTCCCTGACACAGCCAACCCTAGGTTGCTGTTTGCTGGGATTAATGTGCAAACATTTGAGAATTTGTAATTTTTTTTGTAGATTACACAAGCAGTTTGTTGAAACTGCCAGAAAACGATTACTCGAGTTCCAGACTACGTTAAAAGAAAGATACCCATCCCTGTCGGCCACATCACCGATACCTGATTCTGTTATATCAGAACCACAACAGAGATCAAGAACACCTACTCCTGTATCAGAGCAGTGGGATCAGACCCCGAGACTTAAGATGAACAGACATCAACCTGTGCAACCCAGGCAGAACCCCATATTAGATCAAGGACACATTCAGGTACCAAGACGGGATCATTTTCCACAGGTAGAAACACTAGGCACTTCAGATGTGTTAGCCAAGGGGCCTTTGGAATCACAGGAACATCTAGAGCAGTTGTCTCAGGTGGGGACACATGAGAGAGATACTCCGTTGGTCCCTAGAGATTTGGATTCACTTTCAACAGCTTTGTTTTATGACAGACCACAGACATTACAGGGTGCTCAGAAAGCAGCCGAAGTGTTAAGGGCAACGGCATTTCACACATTGGATCCCCAGCAAGTATCATCCGAGGATACCGAAAATGTGTCTTTTAGGCCAGCTGACAGTCCTTCATTCCTCCCGCTGGTGCCTGAGTGCTCTTTTACTAGTCTCCCGGTCAAAGCTGCACCTGGGAAAGTTCAGGAGCCCTTTCCAGCCAAAAGCAAAAGTGCAGCTTCCATAAGCCAGTCTGTAATCAATCAAAGGCATGATCAGACTGTGTCAGCAGAGACTATCAGAGCCCAGTGGGGCACCTTAAAGACTCTCCAAGAGCAGTTAGAACTACAGAAGGAAGTTCTTCAGGCAAGACTGGGAGCTCAGAAAGAACTGGAAAAGCAGGCTGGCTTCCCCGTGTTCCCCCTAGGAGTGGCTGGAGGGTCATCTGCTTCACTGGCATCTGCCAGAGCCGAATCGGGGAGAAGCCAGGAGACTTCAAGGAAGAGGGATGCTGCTGCTTCCTCAGGCAGTGTGGACAGGCCTCGGGGCTTTTCACAATCCGTCTCCTCACAGCAAAACAGTTTAGAATTTCTCCAAGAACAGTTGAGTATTCAGAGGGATTGCCTTCAAGCCAGGCGGGAGGCCCAGGAAGTCTTGTTTGCACATAGACAGAGGGAGCTGGATCGAAGTACACGTTTTGAACAGGCTGAGCCCTGTTTGCCATACCAGGTGGCTCAGCATCCCTTTACTTCACTACCATTTGCTGACAAACAGTCTAGGGAAATCCAGGAACAGCCTTTACCTGCAAGTGAGAAAGGGCTTCTCTCAAGCCAGTCTGAAATCTCAAGACCTGAGGATGGGCCTTCAAGTTTCCTACAGCAGTTTCTACCTCTACGGTATAGTTTAAAGTTGTTACAAGATCGACTGACTACACAGAGGGATCTGTTTCAGGCTAGACATGGTGCCCAAATGGAGCTACATTTACATAGACAAAGGAATTTGGGAGACAGTAAGTCTGGGCCAATGAATTTTTCATTCCCACCAGTGGTTGCTCAGCATTCAGATGGTCCTCCAGCAGTTATTGAGACTGAGCCTAGGATAGTTCAGCGACTGTATTCATCTGAGGAGGATATAGTTCCCTCTGCTGATTTGACCATCCCGACACTTCAGGATCAGTCTCTTGACTTTCCACAGCACAGCCGACCAAGGCAAGAAAATTTAACACTCCAGAAACAGTCAGACATACAAGGGGTAATACTTGGTGCTAGACAAGAAACTCAGGAATTGGTCCATAAGCAAAGTGAATTAGCAAAAGGACTTTCTTCTCAACAGGTTGTCACCTCATCTCCTCCATCCCAGGCAACTGAATGGGAGAGATTCCAGGGGTTTGTGACAGTCAAGAGTGATAATACGTGTCCCTTAAACCATTTTAAGACTTCAGGGTCTCAGGAAAGGCTTCTTAGATTTTCACAACATATGCTCCCTCTACAAGATATGCAAGAACACCGGAAATGGGTAGACACAGAAAAAGATGCCGTTCGGTTTAGTCCACAAACCCAGGAAAATTCATCTCAGACTGGCTTTTCCTCATTTATACCCTCATTAGCACAGCGTTCACCTATGTCCTTACCTTCTTCCGACTCTGGCACAACTCAGGAACCACTTTCAATGGAGAGTGACAGTAAAGTAACTTCAAGGCATTTTCAGGTCCCAGAACTGCAGAATAGGCTTTTGAAGATATCACAACTTATCCAGCCGCAGCGAGACAATTTGAAGGCCCTTCAAGAAAAATTAACTACACAAAGAGAAGCCATCATCCAGTCTAGACAGGAAGCTCATTTAGAAACAGTTTTACATGAACAACGGGGATGGAAGGACAGACTCTCCCCGCAGTGGGTTGGTGTGTCTTTGCCCCTACAGGCTCAGCACTCTTTTCCCTCATTACCTTCTGAATCTGAAAGAACACAAGAACTTTGTTCAGCTAACAGTGCTGATACAGTACCCTCGAGTCACTCTGAAGTGCTGAGTTTGCCTGAAAGGGTGCTAGGTTTTTCACATGCAGCTTTACCTCAACAGGGTAATGCACAGACATGGATAAAACACTTACATGCCCAGACAAATTCCTTTCCTTCTGCTGAGAAAGTCCCAGAAGACCCAGTGTTGCCCAGACCGTGCTCCTTTGAGGAAGAGGTGTCTACTGAGCATTTCATTCAGCCTCATCATGGTGATTTGAAGGCACTTCAGCAGCAGTTAGATATGCAAAGGAAAGCCATTAGATCTGGCCAGGAAGTCTCCTCTGAGGAGATTAGCTCCTCTTCATTTTCATCCCAGGTTGTACTGCCTGTTGCCAGTTCTGAAGGCACCTTAACCAAGTCTGATGATACTGAGGTCTCAACCTCCCATGGCAAGCTTCTGAGCCTTTCACAGCCTCTTCCACCTCAGCAAGATAACCTGACCACACAATTGGACTTAGAAACCGTGTTTCCTAAAGAACTGCTTTTACACAAACAGAGTAACATGTACAAAAGTGAATCTGCTGTACATGCTCTCCCTGCGTTTGTGTCCAGAGAAACGGGGTGTCCCTTCATCCCCTTACCTTTTGCAGAGGCTAAATCTAAACGCATCTCTGAACTGTCCCTCTCTAAAAATGAACGTGCAGCTCCCTCCAGTGATTCTGTGATTTCGAAGCTTCAAGACAGGCTTTTGTGTTATCCCCAGACTGCCTTAACTCAGCAAGACAACTCGAGTCTTCAGAAGCAGTTGGATCTGCAGAGAGAAGTTCTGCAGTCTAGGCAAGAGGCCCAAGAAGACTTGCTTCTACAGAGGCAGACAGCACTGCAGCAGCAGGTCCAGAAGCATCAAGAGACTTTGAAGGATTTCTTTAATGACAGTCAGGTATGTTTTAAATACGTCAGCATTAAACAGTAGGTGTTTAAACCTGATTGAATTTATTCTTAAGCCTTCCATTTTTTTTAGTCGTTGGGAGTGATCTGACCCTAACTGCTTCTATTTTCTACCCTTAACAGCGTGGAAATGAAACAAAAATTTATCTACTTCATTGGTCTCTATGAGACCGATAATGGTTATTTGAACCCACCTAATTTTAAATAGAGTCACCATTAGAAAATATAGATTTTCATTTAGGAGTTTTTGTTACAGTGGGTTCTCAGCCGAACATGGATTGAAATTGTAAAACTAACTGGTTAATAGAATTTTTCTTACGCCATGGCAGATCTTGCACTCTGTGAATAGCACTCTGTTGACATTTGTGTATGAACAGAAATCTGTCCTTTTCCCTCTGGTGACATTATGGTACAGCTGGCCTGGTGGCAGGAGCTGAGGGCCAGACCAGCTACTGGTATCTGAGTTGTTGAGAAGGCTAGAGGCCGCTTGGGCCGCTTGTCTCCACACCAGCCGAGTGCATCCTCATGGATATGAACGAGTCCATTGTATTTTAGACTACTTCTTAAATCTCTTGGTTAATACAGAATTCTGCCACTCCCAGGGAGGCACTTGAATCCACAAGCTAAGTCATCTATTTGAAGGAAAAGCAGTGGAGGAAAAAACGCAGAAGGAAACACTCAAGCCTAGTCTCATTAAAAGGTGTAGAAGAAGCAAGGGCTTGGTTGCAAGTCTGTAGGTGGCTGCACTTCTCGAAAAACGCAGAAGGAAACACTCAAGCCTAGTCTTGAGTGTAGAAGAAGCAAGGGCTTGGTTGCAAGTCTGTAGGTGGCTGCACTTCTCATTGGGAATATCGTCCCTTCAGTGTCAGAAGCATGTCTTCTTACTTTCAAACTATCAGACACAGAACAGAGATTGTTTACTCTGAACCAAATATGAGTGACCATAGCCTGGGAACATGCGTTCAGGTTGTTGACATGTTCTGTGGAAGTAGTAACAGAAACTTTTATAGTCACAGAGTGAAAGAAAGTAAATCAAGACACTTTTCCTGACAGTATATTGTTGGGAAGATCAGTGAGGTGGATTGCATACAGCACAGCAGGGAAAGCTGCTAGAGGCTTCAGAGTTGAAAACGTTCTTAGCTTTGGGGTTGGTAGAAGCTAGAGGTCTGCTCAGAATGTATTCCAGAAATTTGACCTGGTAGAATGCTGTCAGGTCCAGTACAGGTAGGCGATGAAGATGGCCCAAGAGAATTTGGGTCTGATCTCCAGTGTTCCAACTTGCTGCAGTCATAGATGTTCAGTTAGTCAACCTTGTTGAGTCTTCAACAAAGTGTTGCTCTTGAGGGGATGGGGACTTGACCTGTGGATAAAACTATAATAGTGTGAGTAATGGAGCTGTTTATTTGCTTGAGGTTCCAACTTGAGAAGTGAGATACAGATCTCATGAGTTCCTGTGGTCCCTTAAACACACACCATCCCCACCCTCTCTGTCTACTTCCTCAGACAAGGAAGTCCACAGTTGAGAATGATTTGAAAATGCAGAAGATGGAGCAGCTCAGAGAGTGGCTTCCTCACATCCTGGATCTAACCTGGGACGATCGGGAAAGCATTAGTCACACAGAGAAGTACAGCTCTGATGGTGACCAGCTGCTCTCCGCAGGTGTCAGTGGTGAGCACTGGGGTGAGATGGTACCCTGTTGTCACTCTGTTCATTAGCTCTTAGCCTCATCCCTGCACCTGGCTAGTTGAAGAGAAGCTCACTCTGGGTATGTTTAGAGATTTTCATTGTGTTTAACTCTGTCCTTGACCTGACAGGTGAGGCTCTGGACCAAGAACTGAGTAGAAGAGCCTCAAAACCGCCCATATCCAAAGTTAAATGTGGTTTGGACGTCGACCAACATGAGCTTAGCACTATACAAGAAGTGGACTCATCCACAAGTGGCAGAGCGTCTACGCCAGGTAACAGATCGTGTGATAAAATGAGAGATGGCTTAATAGCTTTAGTTTTCTACTTTTTCAGTGTACCATAGTTTATCAAAGAAACAGTCTTTGGCCAGTTGTGGTGGTGCACACCTTTAGTCCCAGCACTCAGGAGGCAGAGGCAGGCAGAGCTCTGTGAGGTTGAGGCCAGCCTGGTTTGCATAGTAAGTTCCAGGCCAGCTGGAGCTGTAGGGAGACCCTGTCTCAAAAACACACACACAAAAAAAACTGAGTTACATGAAAGAATTTAAAAATTTGGGGCCAGCTAGATGGTTCAGCAGGAAAAGCACTTGCCCACGTGCTCCACTGTGGCAGTTTGAGTTTGATCCTGGGAAGTGAAAGGAAAGAAGAATTCCCAGAAGTTATCCTCTAACCTCTACATGCATGCATGGCACCACGTGCCTCAGTCTGTCTGCTCTCTCTAATAAGTAAAATAAAAAACTTTTGGAGTATGGGACTGGAGAGATGGCTCAGCAGTTGAGAACACTGGTTGTTCTTGCTGAAGACCTGCATTCGAATCCCAGCACCCACGTGGCAGCTAACAACTGTCCATAACTCCAGTTCCAGGGGATCAAATGCCCTCTTCTGATCTCTGTGGGTATTGCATAACATGGGTGCACATGCAGGCAATACACACATACATATAAAATGAAAATAATAAATAAAATATTAAAGAATTTTTTTGAGTGTATGAAATTTGGACTTAAATGTAGCATTGGGTAACTAGCTTCTTTATCTTATTTGTATCTTTTATAGCGTAATTATTATGCTTAATTCTGGTTTAACAGTATTAGAATAGACATGTTTGTTTACCACACTCCTTCTTAGATCCAGGTACCTAGAGAATCCCTCCCTGAAATCTTCTTTGAGCTTCCTAATAATTTTTAGATTTCAGAGTGACCAAATAATGTTTTTGACCAAATTTATTAATTTTTTCCCCCAAGCTGGCCTCTCTCTCACAGAGATCCTCCTGCCTCTGCCTCCATAATACTGGAATTAAAGGCATAGGCCACCACATCCAGCCCAAAGTAAATCCTGTTTAAGGGGAAAATGAGCTTTTTTGTTGATGGAAAGCTACATAGAAGTGAAAGGTTAATATTAGCTGCTTTGGTCATGCTTTGGTCATGACTTGAGAGAGTCAAGGAAGGTAGAAACCGAGTCATCCTGAGAGTCAGTGCCTTTCTGTTCTGAGAAGAGAGAGCATAATGAGTTCTGCGGAACAGAGCCATGATTTTATCACTGGCTTTGGAGTTACCTGCTGAGGAATTGAACGGTTTGCCTAATTCAGAATGATCGTGGGAAATTCCTCATCACTGGTTCCTGTAAAGTAAATCAGATTACAGAAATGCCGCCTCGTCTAGAAGGGAGATCAAATGTCATTCTTTTCCCTCCGGTCAGTCTTCTCTAGGCGGGCCCACCAAATGCTGTCCATCCTGGTTCTTTTCCCTTGGATGGCCGCTGTGGCTCCTGGTGTCATTCTTTTGGTTCTTTGAGATGAAGCTTTGCAGTGTAGCTCATGCTGGCCTGGAACTCACAGTACACTTCCAGCTGGCCTTGAACTTGGACTCCTCTTCCCTCAGCTTCCCAAGTGCTAGGATTACAGATGCCTATCCGGCTAAACAAGGTCAATTCACAACGAGTGTTAGTTCTCCCGAGGAAGTGAAAACTGGTTGAGGGAGAGGGAAAAACCTTAAAATGCTGTCTGTCTATGCGTGTGTCCACATGAAGGCAAGCACCCACAGTCTGGAAGAGGGCATCGGATCCTCTGAAGCTGGAATTCCAGGCAGTTGTGAGCTACGTGATGTGGGTACTGGGCACTGAACTCGAGACCTCTGGACAAGCAACCCAAGTTCTTAACCACTGAGCCATCTCTCCAGCCCCCTTGTGATACTTTTGAATGCACAAAGTGAAGCTTCATTGAGATTTCATATGGGTAGACAGTGGAGGGGACACAGGTTGGTAATTAAACTAAGTTGGAAACACTGATCCATGTGGTCTTCCAAATCTGATCTCCCCTGTAGTTCATTTCTTTTGTTTCTGCTTTCTGGGTAACCTTCTTAATTCTTTATTCCAATGTTTGTTTGTTTGCAGTTTTGCTTGTCAAACTACAGTTAACAGAAAGTTATTCTTTTTCTGTGGTTACCCCATGTTGCCACCTCTGTAACATTCTGCTTTTGTTTCCTGACTGCAGAATGACAGTCACTTTGAACGTGCATAGCTTCCCATTATGTATTGTAGGAGCGTTCCTCTAAACCCATGCATATTTGAGTTACTGAAAGGCTGATAGGATGCCTATGGGTGGGCCCTTCTGTACCCTTGACCTTCATGGGAAAGGTGCGGTGTTTTCATCAGGGGCCCTCCAGGAGGAGTCTGGGTGGTCAGTGCAGTAGAGCAGTGTGACTGAGGTGCAGGGCCAAGGCTGACCAAGCAAGAAGCACTGACTACGCTCTTGCCACATAGATCAAGCCTTTACGAGTTCAGAGTTTTACCTATCTAGATTGTAATTTTAGTTTTACAACTGGAAATTTAATGTCTCAGGTCTTTCCCCTACCCAGGTAAACGAGATTTCTATCATGACAGAGACCCCTTGAGGGTCTCAGTAAGCCGAGAACAAAGTTTCCTGGGGAGCCCACTGGCTCGAGATTCCTCTGATTGTCGCCACCCACCATCCCAGGAGAACACCAGACTACTACTGGAGCATCATGACTTTGATGAAGCAGGTGAGGGGAGATCAGATTTGGAGCTGTGCACAGGACATGTGGACATGGGTGGTGCCTAGGTTATGTACAGCAGTGGTAGGTATCCTTGGTGACCTTGGTAATAGATTGATGCCAGGGGTGCAGAAACGGGTTTGTTTTCTCTGCCAATTAGAAAATTAAAAGGCAGTGAAGAAATGATACCAGAAATCTTGAATATTCCCAGCAGAGCCATCATACAATACTTGGGAAATTGGGGTCCCCTCTTGGAGTTCTTAGTTAATGAAAGAATTTAAGAATGGCCCTAAATGGAAGCTTGAGGACAATGTATTAGTTCAAAAGGAAAATCCCAGGGCGAGCAAGCTGTAAATCTCACGGCTGCCTGGAAGGGATGAAAACCATTCTGCTTGAGGTATGGCTGTGTGGAGGTGAGCCACATGGGAGAAGTAGCCACACTTTGGGGAGGGTCACTTTAGAAAAAGTAAGGAAGCCCAAAGTATCTGTTGGGAAGTTTAAAAGCATACTTGGGCTCTGGCCAGCATACAAGAGAAGACCCCCCTGGATTAACCCTTAAGGGAGATGCCAAAGGCACGTATGTGTCCACCCAGAGGGAGAGTCCACTCTTTACAAGATCACTGTGGTGTGTGCATGCTCTGCTGATCTGTGCACTCATTAACAAATCGTGAGTAGGGAGACTCGGGACTAGTGCTTAACAAGTGCAAGGTCCTGAGTTTGATCCTCGTACCTCCTTAAAAAGAAGTCAAAGCATAATAGGAGGAAAGAATTCTGTGTTTGTCCATTGCAAGTGATGTGAGGTGATACAGGTCAGTGATCTTTTGTAGATTTGCCTTTGTACCTCCATGCTCACGTATTAGATTTTTGAAAAAGAAATAATATTTTCATACAAAAAAAGTTGAATGACAGAAGTGAAATTTATTGAGAAAATCATTTTATTTTTAAAATGAGTAGGAGTGGGAAATAAGAGGTCTTACTTGGGGGCTATAACGGTACTGTAAACATGGTGCTGGTGAATACTCTTAAACTCCTGTGGCATTCTAAAACAATTGCTTTATGTTACTTGTTTCTTTAGAAAATAAATATAATAGTAAAGAACTTTAAATCAATTCTTCCACTCAGTGGCAACCAATGTTAATTTTTTTGCTTTTGAATTTATGGTTGTGTATAGATATGCAGTTGTAAAATTGTTTATTGACCTATAATGCATAGGTATATAATGTGCTATAATGCATAGTTCTAGTAACAATTAGTTGTAACATGCTTCTTAAATAGTTACTCTTTCTGGGCTGGAGAGATGGCTCAGCAGTTAAAAACACTGGTGGTTCTTGCAGAAGACCTGGGTTCAAATCCCAGCACCCACGTGGCAGCTAACAGCTATCTGTAACTCTTGTCCCAGGGGATCCGACAGCCTCTTCTGACCTCTGCGGGCATTGCACAACATGGGTGCACTTACCTACATGCAGGCAATACACGCATACACATAAAATAAAAATAACAAATAAAATTTAAAAAAATAAATATTTAAATAGTTATCCTTTCTAACCAGATTTCTTTTTATTGTAACTATCATACATACTCAGGTCATTGATATAGGAGTTGTAACTAAAGCTTAACCCAGAAAGACAAGAGACTTTTCTTTTGAAGGGTTCATAGGAAAGGAATTGACTTTAGTATCTGCCTTTTAAATTGTATTTGAAACAACTGTGAAGGGTATAACTTCCAGTCCACTGTAATTCTTAAGGTTTTAAAGTAAACTGAGGCCAGTGAGGTGACTCAGAGTGAAAACTCTTGATGACGTTCATATGATCTCCAGGACCCCTGGTGGAAGGAGACAGCCACACTGGCAGTTGTCCTCTGGGCTCCATGTGTGCCTCAGCATGTGTTTGAGCACACATACATACACAGTTGTTTTGTTTTTAATATTGTATTTATTATTGTTTTTATTTTATGTGTATGAGTGTTATATCTGCAATGTTAGGTAAATGCACCCATGTCATGCAATGCCCACGGAAGACAGAGAGGAGGCTATTGGATCCCTTGGAACTAGAGTTACGGACAGTTGTTAGCTGCCATATGGGTGCTGGAATTCGAACCTGGGCCTTCTGCAAGAACAACCAGTGTTCTTAACTGCTGAACCATCTCTCTAGCCCCACAAATAATTGTTTTTAAAAAATGAATGAGCTGGGCGTGCTGGCACACACCTTTAGTCCTAGCACTCAGGAGGCAGAGGCAGGAGGATCTTTGTGAGTTCAAGGCCAGCCTGGTCTACATAGTGAGTTCCAGGCCAGCTGGGGCAACAGGGCGACCCTGTCTCAAAAAGAACAAACAAACAAATGAACGAACGAATGAATATAAATAAATAGAATAAATATAAATAATAAATAAAAATACAAATAAATAAAATAGAATAAATATAAATAATAAATAAAAATACGAATAAATAAAATAGAGTAAATATAAATAATAAATAAATAAACAAATAAATAAATGGATGGAAACATCAGCTCACTGTAAAATCTTACCCTCCTTGTTTTCATACTGGAAAAATGAGAGTGGGGCTGGCAAGACGGCTCAGCAGGCACAAGTGCTCCATGTGGAAACCTGACAACCTGTGTTCAGTTTTCAGATCCCATGGTGGAAGGAGAGAACCAACTCCCAAAGTTGTCCTCTGACCTCCATACTCCCCACTGCACTCACAATAATCATAAAGGAAAATAAAACTAAACATAGGGGCTGGAGAGGTGGCTCCATAGTTAAGAGCACTTCTGCTCTTACAGAGGACTTGGATGTAGTTCCCAGTACCCACATAGCGCTGCACAACAGTCTGGAACTCACGGTCCAGGGAATCAGACCCCTCCCCTGGCCTCCAAGAACCCCAGACACACTTGTGGTACGTGTACATATATGCAGGGGCGAAATACTCATACACATAAAAATCAATCTTTTAAAAAAAAAGCTGTTTTTAATTGAGGGTGTGTAGAAGCAGCTGAATCGGTTTAGTAATTTGCTTTTATGTTACTTTTTTTGTTCACCTTTATTTTCAGTACCAGAGATGGAACCTACAGCTTCCCAAGTCTTCAGTTAGTGTCTCAGAAGTTGTCCAGGCTGGCCTCAAACTCCCAGTCCTGCTTTGGTTCTCAGGTTCACAGGCATAACCTCACCATTCATTTATGTATTTATTTATTTTTATTATTTTTATTTTATGTGTATGAGTGTATTGCCTCCATGTAAGTAAATGCACCTGTGATGTGCAATGCCCGAGGAAGTCAGAGGAGGGCATCGGATCCCCTGGAACTAGAGTTATGGATGGTTGTTAGCTGCCATGTGGGTGCTGGGAACTGAACCTGCTCCTCTGCAAGAAGAGCCAGTGCCCTTAACTGCTGAGCAATCTCTCCAGCCTCATCGCCATGTATTTAAAGACAAATAACACTTGCTGCTAGCTTTCCTTCTGGTTTAATTGACCATGTTTATTACATAAGAGAAATGAGTGACTATATCTATATATATTCATGCACAGAGGCATTCAGATAACTATGGATATGTACACATTTTTGTGTGTTGAGGTTCCATTAAAAAGCTGTTTTGTTTGCTTGTTTTTTGTCTTTTTGATATAGGGTCTCCCTGTTGCCCCAGCTAGCCTCGAACTCACTATGTAGAGCAGACTGGCCTTGAACTCACAGGGATCTGCCTCTGCCTCCTGAGTGCTGGGACTTAAAGGCGTGTGCCACCACACCTGGCTCCGTTAAAATTTTTAGACATGGATTTAGAAATACACCTTTAATGTAAATGAGCTCTTTAATGCCATCATAGTGTTGATGAGGCACATGCTTTTTTTGTATTTGCTCAAGCACAGATGACTTCTCCACCAGCTCTCTCTCTCTCTCTCTCAATACCTAGGTATCAGTATTAGGTATAAAGTGTGATTTTTATACATTATAATATATGAAGTGAATTAGGAAATGCTAATTCATCAGTATATGCTTGTGATGGAATGATAAACATTGGAGCTGGGTGTATCTCAGTGATAGAGTACTTGTTTAGTATTATG
This sequence comes from Nannospalax galili, assembly GCF_000622305.1. NCBI lineage: Eukaryota > Metazoa > Chordata > Mammalia > Rodentia > Spalacidae > Nannospalax > Nannospalax galili. The sequence continues at coordinate 429,767 of NW_008359443.1, forward strand.
AGGCCTTGGGTTTGAATCCCAAAAGCCAAATTTTAAAAACTGACTCAAAGCCAGACTTGGTGGTACACACCTGTAGTCCATGAAGCCAAGACAAGATTACTTGCCTGGGGGTCTGAAGCCCTTCTTGCACACAAGAAGTTAAAACTCTTCTCATCTAACTAGCAGCCGCTGGTCACGCTTTGTTTTATGGGCATTGTTCTCTTATTTGAGATTACACTTGGTTTGATATTCTTGCTTCTCCATATAAAATAACTGACATATTTCCTATCACTGTGACTCTTTTCCATCTTTATAACTAATATTCAGCTATTTTAAAAGGGTTCATTCATGGAATAACAGTCACAGCTATATTTTTAGTGGTGAGCGCTGCTTAGTGAGTGAATGAAAATTAAGTGATTTTTTTCTTTAGTCTCTAAGGTAGGGAAACTTTTAGAAGCATAAAAATGATCTGTAGGAATCAGACCTTCTGGTACTAAGATAGTCCTAATTCCCCCACTCCCATTTTGAACCCCAAATCCATGTTTCAGTTAAGGTCAAGGAACCCAGCATTGAGGACCATGAGGTGTTGAGCCATGCTGCTTCGGATGAAGATGTGTGTGCGTGCCTGGGAACAGTTACGAAGCCAGGTGATAAGGTGAGTGACAGTACTGTGCAGCCTAAGTTTTTTAGCTGTTTGGTTTCACATTCCATGTCGTTTGCTGAAAAGTTAAAGTTTCTCTGAGATCTGCTTGAAGTGGATCAGTGATGAAAATAGCCAAATCTGAGCATCAGAAGACCTTTGGGTCTGTAGGATGCATGATCTCCACAGTTCTGAGAAGCAAAACTACAAAGTGACTGCAACATGGGGGTGGGGGAGAGGTGTGTGTGTGTGTGTGTGTGTGTGTGTGTGTGTGTGTGTGTGTCTGCGTGTGCGCACGCGTCAGTGCATGCGTAAAGCTAATCAGTTCTGAGCAATGATGAAAAGACTATCACTGAACTTTGTCTCTATGAAGGTTTCTACACTTGACCTGAGCTCAGAATTGACAGCTGCTATGGTTGATGTTTGGGGTTTTTCTACATTTCATCTGGATACATCATGGTCTCATATTTCCCGTTTCTAGGCTGAAATACAAGAGATGTCTCAGGAGCCATTATCTTCAATAACTGTTTCCACTGGGAGCTTTTTAAGTTATGAAAACACAGATGTGAGCCTTACGGATCCAGGTACCGTCAAACTTTGTAAAGAAATTGACAGATGAGCAGCAGCTGAACTGGGCTGTGCTGGAGGGGAAGCATTGCTTTTTACAGTATGTTTGGGGTTGGGGAGCAGTTTCAGTAAGTCTGCAAAGGAAAACATGAGTGTTGAACAGAATGTTGTACATACGGTACTGTAAAAATGACAGTCACAGAGGCGCTCTATAGACTTCTGGCAACATTATGAGAAATATTCACTAATGATGCGTGTTCCCGTTTCCCAGAAGTCTCTATGAACAGATTTCCCGTTTGTACCAATCTCAGCAATGCGCATTGAAATAAGTCTCTGCCAAAGTGCCCAGGCGTTAAATCAGTGCTGCAGACGGCAGCTACATTTCTCATTAAACTTGATTTCAGAGTCGTCTTCAGAACAGCTGGACCATCAAGAACGAGAATCTACCACCAGCAAGCAGGAGGAAGCAGACCCTTCAAGTTCTGTGGTCCCAGCACCACAGGTTGCTCCTCCGCAGCAGAAGTCCTTAGATGCTCATGGGTCTCTGTTACCTGCAGGGGACAGGAGTGCATCTGACCACGCACACTTTGAGCAGATCACAGGTGCGGACATAAATGAGGCACAAGTGATTCCTGAAAAGAGAGACTTGCAGAGTAAATTTTTTTAAATTATTTTTTAGATTATTTTTATTTTATGTATATTATCTGCATGTATGTAAGTGCACCCGTGTCATGCAATGCCCATAGAGGTCAGAAAAGGGTGTTGAATTCTGGAACTGGAGTTATGGACAATTGTTAGCTGCCAGGTGGATGCTGGGAATCAAACCTGGGTCCTCTCCAAGAGCAGACAGTGCTCTTAACCGGTGAGCCATCTCTATCTTTTCACCTTGCATCCTTTTTATTGGTCGAATTTTGTATCTTTATGGGCTGTGCAGCAGCTATTCTACAGATAATATTGAAGGCATTTACAGGGCAAGGCATCTGGGAGCGTGTGAGTAACCGAACAACAGAAACAGACCAGCAAGATGGCTTGATTAAAGGTTCTTCCTGGCAACCTGGTGAGCTACCAGAGTTCAGTCCCTGGGACCTGTGTGGTGGAAGGAGAGCACTGACTCCTGCAGCTTGTCCTCTGACCTCCACAGCTGTGCTGCGGAGCATGTATATGCATGCCCGCACATACATTAAATATGTACATACATACATAAATGTAAATTTTTTAAAAAAGCTCAGAGAGGCTAAAGAGGTTCACTAGCACATAGCACATCTCTCTACCTTTATTATAACTGAGGCAAGGTAGAGCTCAAGGCAGGCAGACTAGGATTTGAGGCATTAAGTCGTGTCCTACCTGTGGGACACAGACAAGTTAACTCGCCTCTCTCATCTTCTGTAACAGAAAGGCGTAGAGGTTGAGGCGGTGCAGATGCAGCCCATTGTGTCCCTGGAGGTGGCCTTTCTCTTGTTTTGAATCATTGATCCTGAAGTGAGCTAAGAAAGAGCAGCAAAGCTTGTAGAAAAGCAGTTCATGTGGCTGCCACCTGATTAACCTCAGAAGCCTTCAGAGCTGGGAGGCTGGGAATGTGCATTTGTCAAAAATTTCCATTACTAGAAGATTCCTGTTTTCTCACACCTTGAGAATAATCCTGATTGGACTTTTTTTTAAAGCATCTGGTGATACGGGGAAGAAACTGGAATTGATTTTGTTGCATTAGCAACGTTAAAGCTTGTGGGGTTTTGTTTTTCGTTTTTTAAGGAAAAAAAAAAAAACAATAATCCCAGCTAATGTGGAATTAGCTAAGTAGACCAGGCTGGCCTTGATCTCAGAGATCCACCTGGCTCTGCCTCCTGAGCGCTGGGATTAAAGGCATGCGCCACCATGGCCTGGCAGGAAACATTACCGACATTTAATGAGCATGTGCTCAGTACTTATTCTCCAGGCTTTACTATAATTTTAAAAATTAAATGTATCTCTTTCTCCTCAAAATTCCAGCAGATGACCTTGATTTTCCGGAATTGGAACACGTGTTTCCACACTTGCATCATCAGCTCTTCAAACCCTTGGAACCACATGTAGATTTTGATCTGTCATCACCCTTTGGGTTATCTCAAGACAACAGGGACTCTTACCAGGTACACTGCCATTCATTGCAGTGAGTGTTGAAGGATAGATGTTTTGTTCTTTTCTTTTAATCTCATAAAGGTATTTTCATGGGTGTGTGTGTTTTGCCTGCCTGGATATAAGTGCTCCACATGCATGCAGTTGCTGTGGAGGCCAGAAGACAACGTTGGAGCCCCTGGAACTGGAGCCAGGAATGTTTGTCGCCACCATGTGGGTTCTGGGAGCTGAACCTAGGGCCTCTGCAAGAGCAGTCAGTGTTCCTAACTGCTGAGACAGTTTCTTGTGGTCCAAGCTTGAACTCAGTATGTGGCTAAGGGTGCCTCGTGTCCATGTGCTGTGATTACAGGTGTGCACCACCATTCCCAGCCTAGCTTTTTAACTTCTGTTGAAAAGGAAGCCTGACAGCCTGATAGTCGTGGAGAAGTGATGTCCCTTCTTTTAGTGGAGTAGCCACTGCTTGTTACCCATTGTACTAAATGACCTTCCACCTGTGCTTATGCAGGCAGCCTGAATCAAGTTCAGTGGGTCACACACAGAGGAAAGATGAATGGAAAAGGACTTGTGGGGAAGACAAAGGCTCAGGAGGAGCAGGGATGGTCATTTGTATCAGTTTGGTATATCTGACTGTTTAATCAATTCGGGACTAGAGAGATGGCTTGGTGGTAAAGAGCACTGGTTCAGTGCCCAGCACCCATAGGGTGGCTAACAATCGTTAAGTCCAGTTCCAGGGATCCAATGCTGTCCTCTGCATCCACAGGCATTGCGTGCATGGGTATACTTACATACATGCAGGGAACACACATAAAATTAAAAATTAAATTTTAAAAAATATTAATATTAATCCATTGAGAATCTAGGTTACTGACTTTCTAAAACTACTATTTTAGTATTTTTTTATGTATCTGTTTGGAAATGTGCATGTGAATGCAGTACCTTCAGAGGCCAGAAGAGGGCGTTAGGTCCCCCAGAGCTGAGGTTACAGGTAGTTGTGAGCTGCCTGACATGGGTGCTGGGAACTGAGCTCAGGCCTTACCTCAAACAGTAGGCCTCATCTCGTAGCTTGTGTGATGCCATGAAAGGGCTGAGAACCCTTCTGTTAGCTGTTTGACATTTTAAGTATTATTTACTTATGTGAATGAGTGGATTGCTTGCATGTATCTAAGTGCATCTGTGTTGTGCATTGCCCTCAGAAGTTAGAAGAGAGCATCAGGTTCCCCTGGAACTGGAGTTACATACAGATGGTTGTTAGCTGCCATATAGTTGCTGGAAACTGAACCCAAGAGCAGCTAGTACTCTCTTGTGTGTCTTTGTACACACATGTGCCAGCAATGGCATCTATGTGGAGATCAGAGTGTAGTTCTGGGAACTCTGGTCTCTTGTTCCTCCACGTGAGTTTTGGAGATCAAATTTGGGTTCTCTTTACATACCTAGTTATCTCACCGCTCTGCAGCCTGACATTCTGTGTGTTCTATGTAGTTCCTTCTTGTCAGAATATTATGTTTTAAAACTACTTGGTTTTTGTTCCGTTGTTTTAAGTCTTTCCAATGGTTGGGCAATTTAAGCCAGGCAGAACATAAAGCCCTGGGTTTATTCTCCAGCATTCATGTGGTCGGCCCGGGTGGGGGGGATTTTTTATATTGACAGCAATGAAGATTTGGATTTATCAGTAAGAACATCATTACTGCATGGCCTTTTATCTTTCAGCACAGCTCAGATTCTTCTGAAAAGCAGCATGCTAACACATCATCTGCAAGCACAGTTTCTTTTACTCCACTGAGAACCCACTTAAATCCTCTTAACACAAAGCCAGACCAGGACCCTGACATTAACCTGGCTAATGCGGCAGATCAGAGTTTTGTCACAGAAAATGCAGAGGGTATGTATGACTGGCTTAGAAAAAACTAAACTTCAAGACTTCAGGATTCTTGGAGGAGGGTTAATTTTTTTGTGTGTTATGAATGTACTGCCTTTATGTATTTTAAGTGCACCCATGTCATACGATCCCCAGGTCAGAAAGGCTGTCAGATTTCCCTGGAATTGGATTTAAGGATGGCTAGCTGACATGTGGGTGCTGGGAATTGAACCTGGGTCCTCCGTAAAGCAGCCAGTGCTCCTAACCAGTGTGCCGTCTCTCCAGCCTCCTTTATGATTCTTTACGTCCATTTGGGGGAATATTCCATAGCTCTTGATTGGTCCCCTTTCTGGCCCTCAGTGTGAAGAGAAATTCATTTCAGTAACAAAAGTAACATATCCTTGGCTTGCATTTGTACCATACTGAACTTCATATACCTTTTGTTACTACCTTCTAGAACTTGTGTATATACACATACATGTACACATTTCACACTAAATATTTTTGTTATTCAGCATTTTAATGGGGAAAGTTTTTAGTGTCTAATAATTGTAACTACAGTCTTGAGAAAGAAAATGTGGTGTTTTTTTTTTAAAAACCAGCTGAGGCAGGTGGATTTCTGTGAGTTCAAGGCCAGCTGGGACTACAGTAAGGAAGTGGGCATATCAACTTTTATTCCTAATATTGTAGGGCCTGACTTCCACTTTATTTGTAATTCACTTAAAATGACTGTATCAAGGTTTATTATTTCCTTTTTTTAAATGCAGGATCTGAACAAGCTTTTCAACAGCTTCTACCAGAATTTTCTTCCCAGGAGAGCCAGCATGCTGATCTACCAAGTATTTATAGCATTGAGGCAAGAGGCACTTGCCAAGGTGTGGAAGAGCAGAACTTTCCTTCTGAAATGTTACAAAATAAGAGAAAGAGTGTCCACTTCCAGGCTTCCTTAAGTTCAGTCTGCAGTTCATCTGATGATCAGTTGCATGTCCAGCCTAGCACTCCACAAGATTCTATCTCCAGTGAGTGTTCAGTGAAACAATTAGAAAACCGAGAAGAAAGGCTGGTCTTTGAAGAGCTATCCAGAAAAGCAGTTACAATGCTGCAAAGCCAAAGACTCACTGAAGGTGATAATACAGCCTGTAGCATTTTACCTCAGTTATGTGTTCCAGCAGTGACCATGGAAACTTCACTTCAGCCACCACAGTCAATTAAAATGGAGACGCCAAGAGCCACAAGAAGCCCCTCTCAACTAACACAACCAGATCCTGTTGAGTGTTCTCCATCATTCCCATTACAGAGCTCTATTCCAGTCTGGGTAAGTGGGATCTGTGTTATGTAACAATCCTTAAATTCCTGCTCAGAAGAAACAAAGGAGACTTTGGGTAACTTTCTTCTGAGATCCCTCTTAAGCCACTTTTTCCAGCTTCCCTGAGAAGTGAAGCTGGGCTCAGCCTGTGCTGGACCAAGCATCAAACGCTACGTAGTTTTCCCTCCTAACATGAGCAGCTCATCCTTCCTAGAGATTGAAAGCAAAGGAGCCGGAGGGCTGGATTATCGAGTGAGGCATGGACTCATAAACCCACGCTAGAGACCTAGTTGAACTGGTAAATAAATGCAAGTCAGAGAGTGCCTCACAAAAACAAAGGATCCAGAGTGATGGCTCATTGGTTAAGAACATTGGCTCCTTTGCAGAGGACCCAGGTTCGGTTCCCAGCACCCACCCCGCACAATCTCTCACCTCACCTACCCTAAAGGCCCTACTGATACTTGCTGGAGTGGACGGTGTCTTACGGCTGTTTTATTGTGCTGCACAGGAAACAGAATCTGGCTATGGGATAATGGAAGAACCAGAGCTGACTTTAGTAAGCATCAGTGACATCAGTGCTGCTGAAACAGATTTTGCAAATTTAACCCTAGAAGAGGGAGAGAATGAAGCAAACGGCTGTTTCCAGGTAAACTATCCCTCCACATAAGGTCTCACTGTGCAGTAAGTGGCTTATGTGGACATTCTAAAATGGATGAACCTTCACTTTGCCATCTTTTGCACTAGAACTGGTTTCCATGACTTTTTATGTGCTAGCTATATTTACCGGGAGAGTTTGAGTAGAAAAGCCCTAAACAGAAACTTGAGAGGATACCTGAGGGGATCCAAATCTGAGAACATAGAACCCAAGTTCTCTTAAATGTAGTAGTAGTATTCCTACAAGGATAGTAGATCCATACAAGGGTGTGGCAAAACAGACGCCAAAGGACATACACTGTCATGCAAAGCCTGGCTAAGCAGAAATAAAGGCTCAACTGCATGTAATCCCAGCCTAGATGATTTAATACTCAACCTTGACTTTCTTACGATTAGGCAGAAACAGAAACCTCCGATTATCCAGTGGAGCCAGAGCTTTTTATGGGACATTGCACAGTGATGGCACCTACAGGTGAGTCTCTAGTATCCAAAGGGGCTGGAGTGAGGTCCCTTCTAACACCTGGCAGGAAAAAAACTGCAGACCTGTAATATGAAATGAAGCAGGAACATTCCAGTTTCTAAAATTTACAGCCACACCAAGTAGTTTACAAGAAGCATTTGTAAAAAGAAAAAAGTCATTTATAGAACGATCCTACCAGAGACTGAGAGAGATACAGAATAAAGCTCGACTCCCTCAAACCAAAACAGCCAAGGAGACAGGAATGTCAGGTTTGCTGCCTTTATGAAGTACTTGGGGGAGGGGGAGCTGGCTGTGCTAACAGAATGTAGGTGCACAAGTCTGTTTGGCTCTCAGGTTCATCCAGTCACCTGAGGGGTGTGAATACAGTTAGAGTATCTCTGCCTGAAGAAAGGAGGTCTGCCCAAGCTCTGGGGCACCAGCAAGCTCTAAGGTAGAGAGAGACCTTTTTCTTACTTAAGTGTAGCAATTCGCCAGAGTGTTTGACATGCTTAGGTGCACATTTCTTACAGATTACACAGTCAGTCAGCTGAACTGAAGCAGCAAAGGGAGGAGAAAGCTAAGCAAGAAGCTTGTGCCCACAGCAGAGCAAGGGCAAAAGAATTTCACAAGGTGAGCAGCCCCACCTAGCTTCTCACTCACCCAAAGGCACGGACTCAAGCAGCTAAACTTCTTTCATTCCCTCCACAGAAAACACTAGAGAAGCTTCGAGCCAAAAATACATGCTAACTGTGTAAATGGGTTTTTTGTGTGTGAAATTAAGCAACTGATAATTATAAAGTGAATAAATCTTTATTTAAGAGATATTTCACGATTTCCCTTCACTGTCCATCAAAGCTGCAGAAGCTCAAGACAATCCAGATAATCCTGAAGAGAGAAGGCCATAAATCATAAACTCTTGAAACGCAGCATTTCCCAGGATCAACAATACTGAGTCTACTTGTATCTCCTCAGAACACAGCACTAGGAAGTGCCTCTGGCATTCTGTGGAGAGCCTCAATCTTTGGTCACAGCGTTAAGAGCTTTGGGTTTACAGCCCAACAAGCCCTCTTTGAAATGACCTACATATCTTTCTTCATGTGCATACCTTTCTCAGAGAAAGGGGTATTAATCCAGTTGTGCTTTCAGCCCTGAGAAGAACAAGAACAGCATCGTAGTCAGCTACAGCACTCAACCTCACACCTCCCCCTTCATGTAATGTGCCTTATTAGCAACTGAGCCATACAATAGATCCATGCCCCAAAGCATGCAGCATGGTTCTGAAATCCTCACTGATAAGATGTTCCCAGCAGGTTGACTGCTAGCAAAGTAGCACACAGAATACCTGGTGGGAGTATGTTTTATGGTCATGTCCACAGCAAATGAGAAACTGCATTCTTAAAGCCTTGGTAATGACCATTGTAAGCTTTTTGTCTTTTTGAGACAGGGTCTCCCTGTAGCCCCAGCTGTCCTGGAACTCGCTATGTAGACCAGGCTGGCCTTGAACTCACAGAGGTCCACCTGCCTCACCACCATGCCTGGCTGTGATTTACATTTTTAAAAGACTTACTTCCCACAGTTTATGTGAAAGACATATTTGTGATAATGTCAAAGTTCTCCACCTGTGGAAAAATGTAAAGGATTAAACAAATTCAACGTGAGGCACATGCACATTGCAACCTCACCACTCAGGAGGATGAGGCTACAGAGCAAGACTGTCTTGTTCAAACATGTAAACCTAATGGTTAAAGATGGCTTAAGGCATCCCACAGGTGGACCGCCCATCCCACAAACACCCAAATCCTAAAATGATTTGTTTACTCCAGTCTGCATTTATAGAATCCCTCTGACATGCATGATCAAAGACAAAGCCAATGTGGATGTTCAGAAAGGCCAGTCTCATTCAGCCCATTCAGAGCAGTTGAACATTTTGCCCATCATCACAACATCGTATGTCACTGGTCGTGTCTCAGTGCTGGGCAGTGAAACCCCATCTTTCCTCATCTAACTGCAATGCTGTAGCTTACACACAACACAAGTCGTGTATACTGACATTGAACATCTTACCTGAGATCTGTGACATCTAATTTCTTGAAGCCATTTACTGTAGGAACCTAGAAGGGTCACACAAAGTACTTGACATTTTGGCAAATATTAAAGTGAACACCACGTCATCACTTCAGCAAAATGTTACAGGTCTCATTGTCACCACTGCAATGCACTTACTGTGATGGAAGCAGAACCTGTCTCAATTTAGCCACATTGACCAATTCTGGACACTGACAAACAGTGCCCATTCTCACGTAGAATGAGGCTATGGAAGTTCTCCTGTAAAATTAGCGATAAACAATAGGAAAAGAAAGCCTTACCACTTTAGGATTCATCTGCTTCTCAATTGCTGACACCTAGAGAACAGATGGTACTCTGGATGAAGACCATTACGGTGAGGAAGGCTACTCAGCAGATCAAGCCTGAAGACCTGTGCTTGGTTCCTGGGATCAACATGCAAGGAGAACTTTTTAAGTTGCACTCTGACCTCCACAGGAGCAACCCCTCCACATCCTCCCACAATAAATGTAATTAGTATAAAATTTTAAAAATACACAACTGTATCAATAGAAATACCAGGTTTAATAGGCACTAAAGCCAAGAAAACCAACGATGCCAGATAGTGAATTTCTATTGCACTGTTCTTTGAACACACCAGCAGGAGGAAGCTGCTGAGTGCAGATACCATGCAGTGCATGTCAACTTGTTTCTATACTGTGCGTCTACTAGCACAGTCTCCCTATCTCCAGCTGTCATTTATTTTAGCTATACAGTCCTGATCATTATCTACTCTTCATGTACACACCAGAAACCAGGCTAGCCTCAAAGTTCTGATCTTCCTGCCTGTCTCCCAACTGCTGGGATTACAGGATGCTATACTTAGGAATATATCATCTTTAAACTTCAGGTCCTTGATGAATTAATGGAAATTTCACTTACCCATCTTAAAAATGAGTTCGACTCATACTCATTCCTAGAGACAGTACACAAAGAGACGGTTATCAAAATTGCAGTTTAAATTTACTGTCCAGAATAGCTGTCATCAGTTCTCTCAGAATTAACTTTTAGTTCATATCTGTATCATTCAGCAGTTGAACAGTTCAATTCATCATCTGAACTGTGTTCCCCAGATTACATTGCCACCAATTAAAACTCACCTAAGCCATCACACTCGGAATACTATGGTCTCCAGGATATGCCAATACCTAAGGCCAAAAGCCAAGAATTAGTCTCACAGTTTGTTAACTGTCTTGTAGTTCCTTCCCACGGGTCTAAACAGTCCTGTGCATCAAGCAAACCACAAGTGTTACTGTATGAGGCGTTTCCAACGATGTGTGGCTACTGGAAAAGCCCCATCGGGATAGACCTCAGTGTGCATGCAGCCCAGCAAAGCCCCACAAAAAGAAATGGTTTAAGAACTGCACTGTGTTCCAGCCAACTAATGCAAGAACACCTGTGAACAGCTTAACCATAAATGACAGATCATTTCAGGAACTGCAGTATTACAAAACATTTGCCTGGCCTAAGTGAGTCTCTGCTTAGATCCTTGCTTGGAGCACTGCACCCAAATACTTTAATTACAAGGCAAAGATTCTTTACTAAGCTGTTTTAGTAATCATTACATAAGACTTAAAAAAATTCTGATTTGGGGATTTATGAAATCTTAATAGCCTTCACTATTCTTACATTATACTGGCTAAATCATCTTGGTTGAAATTGACTCCAAATAATGTGTGCTTAAACAGGGAAATGGAGTTCTGGTCACTACCCTAGATTCACTTAGGCCAGAACCCTCTTACTCTTTTACGGAAAACCTATAAAGATTAGGTTTTAATAGATTAATAGTTTTATACATTAAAAGCTTTTATAGTGATATGCCAGTTTTTACACTTTTATTAATCTAAGACTGGCATTTTGGAAATAAGTACAATTGGAAAATATGAGGGAAATCCTTTTTCTTTTTTTTTTTCTGTTGGTCTTTTTGAGACAGGGACTCCCTGTAGTCCCAGCTGTCCTGGAACTCACTATGTAGACCAGGCTGGCCTTGAATTCACAGAAATCCGCCTGCCTCCCAAGTGCTGGGATTAAAGGCGTGCGCCACCACGCCCGGCTTTTTTTTTTTTTTTTTAAAGAAAAAAAACCTTAGTCATCTGCTTCAGCCCTGTAAAATGAAAGCCATGAAGATTTAGATTCATGAAGACAATGTACTCACTGCATTGAAACACATCCATTCACAGTAAGCAGAATCTTCAACTCCAGGCCTCATAAGACACGCCTTAAAAAAAGGAACATTGATCTATCACTCAAAATCAGTAATGCTGCTCCTATACGTTAGCAACCTATGCTTCGTGAACTATCCTCAGAACCAATCTCAACACTGTCACTGAGTGTCCTGTCATGTTCCTGCTCGTATGTATCAAGACTCACACTGAACAATGAGTCCTGGGTTGCAAAAGAGGATTTATTTTTGCACTTCGTCTTTCCTGCCTTTGTCCACCAGTTGAACAAAAACATGCACACAAAGTGCTACCAAACAGTTAAAACACAGAAGAGCCAGCTTTACAACTGTGACCACAGTAAATAGTTGCAGGGCTGGGCATGTTACACATGCATTTTAATTCCAATACTTGGAGGCAGGGGCAAACAGATCTCTGAGCTGAGACCAGCCTGGTCTACATAGTGAGCCCCTATCTCAACAAAGAAGTTGCAGTATTCTATAAGTATCTCAGGTGTGTAAGGGAAACAAACCTCAGGGGTTTCCCACCATTTCCCTGGATATATATATCTATCCCTAATCAAAGGGGAAGCTTAGGTTCTTATTAACATTAGAGCTCAACATTAGGATACAGGATTTTCAGGCATCTTAAACTTGTTTTGGGACAGGCCTGATACATGTGCCCATAATCCCAGCCTATTGCTGAGGTAGTTGGCTGAGGCCGCCTTGGGATAGATAGAGCCAGCTTTTCTTTTTATCCCTGACATTTCTTTTTAGGATTAAATGTCAACGACCCAGTACCCTGTAGAGTCTCTTACTCTGAAATTAGTACACACTGAAAAGACTTTATTAGGAAGCAGGCTTTCCCTGTAGCCCCAGCTGGCCTGGAACTCACTATGTAGACCAGGCTGGCCACCGCCTCCCTGGGAATGCATGGGCTGAAGCCGGCTCTTTCCCTTGATTTGTTGAGGGAGCTGTGTCAGTCTCTGTGGTGGCTCCTGGTTTGAGCCTGTATATTCCACATCTAGTTTTCTTCCTGGGAGGTCACGTTCTCTGGTAGTCTTTGCATCCTTTGGCATTCCATGTTCATCTCTTCAGGCATTTCTGACCGTTTGCCTAGTGTTTTCTGCCTTAGAAGTTCTCTCTTTAGACAGTGTGACTTTAGTATTCTTCGCCTTTTTTGGGAATTCTGAACTTATGATAAAACAGCTATCATCCTGCATTAAAAACAAATTGCAATTAGGAACTAAACTCAACAGCTACCCGTGGCTGAATCTCCAAGTCCATACCAGCATCTGTATTACATTTTCTCATTTTTTATCCTAAGCCCGAAAACTGTTATCAATTGAAATGTTCACTGAAGAATTTTTAAGGGGCCCGAGTGATGGTTAACACCTTTTAATCCCAGTGCTCGGGAGGCAGTCAGTCTTTGTGAGACCAAGGCCACCTAGTCTACATAGCAAGTTCAGGGTCAACTGGGGTGGGCTACAGGCAAACCCTATCTCACTCAGAAAAAGGACTCTCCCACGCCCCATTAAGTTAGCTGAGCTTGGGCCAGGCATGGTGGTGCATGCCTTTAGTCCCAGCACTCAGGAGGCAGAGGCAGGTGGATCTCTGAGTTCAAGGCCACCTGAGGCTATAGGGAGACCCCATCTCAAAAGTTAGCTGAGCTTGGGGTGGGAGGCACATGCAAAGCCCTGAGTTTGAGGACAGTCTGGGCTATCTAAGTTCCAAGCCACCTAGGACTATAGTAAGACCCTGTCTCAAAAAAGTTAAAGGTTGCAGGCCAGCCAGTCATGCCAATCCCTTTTCGCTGAAAGTTGGAGATCCTACAATGACTTCTGCCCTCCACACATCGGTGCAGTGGCATAGGGGCATGCGTACACACTAGACACACAAATTTAAGGCTGAGGCTATAGCTTAATGGTAGGGTGCCTTTTCATACATGTATGCACTAGATCCTGGACTTTGAACTCTAGCACTGGAGGTGACCAAAAAAGGTTATAGCTACAGTTTCAAGTATTTAAAACAGTTTAGTTCTGTATTTCCTGCATTAAACATAACTTCAAAGTTTAAATAGAGCTCCTTTCTTCCAAGAGCATAAAAATAAGCCACTTACTACCAATGTGATGTCACAGCCATCAGGTTCTGGATGTGTCACTTCATCTTCTGTTCTGAAACATGAAATGTGTCGTACTGTGAATATCTTACATTCTAACACAACTGAAACCAAGAGTCAAGGCAAAATCAGTCTCCCGCTTAATACCAAGTGGATGCTCTCCCTATGTGCAGCTCTGCTGAAACATAAATTATCCTAAGTGGCCCCAAATTCATGATTACCATCAAAGCACTTAAAACACTGACGGTAAGACATTTATAGCAGATGAACAAAACATGACCAGTTTATTTTACAAGGTCCAACTTACAATGGATCTTCAATAGGAGAAATGGAACCATCATCATCCAAATACTTGTATCTGCGACTGTCAAGGTCCTCTTTTTCTAGATCTTCACCAGCATCCATCTGTTTCAAGGACTCCTTAAGGTGGTGCTCATACTTCAGTTTTTCAATGTGGTTGAAAAATCCTCTTGCAACAGCTTGCTTCAAGTTAAAAAACAATTTATTCCTTATCATTATGCCTTTAATTTTGGCACTCAGCAGGCAGATTTCTATCAATTCCAAGCCATACAGAGCTATAGTGACATCTCTCAAAACCACCTCTTTAAGCTTACACTTAAATTTTGATGTAGCCTGTTTCCACTGCTTCCTAATAAAGCCTTTTTCTGTTCAGTGTGTGCTAATCTCAGAGTAAGAGGCTCTACAGGGACTGGACCGTTAAAAGTGTGATTTTAATGCTGAAAAGAAAATGTCAGTCTACAGTAAATTCCAGCTGGCTGGGGCCACAGGGAGACGCCATCTCAAATAAAAAAAAAACAAAACCAAACCTCCATGCAGCCCATTTGCATTTCTGGACCAAACATGACATCATCAAGCTAAGGCTGAGAGATGATAGCTCTGCAGTTAAGGGCTTGCTGTGGAAGCTAGAAAGCAGGAGTGGACCCAGAGCCAATGCAGATGTGATGTGGCTGGACTATAATTCTGTCCTTGGCCGCTAGGGAGCTGGATCCCTAGACCAAGACTGCCCAAATCACTGAGGCAGTGAAGGAAGACTTCCCTCACCAAGGTCTGGTTTGCATGTGCACGCCCAAGAGTAAAGTCTTAATCCTAGATTACAGACTCAATATAGCAACTAAGCATTCATTTAACATTTAACGCTCAAACATTTGAAGACCATCTGTATTTGTCACAGAATTAAAGCACATAGGCGTGGTGGAGTCAGATGGATCTTTCTGTATATCCACTGGGGAAAAAAAAAAATACTCCAGTGAAGATTCCACTCAGAACCCCTAGTGGTCTGAACTGAAGGTGAGAGATCTGTATGGAAGTTGTCAGAACTACCCTGTTGTGCCTCAGTCACTTCTGAACGCCTGTATGTGTTTAAAGACGTAAAATGTTGGCTCACCTCATAGGTTAAAATTTTCCTCCACGGCAGTGGCTCTCCTCCATTTTCAGACTGTGAAAATGGAAACACAGGTCCTTTTTCTTTTATTTGTTTCTTATCTATCTGTGATCGTCTACTGTTTTTCCTTCCCTCTGGTCTTCCCCTTGGTCTGAGTTTTGGCTTGTATTTTCTCTTTTTACCTTTTTTACGTTTCTTTTTCTTAAATCTTTCAAAAATAGCCTTTAAGGTCAAAGCTCTTGGTTCTAGAGATGAGTCACTTGATGAATCAGTTTCAGGGCTTGCAGGTGAGTTCAATTCTGCAGTGATGGCTCTCGGCCTTTGTTTAGGTGAAGGAGCACACTGTGTTTTAAATAAGCTGCTACCAGATGTGTCATCACTAGAAAAAAAAAATGGGATTACACAATTATTATTAGAAATGATCCCTATAGCAGTGGAGGTAGGAGATCAGGAGAGTTTAAGGTCACTCAGTAGCCTGCCAGCCTGAGGTGTCATGACCGACCCCCAAAATTACATTCCTTCCAAAACCAACTCGATACCTAGAAATAAAATATAAAAAAATAAAGATGGGCTCAGTACCAGCTAGCTACTGTCTCCTGGCTACCATACCTAAAATGAACACACAAGTTGTTAAAAAGTGCCATTTTATCTTTCAAGAGAAAACAGAACCACCATAAATTTTCGCATAAAGTACTAGAGCTTTCCATACTAGACAAAATCCCCCCAAAAATGTGGGTTCTCTAAGGTAAGAATGTGGTCCTGCGATGGAGAGATGGCTTAGCGATTAAAGAGCACTTGATGCTCTTCCAAAGAATCCAGAGTCTTGACTCCGGGGATCCATGTCTGCCTCTAACTGCAGCCCCAGGGGATCTGATGTCCTCTTCTGGCATCCGTGGGTACCCACGCGCTCGTGTCTATGCAGACACGTGCGTATTCAGCATAATAAAATCTTCCAGAAGAATGCCGTTTCACCTCTAAGGACATCTGGGTACAAACGCTCGATTGGAAAGGCCTTAACATATATACGACAGAATGCATGAAACTCGGTAGGGGAGCGCGGGGGGAGTACGGATTCGGAATTTAAGATCTACTATGGGACGTGCACGGAAACTCGATGAAGTTCTCTTTATTGACAACCCCAGCAGTGATCTCCGCTTTTCTTAATCCCAGGACTGAGCTGACCGTCCTGGCCGAGCGCACCGCTAACCCCGTTCTCCGCAAGCAGAGGCGGGAGCACGTGTGGGCGGGCGTCCAGTCTACACCTGGAGCCAACGTGCCGGGGCCCACAGCTCACCTCTGGCTTCCACTTTCCCCGGCTCCGTCGGGTGCCGGGCAGCCGGGCGCGTCCAGCTGGGACCGATCCATCCCTCGCTCCACCTCATGCAGCCTCCAGAAATCGTGACCCTCCCGACGGCTGCTGTTAACGGAAAGCGCCACACGGCCGCAGCGGGTGTGGACACCGGTCCACTGGACAGGAGCCCGCTGTGCCCCGGGCTGCAAACCTCAGGTTCACGTTGGGCTTCGAGGTCTCCACCACAGGCAGTGCGTTTTCAGTGCCACATCAGACACCCCTGCTCTAAGCGCACCTACCGACCCCGCCTCGGGCGGGCGGACTCCGCTGGCGGCTCCCGGCCTCCTCCGGCCGCCACAGGCTCCATGAACACGCCGGGCCTGACGGGACCCGCGACCGGCCGCCTGCGCCTCCACCGCCACAAAAAGGTCGGGCCCACGCGGCGGCCGGCCTATGACGGGACCTAAATCTCGCGTGAGCACCTAGCGGCGGGCGGGGACGAGGCCGAGGGGCGGGGACGAGGCCGAGGGGCGGGGACGAGGCCGAGGGGCGGGGCGTCCGACGGGGCGGGGACGAGGCCGAGGGGCGGGGCGTCGGACGGGACGGGGCGGGGCGGTGGGGGACGGGCACTGACAGCCGGCCTGGGCCCGGGAGCTCTGCGCGAGCGGAGTGCTGACGTGCCGGCGCGTGTGAAGACTTTCCGGGGTCAGGGCGCGTCACGGACGCTGGACATCCCGGAGGCAGATTTGTTTCCGGCTCCGCAAAGCGCGGTGTCGCGTCTCCCCGCGTCAGACGGTGAGGTCTTGGGGAGTCAGTGGAAGGGGGAGCCCGGGAAGCTGCACCCGGTCCCGACGCCCGAGCTCAGCTCCCGGACGGCGCGGGTCTCTGACCTGAACCGGGAGGGCGCGCTGTGAACCAGTTTGGTGTGGGTCGGGTTTTCCCTCAAGTTGATTATTTTCCGTGTTCAACCTCGTACATCATGCGTGATCCGCCCCTGCCTGTCCCTAGCTCCTAGTCAATGCCGTCTTGTGGTCGCGTGTGCTGCTGCACCCAAGCCCACCCTCCCACCGCAAGGACCGGCGCAGCGTGCAGTGTGGAAGGCCCGTGCACAGTGAGCAGTGTGAAGGTCCCGGTGCACACAGGAGGAGGCGTGCCCCCAAAGGTCCCGCAAGAGCCGGTCCCAGAATCCGAAGTTTTCTAAGTAAAGGAAAAGCACAAATTTTATTATGTTTACTTATATTGTGTATAGTCAGTTTCAAATATAGCAAGAACATTTAACTTTGCAGTATCGCTGAAATTTCAGTTCGTATTTCATAGCTTATACAAACATGCCTTTTGCCAACATTCTGTGGAATACAGCAGCATCGTCTTCGTGAACTTCCACATCGTAATGCCCCAGGAGTCTAATGGGGCATTACCGGCACCTGTCAGTGGGGTGGCACCATGTGGTGAGGGCCACCTTGGTCCTGCTCGTGCTCCACTACCCTGTGACCTCAGTTGAACAAAGTTCAAATATGAAGTTATTGGCCTGGTGCTGTAGCTTGGTGGTATAGCACTTGCCTGATATGCCACGCCCTGAGTTCAGCCCCAGACACCACCAAAAAAAAAAAAAAGACAATGTGAGTGTGCAGTGTGATATATGCAGATACATGAATAAGCTAATCCTGTGTGACTGTGCCTTACCAGTCTCATATGCCATGTTTCATAAATAGATGAAGCTAAAATTAGCATCTATTGTGTGCCATATACTTGGAAGGCATTAGAAGTCCAGTCCAGGGCTGCAGAGATGGCTCAGGAGCACTGACTGCAACACCGACCTGTCAGCTGACAAGCCCTTAACTCCAGTTCCAGGGCATGTTCTGCCTTTTTCTGGCCTCCAAGGCATTTCAAGCAGGGGTGCACTTAACATTCAGACAAAACACCCATGCATATAAAATAAAAAGAATCCAGTCTAGTAGGAAGAAGCTAGCTAGACATGATCACGGTAGACTGCCGTAGGATCCCTCTGATCTCACTTTAGTGGCTTCTTCACAGCTGAAGGTGCGGGGTGGAATAATAGCTCTGGCTCTGAGTGCTTTTGAATTCTGTTTCTGCCACTTAGCAGTGATCTGGGGTAAATTCTGTGTTCACTCCAGCCTATTTCCTCTCCTGTGAAATGAGGATAATACTGTCTGTCTCAGACGTGCATTTTTCTGTCTGGTTGGTTGGTTGGTTGGTTTGGTTATTTTGAGACTCTGTCTTACCACATAGCTCTAACTGGCCTGGAACTGCATTGTAGACCAGCTGGCCTCGGTGTCACAGATAACTACTAGTCTCTGCCTCCTGAGTGCTAGGACTAAAGGCATGTGTCACCATACCCCCACCATGTAGCAGAGTTTCTGATGTATCTGGTAGGTTGCCATTGTCAGCCTATCCCTTTCCCTGTGTCTAGGCAGCTCTTACCCAAATGCCACCTGTCCCTGTTCTTCCCTTCTTTAGAACCCATTTCTGGGCCTTACACCCACCAATTAAATCAGGAAAGTAAATATTATTTGGCTTTATTTGACTCAAGACTGTTCTGAAGTCACTGACTATACATGGAAACCATTCCCTTGCTATTTCAACTCCGGCCCCACCTTCCTCTAGGTCCTGGGCGCAGGCATAGTAATACTATCTACACTGCAGGCCTGCCTGAACATCTGAGTTCTAAACCAGTTATTCATGCTGAAGCTGCCATGGTCAGACTTTGTTTCTATTTTGGTAAGGAAATCAAACAGACAAACAGACTGACCTTCTTTTAAAAACAGAGTTATAACAATTGGGAAGTGTGCTGGATAGCTTCAGTGTACACGCCTGGGTTGAGGAAGCCTCAACTGGGGCTCCATTAGACTGGCCTGTGGCTGTGTCTGGGGCATCTTCTTGATTACTGAGTGATATGAGAGGGCCCAGCCCACTGTGGATGATGCCACCCCTGGGCAGGTTGTTCTGTATTGAAAACAGGCTGAGCAGGGGCCAGGGGAGCAGCCAGTAAGCAGCGTTCCTCCATGGCCTGTGCTTCAGCTCCTGCCTCCAGGTTCCTGCCCTGAGTTCCTACCTTGGGCTCCCTGATGAACTGTGATCTGGGAGATGTAAGCTGAATAAATCCTTTCCTCCCCAAGTTGGTATTGGTCAGAGTGTTTTGTCACAGCAATGGAGAAACACACTAGAACGGAAGGTATTTGACTCTAACTTGAGTTCTTGTTTCTGCTAAAGTATGATTGTCAAAAGTGCTTTAATTTTCCATAGTGTGTACTGAATGTACAGAGGCCAGATGTGCTAGTAAACAAGTGGTTCCCCACACCTAGGAGGTTAAAGCCAAAGGATTTCAAGTTCCTGGACCACATGGTGAGTCCTGTCTCAACAAAACAAAACAACAGACCAAAAAAGCAATAATAAATGAATAGACTCTTCATTGTGCAAAATTCTGAATCGTTCATAAAAAAGGAGGTATTTCCTGGTTGCCTAGTAAAGAATGTTATGAACCGGTGACACCAGGGAGATCCCGATAAGAATATGTGAGACCTGTCTGTGTACATACATACATGCATACAGGTGTATATCTGAGATTACTTCAAGTAAAATCAAGATGCCTTCTAAACAATTATGGATTATTCAATTGAAAAATACATTTAAGTTCATTGAAATGTCGTTATAGCAACAGTCCATCTTCAGTTATTTATATCTTATTTAAGAGACCAAGCAGCTTGTCAAGTGTTAAATGACTACAATGAGATCTGCGATGAAGGACTAACGTGAGTGCCACCTGTCCCCTCCTGAAGCAGGAGGAGGGTGTGTGCCCAGGCAGTCCTGGCTGGCTTGGACAATGTGGGGAAGGCCCGTGGCTTTTTTCAAAGAACGAAAATGTCAGATGCTAAATGTACACAATAACATGTTCCTGGAGGATATGTGTTTAGGAAGTATTGTCAAAAAGAGAAACCCCAGCTGGGCATGGTAGCACACTCCTTTAATCCCGTGCTTGGAAGGCAGAGGCAGGAGGATCTTTGTGAGCACAGGCCAGCCTGATCTTACATAGTGAGTTCCAGGCCAGCTGAGGCTTCAGGGAGAGCTTGTCACAAAAAGACCAAAAAAATAAAAAGTTAAAAGTAGAAATCCCAGACAGTAAGATAGCTCACCAAGTATAGGCACTTGCCCCCAAGTCTGATTACCTGAGTTTGGTCCCCAGGACCCACATACTGACTCCCTCAAATTATCCTTTGATGTCCACACATGAGCTGTGTGGCACACACACACACTTGCACAGGTGCGTGCATACATAGTTTTTTTAAAATGTAAGAAAAATTAAAAAAAAATAGAAATACTGCTGGGCAAGGTGGTGCATGCCTTTAATCCCAGAATTTGGGAGGCAGAGGCAGGTAGATCACTGAGATCAAGGCCAGCTTGATCTACATAGTGAGCTCTAGGGACTACAAGGAGACCCTGGTTCAAAAAGACAAAAAATAGAACTAATAGTCAGGTGGTGGCAGGTGGATCTCTGTGAGATTGAGGCCAGTCTGGCCTACATAGCAGAGTTCCAGCCCAGCAGGGTCCACACAGAGACACTGTCTCACCTTTCACTTGCTGGGTTAGCATGTTTAAATGTTTAAAACTATTCAGATTAATGAGATGTTCCATTAACAGTGCTTAGAGGACGCCAGCTGTGCTCTGAGAAGCTGGCCAGTTCTGACTGTCCCATGGTGTGATTGACCTGGAGCGAGACACCACCCCACGCCCACCCAACACCTCCCTTTCTTCTCACATTCCTTTTTTCTCAGTCTGTGCTTGTGCAGCTCATCACCTGAACCCGGGAAGTTAAGTGTTCATTTCTGCATATGCCTATCCATTTTCTGTAAAGCAGACTTTCCATGTTTTTGAAATATAATTTATAATTGGTTACACTATCAGATTAGCTGAACACTAAAACTGCTTACCATAAAAGTATGTTTATTTGTAAATTAAGATAAAACTTTGATTTTCAGAACTTAATCATTCCATAGGTTTCCATCTCAATTAGTAACTAAAATTTTCTTTCATAAAAATGATAGATAAAAGGAACGACTCCAATGTAGACAAATGAGAGTTAGCAGCATATCTTATAGTATGATAATTAAACTCCCGCCCCCCCTTCTTTAGTAGAATGACCAATTTGGGGCATTTCATTTGTTCTGACATCTACTTTTAAAATAATATTTGTTCTGGGGCTGGAGAGAATGCTCAGCAATTAAGAACACTGGCTGTTCTTGCAGAAGACCCAGGTTCGAATCCCAGCACCCACATGGCAGCTAACAGTCTGTAACTCCAATTCCAGGGGATCCGACAGCCTCTTCTGACCTCTGTGGGCATTGCATGACACGGGTGCACTTACCTACATGCAGGCAATACACGCAAATACATAAAAATAATAAATAAAATATTTTAAAAAATAATATTTGTTCTATATTTAAATAATAATAATAATAATAACGAAGCCATTGAGATGGCTTAAGCGAGTAAAGGTGCTTGCCACCAACTGATGACCTGAGTTCAACTCCTGGGACCCACCTGGCAGGAGGCCAAGCTGACTTCTGATCTTCACATGTGTGCTGTGTCAGATGCACACACACACTAAATGTAAGAATTTTTTTTTTTAATTTAAATGATACTGCGGGGCTTGGTGGTGCACACCTGTAGTCCCAGCACTTGGGAGGAAAAGGCAGGCAGATCTCTGTGAGTTCAAGGCCAGCCTGGGGCTACAGGGAGACCTTGTCTCAAAAAGACCAAAAGAAAGAAATTTTTTAAATGATAGTCTAAAAACTTAATTTTTAGCTTAAATGTCAGATCTAGAGTAGGAAACACAAATGATCTATTAACGCCTGTGTATGTGTTGCTATATATCATATATCGTATGTTTTATGTGTTTAACAGTATAGGCACAGACTGTTATCTATAACCACTTATTTGTAATCCCAGTATGTACCTTGTGTTTCAAGACCATATTCTTAGACCATCTATTAGAAGAGTGCAGGTAGGCTGGGCATGGTGATGTACACCTTTAATCCCAACACTTTGGGGAAGCATAGGCAGGTAGATTTCTATGAGTTGGAGACCATCCTGATCTACACAGCAAGTTCCAAGCCAACCAGGGCCATACAGAAAGACCCTGTCTCAAAAAAAAAAAAAAAGAGTGCAGTTCAGGCTGAGTACATAGCTCAGGGGAGAGTGCTTTCCTAACGCGAAGCCTTGGCCCAACCCCCAGCACTGCAAGAAAAAACATGAAAGGGAGGAGAAAAGAACAAATTCAAGATAGGCCAGCACAGGTGGACATAACATGCAGCTTCTCGGTTTGTTGGCTACCTAGCAGTTGGTTTGAAAGGTTAAAATAACAGTGTTGAACAGGGCATAGCACTCAGCATGCATGAGGCCCTGGGTTCTATGTCCAGCACTGCCGGGGGCGGGGCGGGGGGAGAGGGAGGAGAGGAAGGCAGGCAGAGGTCTCTTGCTGACTGCTCACTTGCACCATGACGTGCTGGAAGCTGCAGTTGCTTTTCTGTGAGTGAAATTGCTGGGCACTTTGCTCCCTTTACATAAGTGAACTCGGGTACAGAAGCCAAAGTGCCCTTGGCCCTCCTCACATAACTGAACTCCAGCATTCATTTCCAGAACAGCGACTGCTCCCAGTACCTTGTGAACTTGGTTAATTAGCCAGCAGCTGCTGTGTGCGTGGCCTTGCTGCTGAAGAGGAGATGGCCTGTGCTGAGTTTTCTCTTCATGTGCCAAGTCTAGAGGAGCTTGCTGAAGGTAACACGTTACTGTGGGTTTTCTAAGACTATCCAAAGAAACAGATTACAGGAACACTAAGATTTTATTAATTACTTATGTCTATAGCTTATGGAAATGATACTTTTTGTTTGTGTTTGTCTGGGGGAGGTTTGTCTTTTTGAGACAGCTGGCCTGGAACTCACCATGTAGACCAGGCTGGCCTCGATCTCACAGAGATCCACCAGCCTTTGCCTCCCAAGGGCTGGGATTAAAAGTCTGTGCCACCATGCCTGGCTAAAGTGGTACTTCTGATACAGTATTTTCCATATCAGTATCTGTTTTGTTTTTATTGAAAAAGTGCAAAATTCTGTTCCATAAAAAATAAGCTCATCATTTATGATTTTTTTTTACAATGGTATAGACATTTACATTTATTTTATCTTGATCTTAACAAAATGGAAATTGTTTTATTTCAAAATCTTTATCATCTCTGAAAACTGCACATAATATAAAAAAATCAGTACTTTCTACATATGGACATGCAGGTGTGGGATTTGTTTTGTGTGTGTGACACAGGGTCTCAACTATGTAGCCCTGGCTGGCCTGGAACTCACTATATAGACTAGGCTGGCCTCCAACTCACACATATCTGCCTGCCTCTGCCTCCCAAGTGCTGAGATTAAAGGCCTGTGCCACCACACCGGCAGGTATGAATATTTAATTACAACAAAAAGATGAGTGTAGATAAACCCAAAGTCCTTTCTGTTCCCACCCCCAGGACTGGTGGCCCCTCTGTACTCTGGAAGCAGGCATTGTCGTGAACATGTCTAGGCTCTTGCCAGCTTCATACTGAGCAGAGCTGCATGATGCAGAGTTAAATACTGTGGACATGTTGGGCGTCGTGGCGCACGCCTTTAATCCCAGCACTCTGGAGGCAGAGGCTGGTGGCTCTCTGTAGCTTTGGGACACCTGCGTGTTTCTGTGTTTGTGTCGTGACACAGCACACCCACAGGAAGACACACCATCTCAAATACACAGTTTTCAGTAACACACGTGTATACAGCTGTAAGACTGCCGTCCGGAGCACTACCTGTGTCTGACACACTTAGAGTGGAGCCGTGCAGTCTCTGCTCTGCAGCTTTGGCTGAGCATTTTCTCGGTAGCCCTCGCTGGGGCTGGGGCTTATGATCCTTTCAGAAGGCCTTTGAACCAGCCCCCACCCCCAGCAAGGGAAGCTAGCCCTCACCCTGTGCAGTCTTTCTCTGCAGTGGGCAGTAACTATGGGCATTTACTCTTAGCATCCATTATAGCTTCTGTTGTGTCAAAGTCCAATATATTCATCAGTAAGACCATTTCTTAATTAGCAGTATAGCTTAGTGGTAGAACATGTGCCTAGCCCACTGGGGTCCTGGGTTCCAGTCCCCTTTTTTATGACTTTAGGTTGTGAACGCAGCAAAGAAAATTGGAAGGAATTTATTATGTGGTGGCCAGACTTTCACCTAAGGTAAATAACCCTTTTCCGGGTCTTTGCTAGTTTTGCAGAAGGGGCTAAAGGAGAACTTTGCTGCTGCCCAGGTCTCCGTGGTTGACTGCCCTGATCTGACTAAGGAACCATTTGCCTTTCCTGTAAAAGGTATGCGGTTATCTAAATATGTGTTTGGTTTTCAGTCATAATCTGTTTCGGAAGCCGGTATTATTTCACCTGGAAATAGAGGCTTCCATTACAGATTTTAGGCTCAGTCCTGCTTCATTTTTAGCTCACTATTTTCTTACATTGGTCAGATTTCCTTTTACACCTTGTGTGAAAAGATGGTATTTGAGATACTTCTCAAGCCCTGGGGTTTTGGTTATACAGATACTCAGTAGCCTAATTCATTTTTTTTACATTAACTTATTTTGTGTCTGTCTGTATATATGTATGCACATTGCACGGTGTGTGTGGAGGTCAGAGGACAACTTTGTAGAGTTGGTTCTCTCCTTCTACCATGTGGGGTCTAGGAATCAAGCTCAGATCATCTGGTTTGGTGGCAGGGGCCTTTACCATCTTGTGGGTCTCTGGCAGGCTAATTCTTGATATTACAAGAGTTTTGCTTTTAATTTCCCAAGTGATTTATGGAAACTTTCTTTAATTTTTGGTTTTATGTATTTATTCAAGATCAGAAACAATCTTAAAAGGCTTGTAAATAGGGGCTAGAGAGATGGCTATGCGGGAAGAGAACTTTCTGTTCATGAAAGGACATGAGTTCAGTTCCTAACACCCACGTCAGCCTGGAACTCCAGTTCCAGGGAATCCAGTACCCTCTTCTGACCTCTGTAGGCATCTGCACTCACATGTACATACTCACAGATACAGAGACACACAGACACACACACACACACTCACACACAGACACACACATATACACACCATTAAAAATCTTCTAAAATAATTTTTATTTTATATGTATGAGTGTTTTGCCTGCATGTATGTAAGTGCACCCATGTCATAAAGTGCCTGCAGATACCAGAAGAGGGCGTCAGATCCCCTGGAACTGGAGTTACAGATGGTTAGCTGCCATGTGGGTGCTGGGAACCAAACTCAGGTCCTCTGCAAGAGCAGCCAGTGTTCTTAGCCACTGAGCCATCTCTCTGGCCCTCATAAATCTTTTTTTTTTTAAGGCTTATGTT
Source organism: Nannospalax galili (assembly GCF_000622305.1). Classification (NCBI taxonomy): domain Eukaryota; kingdom Metazoa; phylum Chordata; class Mammalia; order Rodentia; family Spalacidae; genus Nannospalax; species Nannospalax galili. The sequence goes on from NW_008359443.1 coordinate 455,833, forward strand.
TGATTCTTCTATTAAATACTGATAACCCAATTGCCAGATGTGGTGGCACATGCCTTTAGGCCCAGCACTCAGAAGGCAGAGACAGACGGATCTTTGTGAGTTCCAAGCCAGCTGGGGCTACAGGGAGACCCTGACTAAAAAAGACCAAAAATTAAATAAATTCATACATACATACATAAATACTGATAATCCTTCAAGGAAATGAATATTGGCTGAGTAAAATACTCTCAGTGTGACAGACATTTGGATTAGATGTGTTGATTCTATGGCAACCTTGCAAAGCAAGCCTGAGCTCAACTTGTTGCTCGGAGAACTGAAGCCTGAGAGAGGCGAAGTGAACTCTGTCAACCCCAGTTGGCCTCACGTGCTCCTAGGGCTGTTTCAGAAGTCTGACCTCCTCCCACTGTGCCCTGCTGCATCCTCACGTCATCATGTCCATCACCTAGTGCAGCTCTTGTCTGTGGATCATCTGCTCTTTCCATGGAAAACTTTCTTAATCTCCAAACTCCAATGGCGCCTGTAAGATTTCTGCCCTCTGTGTAGCAAAAGACACAGAGCAGGTCCATGTACTCTGCTGTGTAATGTGCTGACATAACACTGGCAAGACTTTTTCTCAACCAAGAAATAATTATTCCCACTCTGCTTTAAAAAGTGCCTTCTCAGGGCTGGAGAGATGGCTCAGCAGCTAAGAGCACAGGACCTGAGTTTGATTCTCAGCACCCACAAGGTGGCTAACAACCGTCCATACTCCAGTTCCAGGGGATCCGACGCCCTCTTCTGATTTCAGCAGATATTGCATGACATGGGTGCACCTACATGCAGGCAATACACTCATACACAAAATAAAAATAATTTTTTTAAAAATATGGAACACTTCACGAATTTGCGTGTCATCCTTGTGCACGGGTCATGCTAATCTTCTCTGTATCGTTCCAATTTTAGTATATGTGCTGCCGAAGCGAGCACAATAAATAAAATATTAAAAAAAAATAAGTGCCTTCTCCCAAATTGTACCTAGCTGTGTTCTAGTAATTACTGAGGATGTTAGTAGAAGGGTACAGCTCTAGCCCTCACCTGCCCAGTAGCCTGCAGTGGCCTGGTGCCACCAGCCATGGTAAGCTGCACTAGGTGGCGATGTCAAGGACTTGATTAAAACAGGACACTGGGTATGATGCTGTACACCTTTAATCCAGCACTAAGGAGGCAGAGGTAGGTGGACCCCTGTGAGATTGAGGCCAGCCTGGGCTATATAGTGAGTTCTAGGCCAGCTGGGGCTACAGAGAGACCCTGTCTCAAAACACAACATGAAACAACAGAACAGGTCAGGAGCACCGGCTGCATCCACCATCCCATCTCTGCAAGTTCTAAAACTCTACATATGTTCTACTCTTACATATGTTCTCAATAAATTAGCATCTTCTGAAATTTCACACTTAAATGATGTTTGCCTGCTTTTAAGATGGCTTGTGTTTTCTTTATAGGCATCTGTGGGAAAACCAGAATTGCAGAAGTAGGAGGTGTGCCTTACTTAATGCCTCTTGTAAACAGAACAAAAGTAAGTGTGCTTTTACTCTTCCATTCACGCAGACTGCAGAAACGGGGTGATTCCTGTTTGTCACTAGAGGACTGTTGATCAGTGTGGCAATCGAGGAAGCTTTCGCGCTGTTAAAAGTAAATCAGGAGCCAGCAGTGGTGGCACACACCTATAGTCACAGCACTTGGGAGGCAGAGGCAGGTGGATCTCTGTGAGTTCGAGGCCAGCCTGGTCTACATAGTGAGTTCCAGGCCAGCTGGGGCTACAGGGAGACCCTGTCTCAAACAGACCAAAGAGGGAAAAACATCAGGAAAGTGGCATGTACAATATCAGTATTTTCTTCTCTGTAGGTTTACGATCTGAATGAGATTTCAAGAAAGATCAAACTGCCTGGAGCTTTTATTCTTGGAGCAGGGGCGGGCCCATTCCAAACCCTCGGGTTCAACTCTGAGGTCAGCATGTGTGTAATATCATGTTTTACTGATTGACATTTGGTGTAGTTCTGCCCTTTTACTGCCCTGTCAGAACCTATTTTAGCTGTGTGGTGGCTCATGCCTTTAATCTCAGCACTCAGGAAGCAAGACGCAGGCAGATTTCTGTAAGTTCCAGGCCAGCCTGGTCTATGTAGCCAGTTCTAGGATAGCCAAACCTACATAGTGAGACTCTGAGTGAAGTATAAGTGGTTGGTCTCTCCAGATTAGCACTACAGAGTACACTAGGCGGGCCAGTGGTAATGGAGTACCAGTCCTCACTTTCAGAATTCAGGGGACCGGGTTCAGCCTAAAAGATACTTTTTGTAGGGGGTGTGTGGTGTGTGTGTGTGTGTGTGTGTGTGTGTGTGTGTACATGCACTTTTGGTTTTGAGATAGTTTCAGCTGGGCTCAGACTCACAGTCCTCCTTCTCCAGCTCCTCAGTGCTGGAATTAGAGTCCCCCACATGCCCAGCGAGGTTCGCTCTTTCTTACCATAGGGCCCCTCCACTTCTCTGTAAATCTTTGCTTTGGTGTGAAAGCAGCTTTAGATTTGGAGATGAGTGAGCCAATGGATCCATCCTAGAAATAAAATAGCAAGAAATAGTCAGGGTAGTCCAGTGGTTACTTTTAAGTTAATGACTAGTTAGGGCTAGGCATAGTAGCACACACCTTTTATCCCAGCACTTGGGAGTCAGAGGCAGGCAGATCTCTGTGAGTTCAATGCCAGCCTGGTCTACATAGTGAGTTCCAGGCTACAGGGAGACCCTGTCTCAAAAATAAAAAAAATAAAAAAGAGTTAATGGGTTAATGGCTAGTACTGGTGCATGACATGTATTCTGTGTACAACATATTTAACATGCTTTATGCCGTTTAGACTAAATATAGTAGTGCTGCCCATGACATATGCTAGTGAAATGCCATGTTCTTCATATTTCCTGATGACAAGCCTCAGGCTGCCCACTCACTTAAACCTCTTTAGATGGGTTATTAATCAAAAGTCACATGAGTTCTCTTGTAATGAAATAACTTGCTTACTCTTCAAGAGAGAAGTATTAAAATATATGATTAGACATTTTGAGCCAGGCATGGTGACTCAGGCCTATAATCCCGACATTTGAGAGGTCGAAGCAGGAGGATTTCCCTGAGTGTGGAACGAGCTCAAAGAAGGCATTTTGCCAGATACAGTGGTCCACACACTCATCTGAGCTCCAAGGAGCATGAGGCCAGAAGATCCCGAGTTTATGAGTTCCAGGCTAGCCTGGACTCCATAGCGGGTTACAGCTCAGCCTGACTGACAGCGAGAGGTGGTCTCTAGGAAAAGGAAATGATTGTAAATGTTTTATGCAGTCTTTGTGTTAGATTCCCATAGCTGTGACAAAATGACTGCAAAGGCTGCTTTCTGCTCCTGATGTCAGAGCAGCTGCTTTGCCCCAGGGCTCTAGACCTGTGGGGTAATAAAACATTGTGGGGCACACATGGCAGGACAAAGCTGCTCACACTGCAGGAAGGGGAGAGTCACCTGTTCCCCAGAGTCCATTAAAGGCCATAAATGGATTAATCCATTCGTGAGGTCAGAGCCTCCAGAGGTCTTACTTCTGAACAGTTCTGAACTGAGGATCAGGCTTCCAAGCTTGAGAATTGGGGGGGCACTGAAGATCGAAGCCATGACTCTTTCTTCCTGTTTGGGCTTTTTGTTTTTTGTAATTTAAAATTAAATACTTAACATTTTTGCTTGTTTGTTTTGTGGCACTAGGGAATGATATTATTATTATTAAGATTTGAAGTAAGGGCTAGGAATGTACGTCATTGGAGGGCACTTTCCTAGCATGAGTGAAGGTCTGGGTTCAATCCCCAGTGCCACAAAAATATGCGACTATAAAGACTTGAAATACCTTAAAGTCTGAAAAAAACATTTTATTGCATTGACACTATTTTCTTTTCAGTTTATGCCAATTGTTCAAACAGAAAGTGAGCACAGCCATCCTGTGAACGGAAGTTACTTCGCCCGTGTTAACCCTGCAGATGGAGGATGTCTGCTGGAGAAGTATAGCCAAAGAGGCCATGATTTTGGGTGTGCGTTACTGGCTAATCTTTTTGCCAGCGAGGGCCAACCTGGCAAGGTGACTTTGCCCATAAGAATACAGCATTCTTTAAGTGTCTCAGATAGCTAAAGCTTTGAGTTTTTACTACCCCAAAGATAGTTTTCCTAAGAGAAGCAGAAGTAACAATGTCAAAGCTTTTATATAAGCTAGTTAATAAAAAATTAGAATAGTGCAGGCAGGCTCAAAGTCTTCCTTAAAACCAAAGTTAAGAATATTTCCTAGTCAGGACATGTTTCTGAGTAACTGAAAGGTAATAAGATATTCATTTAGGAGTTTCTCACTTCCGTTAAGGCACTCTGCTGGAGCAAATAGATGCTGTCTGCTTGTAGGTGGTGCAGTATCTGCTCTTCCGTTGCTGACACAAAATACCGTGACTAAAAGCAACTTAAGGAAGAGAGGGTTTGTTCTGGCTCATGGTTCTGGAGGGGCAGAGTCCATCTTGGTGGGGAGGGCGCAGCAGGAGCAGGAAGCCGGTTGGACAGGTCATCCACACACAGGAAGCAGAGAGAGAACAGAAAGTAAGATGAGGCTATGCACCTGCAAAGCTCACCCTCGGTGACTAACTTCCTCTAGCAAGGCTCCACCTCTTAAAGGCCCCATGACCTCCTCAAACACCACCACCCACCAGCTGAGGGCCAAGTGTTCAGACACTGAGCCCATGGGGACATCCTCATTCAGACACCACAGGTCGTGAACAGATACTTATTTCTGACCAACAACATCGTGCTAGAAATGGGGGAAATGAGAACAGCCAGAGAGGGAGAAGTAATGAGCTCGATTCCAGTGTTAGCATTTGTGAGGATTTCCACTTGTAAGTGAAGACGGCTACTTCAGCTAATAGGAAGTGAGATAGAGAAAAAGGTGCCGATGCCACAGGGGAGCCTCGTCTGGAGTTCTATACCAAGTGAGGTCATCTGAACCGCTCCAGCCCATGTACCAGGTGGATCTCTGTAAGGCGATAATTCCCCAACTTTTCCCACTTTGGCATACACGGCAATGGTCTCTAGCATTCAGAACGGAACTCAGTTCAAGGGCTCATGAGTAAGATTGCTGAAGTTATAAAAATTATATATAACTAAAGTGTGTGTGAGAAAGAGTGAGTCCGTATATGCCTCCGTGTACATGTGAGAGAATCTCTTTATGCCTGTGTGTGTGTGTGTGTGTGTGTGTGTGTGTGTGTGTGTGTGTAATTAAGGTACATGAGGACTGAGACACCTCAACTGGGATCTGGTCACGGAGCAGGCAAGAATATTTAGTTGCGGCAGCTGTGGTGGCAATCCGCATAGACTTCTAGAGCTTACTCGGCTGTGCCCACTCCTCCGTAGGTCATTGAGGTGCAAGTCAAAAGAAGAACCGGACAGCTCAACTTTGTGACCTGCATGAGGCAAACTCTGGAGAAGCATTATGGGAACAAGCCTGTGGGGATGGGAGGCACCTTCATCGTACAGAAGGGAAAAGTCAAGGCCCACATCATGGTAAGGGCTCTGTGTTGGCTTGCATGAACACATATGGATACATGCCCATGGATACATGCACATGCTTAAGACCTTAGGATTCCTAAGTGTATTAGGAATTCTGCCTTCAAAGACACACTGAACAAATCATTTTGCTATGAATGTACTACTTTAAAATTTAAACAGCAGCCAGGCAGGGTGATGTGCACCTATAACCCTGGCACTCAAGAAGACTGAGGCAGGAGGATTAAGATTTCAAGGTTAGCCTGGGCTCCATGGCAAGACCCTGTGTCGAAAAAAAAGTAAAAACATTAAATGACAAACAATACCATAAATTATATTGAGAGATAATGTCTAGGTAGAGTGATTTTTTTTCATGTCAATGTATTAGACTTCCTTTTCAATGTGCTTGATTTTAAGATTAAGATAAATGCAGGTATAGCCTTAAATTTCTTGTTGGGGGTGTGGGGCGGGGGAGTACTTGCCTACCCGCCTGCCTCCTCCACCAAAAACAGGCAAGTCTAATTTCTGTCACTGCAGACTCTGAAACTAAACACAGAAGATTTTGCTCCTAAATAACGGTGCTCTGGGGGAAAGAAGACCTGGTTAATAAGCACATCTTACAGTCTGTGCAGCGGCAGGGGCCTGCAGACCCAGTCACTCAGAGGCTGAGGTTGAGAAGCACTGGGGCCCAAAGGGGTGAGACCAGCTTGCCAGTATAAGTGGGACTCACGTGGTGGAAGGAGAGAACTGACTCTGACTTCCACATGTGTGCTGTGGGCGTGTGTACACACGAACACACACACACACACACACACACACACACACACCCAGGTACACAGAGTAATAAAAAGTGAGAAGTGCTAAACACAGACTCATCTCAATCTCGTCATTCTCCTTGTGAGCACGCAGTCAGAAAGCTGAACGCAGAGGCACAGGGAGATTTTGCACCATGCACACAGCAGGATTCTTCACAATGGCTGAAAGGTGGTTGTAGCTCGCGTGTCCACTCATACGTGCACATACAAACATGCACGCAAAACACTCATAACTGCTGAGCTGTCTCTCCAGCCCCATAGAACTTTTAAATTTTCAAATAGTTATGACCAATTCCAGTGTCACAAAACCTTTCCCCTGTGGGGTTTTTTGTTTTGTTTTGTTTTGTTTTTTTCTTAAGTTTTAGCTTAGATTAGATCTTGGCTCCCTTTGAAAACAGTTTTCATATATGGTACAGAGAGTACAACATTCTTTTGCCATGTGCGTATTCGGTTTCCCCATGCCCTTTGCTGAAAAGGTTCATTTGCACTGGTGGTGCTAGCACTCCTGTTGGCAGTCCTCAACCCCTAGGTCAGGCTTTACTTCTGGCTTTTCTACTCTGTCACTTTGGTCTGTGTCTGTGCAGTAGGCACACCATTTTGATTACTGTAGCTTTGTTATAATTTTAGAAATGAAGTATGATGCCTCAGACTTTCACAAAATTGTTTTGAAAATTTCATTAAAATTCCATAGAAATTTTAGCATGGGTTTTTCTCTCTTAGATTTTAAAATTTTTATTTGTATATGTGTGCCCTCAGAGGCTAGATGAAGGCACTGGATTCTCCTGGAGGTGGAGTTACAAACAGTTGTGAACCCCACCTTCATCCCTCATCCCCAATGTGGATTCTGGGAACTTAACAGCAAGAGCTCTTAACCCCTGAGCCATCCCTCCAGCCCCAGGATAGATTTTTCTACTTAAGAAAGAAATCAAGATTTCAATAACAGCTACTGATTTTTCTTCATCCTTTGCCATGTTGGTGACCAAACCCAGAGCCTCACAAATGCTAGGCAAGCAAATCCTTTGCCACTGAGCTACATCCCCAGCAATGATAAGTTGTGGGGGTTTTCTGTTTGTTTTTTTTTTTCTCTTGGGGCAGGTGTTGTCCTAGGGATAGACACCAAGACCTCACACATGTAGGCAAGGGCTCTACTACAAGATGTACCCTTAGCACAAGGCAGAGTCCTTTTCAAAACTAGGGTGTATAACTAATGTTAAAACCAGTCGGTAGACTGTGGAAGAGAGGACAAAATGTGGAGCGTGAAATTCTACCTGAACACTTTTAAATTCCCAGTAACACTCAGCATATTTTCTATTTGACAATCTGTGTTGCAGCCTGCAGAGTTTTCCTCCTGCCCGCTGACCTCAGATGAGGCTGTCAATCACTGGCTACATTTCTATGAGATGACGGCTCCTTTGCTTTGCCTGCCAGTTTTTGTCTCCAAAGACCCGGTGAGTCTTGGTCTGCCTTTTATACACAGTGATAACGCCTGGGGGCATATTTTTAAGTGATTTGTTTATTCTGTATGTGTGTGTTCAAGTGTGCATGTGCACACAGTGTGTGCAGGCCACAGCACATGTGGAGGTCAGAGGACAGCTTGCAGGGGTCGGTTCTCCTCTCCTACAGCGTGGTCCCAGGGATTGAACTCGGGTTGTTAGGCTTGGCTGCAAGCACTGAGGCATCGTGCTGCCTCACTGTTCTTTAGAATGAAATCATTTGTGTTTTTGTTATTTAGGAATGAGAATCGTCTTAGAAGTCATCTTTAAAGAAGATTTATTTTTATTTTATGTATATGAGTGTTGGCCTGTGTTATGTATGTGTATCACATGTGCTTGGTCCCCATGGAGGCCAGAAGGCAGCATCAAATCTCAGGTGGTAGTTGTGAGCTGCCATGTACGTGCTGGGAACTGAAGCTCGTTCTCTGCAAGTGCAGAACACATTTCACCAGTGAATCTCTGCAGCCCCTGCCCTGGATTTTCTTGACCTGGTCTCATGCATTGTCCAGACCAGCCTCCAACTCCCTATGTAGCTAAGGATTTTCCTGAGCTTCTGATGCCTGTCTCCTGAGTGCTGGGATTAGAGGCATGCCCTGCCATGCACAGCCTATGGGAATCATCTCGAAAAATGAGGGAGGAGGTGTCCTTTCCACTGAGAGGTAGGCAGAGCAGATTCAGACCGTCAAGAGACAAGAAAGTAAAGGAACAGGCATTAAATAACACAAAAGTGGGGCTGAAGAGGTGGTGCAGCGGTTAAGTACAGTGGCTGTTCTTGCAGAGGACCCGGGTTCAAATCCCAGCACCCACATGGCAGCTAACTACTGTCTGTAACCTCCAGTTCCAGGGGATCTGTCCTCTGTGGGCACTGCCCGACACAGACATGGGTGCACTTACCTACATGCAGGCAATACACACATACACATAAAATAAAAATAATAAATAAAATTTAAAATAATAAAATCACAACTAGAACTCAAGTCTCCCGCTGTGTTGTTTGATGCTGCATGCTAGAGAAAACTGACACCATCCCCTGGAGCTGGAGTTACAGGCTGTGTGAGCTGCCAGACATGAGTGCTGGAACCGAGCTTGGTCCTCCAGAAGAGCAGTATGCGGTCCTAAGTGCTGAGCCCCTCCCAGCCAGTAGGATTCATCTGTAAATGCATACAAAACTAAAATGATTAGTTAAAAGGTCATGGATGCCAACACTTTGTAGTAACAGAAGAGATGGAAATAATGTGTCAGTTAGCACACCGTGTCCCTGAACGGAATACCGTGTGAGCATGACGAAATGCCACGGCTTTAGGCCAGGACAGGTTCTGAAAGCTGGATTGTTGGTTTTCAAAAAGCAATAGGCAGAACAGCGTGGAGCTGCAGCTTGAGTGAGCCCAAGTTTCTGGAGGGTACACAAGGAAGTGCTTGTGTTTCTTACCTCACGGAAAGGAAACGGTGAAGGGAGGGAAACCCAGTCTAATGACTATACCCTTTGCATCCTTTGATTTTCTTATGATATGACTGTATTGTTTGGTTAAGAGACAAGACAGCTCAGTGGACCGAAGAAACCGCTCACTGGTAGAGACCTTGCCTGGCATGCATGAGGCCCTGGGTTTAGTTAGGTTCGTGGCACATCCTACAGTTCTGTCACTCAGGAGATACAGGTTGGAAGGCTGGGAGTTCAAGACCAACCTCAGCTACATAGTGAATGCCTATCTCAAAAACCAAAATAATAATAATAATAATAAAAAAACCTGGTAAGATAAAACTTTTCTCCCTCCCCTTGAAGACACTGTAATCAACGGTAGCTTGAGCACACTCACAGCTTGTCTGCCGTCCTAGGGGCTGGACTTGCGGCTGGAGCACACCCATTTCTTCAGTCACCATGGTGAAGGTGGGCACTACCACTACGACACCACTCCGGACTTGGTGGAGTATCTCGGCTACTTCTCACCTGCACAGCTTCTCTACCGAATTGACCAGCCAAAGGAGACCCATTTGTTTGGAAGAGATTAAATCCGCCGATGCCTACTTAGAAAAAGGAATGATTAGCTAAGGATAAACAGCACTTTAACTGATACTAATGCAAAATCCAATAGAGGGCTGGGGATGCCCCAGCTTAATAATCCTCAGCGCTGAGAAAGTGATTCCAAAAGAGCCATTTCACCTCTTAAATCTTCTCCTCCGCCTCCTCCTCCTTCTTTTTTTCCTCCCTTCTTCCTCTTCCTCCTCCTCTTCTTCTTCCTCTTTTGATATTTGAGCAGGCAAGGGTATGGCCACATGGTGTTCATGTTATTTTGTAGCTCCATGTGAAGGAGATTATCAGGAACAAAGATCTATAACTGAGGCATTGTCTTTTCTTCTGCTCCCGTTTGTTAAGCCAGTTTCATTTGTTTATACCACCAGCAGAGTTTATCTTAGGTTTATACTCCAGACATAATCGTGTGATTATTCTTACTGTCTAGTCATAACTTACATTTGTGTGACATTGCTAAATTTAATTACATAAATGCTAAGTAGATTCTTACCAGGCATTAAAATCAGTGTTTGTAAAATGTTGAAAGTTGCTAAATCTTTGCAATGAATTTTAAAAATCCACTCTGGAAGTCAGAGTAGTCCGTGTTCATGGCACTGGTGGGCAAGGGAGTGCTTTGCTTTTTGGGTGGAGCTAAACCACACTCAAGTTTGCAGTCTGCCTTTCCACCAACCTTAGCAACTGTTTGATTAGCTCTTGTTTGACTGCCTGTCAGCACTTTGTGCCTTCATAGCTGTTCTCAAGAAGAGAAGAGAAATAGCAACAAAATACAATGTTGATATGAGTGGGCTTTACGGTTGTTGCCGAAGAGATACAAAGTTACAGTCTTGGGGCTAGGTAGGGTGGTTAAGAGCACTGACTGCTCTTGCAGAGGCCCTGGGTTTGGTTCCCAGCACCCACATGGTGGCTAAAATTCATCCTTAACTCCAGTTCCAGGGGAATCCGATACCCTCTTCTTACCTCTACCAGCACCAGGCACACACATGGTGCACTTAACATACATGCAGGAAAACAGTCAGTAGACTAAAATAAAAATAAAACTATACTCTTTTAGTGACTAGTGTGTGCCCTTCGTCTATTAGACTGTGAAGACATGAACCCCAACAAACTGGGCTTTCCCCAGGAGCCTCATGCTGGGAGAAGGAAAGGCTGAAGCCTGGTAGGAGCCGGAGGGGAACCTGTCTCCCAGGAAAACATCTCCTACCGTTCTGTAGGAGAGACAGGAGCCTAGGCAGTGGTGGCGGGCAGGCATACCTGGACCAAGACTGCTTAGTTAGGCATACCTCTTACCCTCTGCTGAAACCTGAACCTCACGTCAGGATGCCAAGATAGACTCGGCAGGATGGGAGTGGGGAGGGAGTAGAGGTCCCTGGATCTCTTTGCTCCACTTCCTTAATGGTCACATTGAGTAAATTTACTTTTTTTTTCTTTTCAAAAGAAAATGACATTCTTTTAGTGGTGGTAGTGTTTGAAATTTTCCTTGATATTCATCTGTATTACAAATCAGCTATTCATGATTAGCCAGAAATCAGCTCTCCAGTCTCACTAATGTCATCAAGGTGCAAATTAGGAACTCCAGTGCTGATCCTGTAATAGTGTGTTCTGATTGTTTACTTTGTATACATACATGTCTTGTGAGTATAAATTGCTAAGTGTTATTTTTAAATAAATACTTTTGAGGCAAAACTGGAAAAAATTGTTTTTCTATTGTTTCTTTTTAGTATCTTACCTCCAGAGAAAACCAGTTACTCTTTATTTGAATGTGTGCTGTGTTTGTATGTGTGTAGATGCACATGTGTATGTCAGGATGCATGAACTGCAAGAGACATAAGCTCCATTAAGGGAAGTCATAAAGTCAAATTCCCTTAAAGTGGCCAACTGGCCCTGAATTGGCAGCCTGGCCTTACTCAAGCCTTGTCAACTGGTCACTCCCAGAGTGAAGGAGACTGTTTATGGGGCCGATCTGTCTCCCCGAATGCCACAGATAACTCACCTGCCCTGCCTGAGGACCTACTCTTAGGAAGAGGACCTTCAATTACCCAAGACACCAGACCCTGGCACCAGGAAAGTTCCTGCAGCTGTGCTCAGTAAAATTCATAAAGTCAAGACCTCCCATGCCTTAGTTGCAGATGCCCTCATCCCATGGGAAGGTCCTGCCCTTCGCTGTGTCCCCTGATGAAGGACGCCGTCCTTGCCTGGTGCAGGTCTGGCTCTGACTCTTACTTCTAAACCCTAAACTCCTCCATTTTCTGGTCTCCTAAATCTGTTTGTGCGGATGAGGCAGAAATCGATATGCAGGGTCTCCCTTGGTGACCCCACCTTCTGTGTTAAGACTTGCTGACTGAGCCAGTCCAGCTGGCCAGCTTGGCTGAAGAACCCGCTGTGCTCTCCTGAGTGCTGGAAATACAAGTGAGCTGCCACACCCACCTGGCTTTTTACGTGGGTGCTGGGGATCCAGACTCTGTCCTCACACATGTGCAGCCCAATAGTAGCACCATCTAACAAATGTTTACTGAACACTTCCCTGCCTACCGTCTGGAGCCGAACATGTGTATTCACCTCTGTAGCACCAGTACCTTTAACAGTAGCAAAGCAAGCATGGAGTAACTATTTGTGAATGAGTGACGGGGGGGGGGTGATGTTCCACACACTTCACTAGATTCTCAGGACGTGTTTAGTGGGGGAGGCCAACAATAAACAAATCCAAGGTAACAGAGACACAGCAGAGGTGGACTATAAGTGATGGCTGTTCCCTCATGGGCCCCACACTGGGAAGATGGTTCAAATATCAAGATGGATGACCTTACACACCAACAGGGAGCCAAGGGTTTAGTCTGGGTGTAATGAACGTTTCTAGGGAGGAGGTGGCTCTTAGACCCATCTTAAAAATGGTCTGACAACAGAAACACTGGTTTCAATGGCTCCGGTATGAGGCTTGAATTCCCCACAGGTATTGAAGAAAGGAGCACTTGGTGCTCTTGACAAAACTAGGGAGAAGGGAAAGAGGAAGGAGAAGGTGCTAAAAGCTGTCAGTGGTCAAGCCAGGCTTTATTTACAAACAACTTTTTAAAATATTTTATTTTTATTTTGTGCGTATGCGTGTATTGCCTGCATGTAGGTAAGTGCACCGTGTCGTGCAATGCCCACGGAGGACAGAAGAGGCTGTTGGATCCCCTGGAACTGGAGTTACGGACAGTTGTTAGTTGCCATGTGGGTGCTGGGATTTGAACCGGGCCTTCTGCAAGAACAGTGTTCTTAACCACTGAGCCATCTCTCCAGCCCCCACAAACAACTTTTAAAAATATTTTATTTTTATTTTGTGTATGAGTGTATTGCCTGCATGTAGGTAAGTGCACCCGTGTCATGCAAATGCCCTCAGAGTTCAGAAGAGGGTGTCAGACCCATAAAACTGGAATTATAGAAGGTTGTCGGCCACCATGTGGATGCTGGGAACCGAACCCAGGTCCTCTGCAACAGCAGCCAGTGCTCTTGACTACTAAGCCATTCCTCCAGCCCCTGAAATCAGACTTTATTAACAATTTATATAGGGAAATCAGAGAAAAGCTCTCCAATAGAGACATTTAAGCAAAATCCTAAATGAGCCAAAGAGTAAATCATAAAGTTATCGACAAACATCCTTCCTGGCAAGGAGGTACCATAGCAGTCAAAATAGGATCACATGACTAAGGAATCAGCATCCTGGTGTGTGTGTGTGTGTGTGTGTGTGTGTGTGTGTGTGTGTGTG
>NW_008359443.1:470158-485745 GCF_000622305.1 Nannospalax galili
CTTTATTGAAAAATCACAAAACTACTGGAAATAATAAATGCTAAGTAAATATATTCATATCTAGGAAGATAATGCTCATAGAAGTGGGGCAGGTGAGAGGGGCCCACCCCTCCCTGAGCACTGGGCATGTGTAAAGCATCTGGGCAGGCCAGTGCTTGGCTTCAAGTGTTGTCCTTTCCACCATGTTGTTTTGAGGCAGAGTCTCTCACTGAACCTGGGGCTTCACTTTCCAGAGGCTGGCTGACCAGCAGCCCTCAAGACCCACTCTGCACTCCCCAGTACTGAGGTGACAGGACCCCCCAGCCATAAAGAGCTTCTACATCAGTGTTGGGGCTCTGAACTCAGGTCCTCATGTTTTCCCAGCAAGCACTTTACCCACGAAGCCACCTCACCAACCCCTCACATTCCTGAAGGCACCTGTACACACACATACAAAACACATAAAACTGCTGGGATTAGACTTGTCAGTGAGTTCAATTTAACCGAGAAGCATTAATACTTGGCCAGCAATCAGCTGGCTAAGGACTCTTCAGCTCTACCTGGATCGGAATCCCAGATAGACAAGGAGAAGCCAGTTAAACACTGGTGTCCAGCAGCTCTCGTTGTCCCTCAATGGCAGTGGCAGTCAGCAGGGGAACATTAGCAAGTGGCACTCTCTAATGCTATAGTCCCTATGCCTGCTTAGATACTGGGACCCTTAGCCCTACAAGCATCACAGCCCCATGCAGGCCTCGGGTATCACAGTGCTGGGCCCTTGGCAGCAGCCAGTGCCCAACCTAGGACCCTTTGGCCCTGACCACCTGGCAGTTCTCTGGAACTCTGGTGATGGCCTGCAGGTTCTCTTATCCCCTCACAGCCTTCTGACAGCCCTCTGCTCTCTTGACCTCCCCTGGGGGACTAACTTCTGGAAAAGACTCTTTATAACAAGCCGTTGCAAATTGAAATTTTAAAAAATTTATTTTTATTTTATGTGTAGGACTGTTTTGCCTGCATGTATGTAAGTGCACCTGTGCATGCAAAACCTGTGGAGGCCAGAAGAGGGGTCGGATTCCTGGAACTGGAGCTGTGGATGGTTGTTAGCCACACCATGTGGGTGCTGGGAACCAAACCCAAGTCCTCTGCAAGAGTAGCCAGTGCTTTTAACTGCTGAGCCATCTCTGCAGCCCAAACTGAAATTCTACATAGCCTTATAAATCAAGTTAATCATATGTTTAACATGTAGAACTATGTGCTCCTAAGAAAAACAATGTAATCAGTCCTACAATGATTTAGAATCCCAATGTAATTAATTCTTACAAGCAAAGCTGAACACATAATCTTCTACCATGTTCCCCATTTGTGACTCGATTGTGCCCGACTCGGAACAATGTATATGTAAGAGGTGACAATGGTGTTGAAAACACCACCATTGAAGTGTCTCCCCTACAAATGTTGAAAGCAACACGTGGGGGTGTAGGTCGAGGACATGGGTTTGTAATTTTATACACTGTTCTGAGTCAGAGTCAGAAAAGCAACCTCTTCCTTTCTAAAGACTATTATCAAAGGTTGCTCATGTCTTTCCCATGCTGTGCTTGAGATGCTGTTCAACAGAGAGGAGACTTTGTCAGAATAGGGAAGAGGACAGACATACAGTTCTGGGAGAAATCGGAACAGATCGGGCCCACTCTTGACCAAAGGATTCCAAGAATGAAGAATGTTTCTCTAATCAGGCTCCGTCCATAGTTCCTGCTTCAACTTTGTTTTCTTCCTGTCTTGGCTGTTTGGGAACTTTGAATTCCCTTCAGCTTTCAGTACTGTGGTCATGACTACTTGGGGTGCCTGCCTTTGCAGGATGTATTTCAAGCCAGGGCACCTGGAGGGCTGTCCAGACACTAGACAGGGCCCAATTACGATTGCCCAGGCAAGCATCCCCACCCACCACCAGCAGACAGGATTGCTGGGTGGGATCAGTGAGTAGTCTGAGGCTTTAGCGCTACCCCAGGGGGATTCAGGCCTGTGGGCACCATCAGTGGGCAGGTCAGAGGCTTCCACAGGACTCGGCCTCTCCAGCTGTCAGAGAGCTGTGCCAAGGATGCCAGTGGGCTTTGTGCTGGATGTCAGGACTTTTGGGAAATGGTCACCAGTCAAAAGCCCAGCTGTTCAGGAACCCAGTATCAGATGGAGGGAGGTCATAATAACTGGGTATGATCAACATACATCTATGTACATGTGTGAAAATTTAAGGAATACAAATATTACATGAAAAACATGGTATCTGGTGAGGGGCAGCATGGGGCTCACATACACTGGGTGATGGTTTCCCTTACCTCCTTACTTAAGTCTTGTGAGATTTCATGTACTCAATGAGGTCAGGTTTGATGGTTCCTAGGGGAGCAAATCCTGGCCCGGAGCTGGGGGCTTTTGCAGATACCAAGCTGTCAGCCACGGTTGCCAAACAACTGGTATTTCTTCCTGTGTCCAGCTCAGCCTGCATTACTATAAGTGGGCTGGGAAAAAACCACTCAAGTCTTCATAGGACCTGATGTTGCAGCACCAGAAGAGGCAGATCCTCCTCACTGCTTATTCAGCCCTAGGGGCCAATCATAGCCGTTTGTCTGGCCAATGATAGCTGTTCATTTTGTCATTAAGGCATGAGGCACCAGTCACAGCAAGCCCTCCTCCACCTGGAGAAGTGTGCCCCCCTGGCCAAGGTGGAAACAGTTCCTCCAGGCTTGGAAGAGCAAAAAATCTGTCCCAGTACGAACTGTCCCCAAAGCCCTGGCTGGGGATGTGCCTTCAGGAGCAGTGAGTGAATTGCAGACTTGCTGTAGTCATCTCAAGATGTCCTTGGAGTGTTTAAGATGACCGGTGCAGCTTTAAAAAATTATTACTTTTATGTGTATGAGTATATTGCCTGCATGTATGGAAGTGCACCCATGTCATGCAATGCCCTCAGAGGTCAGAAGAGAGTGTCAGATACCCTGGACCTGGAGTTAGGACAGTTCTTAGCCACATGTGAGTACTGGGATTCGAACCCCAGTTTCTGCAAGAGCAGCCAGTGCTCTTAGCCACTGAGCCATCTCTCCAGCCCCTGCTTTCTGCAGTTTTGAAGGAGTGCTTCTGGCTGTTTGACTGATGGTCCTTTAGCTGGAAGCAGTTTCCATAGCAAGTGAGAGCCCCACTGTCGCTAGAGTCCAACCACCCCATCTACAGTGTCTGTGCTTATTCACTTGAGTAGCAGAAAGAGGGTGTACATAAACTTGAAGAACTTACTGTGAATGGTTGTAGAAATGGCTTTCTTTTGTTGTTGTTTTTTTTGTTTTTTGAAACAGGGTCTCCCTGTAGCCCAGCTGGCCTGGAATTCACTATGTAGACCAGGCTGGCCTTGAACTCACATAGATCTGCCTGCCTCTGCCTCCCAAGTGCTGGCATTAAAGGCCTGTGCCACCACTCCTGGCTTGGTATGACCTATAAAATGCACAGAATCTGGACTAGTGACTTTTCGTCAACTTTGGCAAACTCACTGAACCATATGCTTTTGTGACCTGGCACCTGATGTTTCCTGGGAACCCCAATTGGCTACTCTACCCCAAGACAGGGAAGGAATGTGGGTATGCTCGAGGATTAAGATCAAATTGCTGAGGGGCTGGAGAGATGGCTCAGGGGTTAAGAACACTGACTGTTCTTGCAGAAGACCTGGGTGCGAATCCCAGCACCCACATAGCAGTCAACAACTGTAGGTAACTCTAGTTCCAGGGCATCTGACAGTCTCTTCTGACCTCCACGGGCATTGCATGACACGGGTGCATTTACCTACATGCAGACAATACACACATACACATAAAAAAATTATAAAATATTTTTTAAAAAGACCAAATTGCTGAAAGGCAGTGCGCATCTTCACGGAATACGTGAAGGCTGGGAGACGGCTTGGCATTGTGTGAGATGTTCTACAACCACGGTGAAGAGGCAAGACCGACAAGGCTGGATTCAAGCTTGTAGTTCCCCAACTGAAGCTGGAGAAACGGTTTGAATAAACGACGGTCGTGGCCTGACTGGGCGCGGTTCAGGAGCAGTTCCGAGACATCTGGAGGAGCGGTGTCCTCCGAGTTGAGGCCCATTTACTAAAGTCAAGCGTCGGTTTTTTATTCAGGTACTAAGTGTAGTACCTGTAAAGCCGTGATGGTTAATCTGTCAACTTCACCCAATGTGAAATGACCTAGGAAACACGCCTCTGCGTCTGTGAGGGCATCCCACGTGTTCAACTGACCGTGGCTGCACCCTCCCGTGAGCTGGCGTCCCAGCCCGAATCAACCAGAACAGAAAGCTGCATGTCTCAAAAATCAGCTAAGAAGTAACTAATCAAGTAAGCAACCTACCTAACCAAGTAACCTTACCAACCTAACCAGCTAACCTTCCCAGCCACCCGCACCAACCAACCTAACCAGCTATCCTTACTGACCTACTAACCTTACCGGCCTAACCTTCCAACCACCGGCACCCACATAACCAACTAACCTCAACAACCTAACCAGCTATTCCTACTAACCTAACTAACCGGCTAACCATACCAACCTAACTGAACTAACCAGCTCCCACCGCCTCTGCTAGGCGCCAGGGGACCGCCCCCTTTCCCTCAGCGGGCGGGGCCTCGCTCAGCCGGAGGCGCTAGGCCACGCGTGCAGCTCACCGGAAGTGTCCGTGCAGCTGGCGCTCCGCCCCCACTCATTTTGTTCCGCGAACGCGCGGGGGTGGGCGGGAGCGCCGCGGAGCACTCTGGGGCGGCGGCGCGTCGGGCTTCCGGCTGGAGCGGCGGCGTCGGGCTTTCCCGAACGTGGCGTTGGGATCCCACTCCGTGGCGACCCCGCTCGGCTCCGTGGCGACCCCGCTGTGCCGCTAGCATGTCGGGCGTGCGCGCCGTGCGCATCAGCATCGAGTCGGCCTGCGAGAAGCAGGTGCAGGAGGTGGGCCTGGATGGCACCGAGACCTACCTGCAGCCGCTGTCCATGTCTCAGAACCTGGCGCGCCTAGCGCAGCGCATCGACTTCAGCCAGGGCTCGGGCTCCGAGGAGGACGAGGCGGCGGGGCCCGACGGCGATGCGCAGGACTGGGCGGGCGGCGCGGAGCAGGACGAGGAGGACGGTGAGGCCGGGCGGGGGCTCCGGTGCAGAGCGTCCGGGACCGGGCTGGATCCCGAGGACGGTGCCTCCGGTGCAGAGGGCCCCGGGCCGGGAGGGGCTCCTGCGCTGTGCGGTCGTGGGACGTCTTTGTGCAGTGTGGGCACGAGTGGAGCAGGCTGCGTGGACTGCAGAGTGAAGGCCGAGGTGGCCGGGCTCAGCTCTCTGCAGCCGACAGCCGGAGACACCGGTGATCATTTTCTGAGACAGGGTCTCCCTGCAGCCCCTGATGGCCTGGAACTCACCGATCTCAACCTCACAGAGATCCTCCTGCGTCTGCCTCCCCAGTGCTGGGATTAAAGGCGTGCGCAACCACGCCCAGCCGAGACAGGTGACTCTTAAAGATCACTCCAGTTCATCTGGAGTGTTGGCACAGGCCGGGTGTAAACATGACAGTTCGTGGGGAGTGTGGCACAGGCCGGGTGTAAACATGACAATTCGTGGGGAGTGTGGCACAGGCCTGGTGTAAATATGACAGTTCATGGGGAGTGTGGCACAGGCCGGGAGTAAACATGACAGTTCATGGGGAGTGTGGCACAGGCCGGGTGTAAACATGACAGTTCGTGGGGAGTGTGGCACAGGCCGGGTGTAAATATGACAGTTCGTGGGGAGTGTGGCACAGGCCGGGTGTAAACATGACAGTTCATGGGGAGTGTGGCACAGGCCGGGTGTAAATATGACAGTTCATGTGGAGTGTGGCACAGGTCAGGTGGAGTGTGGCACAGGCGAGGTGTAAACATGACAGTTCATAGGGAGAGTGGCACAGGCCGGGTGTAAACATGACAGTTCATAGGGAGTGTGACACAGGCTGGTGTAAACGTGGCAGTTTGTGTGGCATGTGGCAGTACAGCCTTGCACTCCTACCTGTGACCCCAGCACTTCCAGGCAGAGGCAGGGGCATTTCTTAGCATTCCATGCCAGCCTGGTGTGGTAGTGAGACACCGTTTCAGAATAAATAAAAAATAAAACTTAATACTATTTTCATAAACCTGGCAGAAAATTAAAAAGTTATATCCAGTGTTGTAAAGACAGTTTAGCATGTGTCAGAATTTTAAGTGTGCATCTCCTTTGAATTTTTCCATCATAATAGTAAGAAAAACAGCACAGCATGGCCTTCCCAAGGCCGAGGTGACTGGTCCAGTACAGACCTCCTTTGATGTACGGTGAAATATAAAGGGGGCAGAAAACCTGTCCCACAGTTCCAGAAAACAGCTAATGGTCTTCCCCCGGCATTCTGGAAGCAGACTCTCCCCTCCTCAAGCCTCTGCATCAACAAAGCCTGTTACCTCTTAGTGAGCCAAGTGCCAGGAGCCTGCTAAGGATCAGTGATCAGAAGGCTGTTGTCCTTAAGGGACAAGGGGTGGAAGGAGCTACAGCATAGGTGTAAACTGACAGAAAAACGTTTGGAGTGGTTCTGTCAAAGTAGGGTGGAGAGTCAGGGCTGAGAATGGAGGAGAGGTTTGGCTTTTGCTCCCTGATTTTTTCTTTTTGAGACAGGGTCTCCCTGTAGCCCCAGCTGTCCTGGAACTCACTGTGTAGACCAGGCTGGCCTTGAACTCATAAAGATCCACCTGCCTCTGCCTCCCAAGTGCTGGGATTAAAGGCGTGCGCCACCACGCCAGGCTGTCTTTCTGACTCTGTAGTAAGCATGTATTCAGGAACCACCGATGGGAAGCAGAGGGCAATTGCAGTGGGAAGCCTGACACCTGATGCTGGCAGCCAAAGTCTGGCCCTGGAGCGGCGGGGGACAGTGGTGTCCTGGTCAGCAGGCGTCACAGGGAATGGGAGCAGAGACGGTCAGTGGTTCAGACTGCTAGAGAGCCTGAGGCCCAGAAGCAAAATACCAGTTCATTGGATTTGGACAGGGACAAGTGACAGACAGCTTCCATTTCTGCTCATTCTCTTGGACAGTTAACTGTGGCTCACCTTCTGCCAGTAACCAGCAGTGTGTACGGCCTCCGTCTCCCACCTCCTTCTCTCTTCTTGAATGCTCATGGTTTTTCAATCAGTCTGTGAGTGCCCCAAAAGCAGAAAGCAGTCGTTTTCATGCTTTGATCATTCATGCAGCCACAACCTCTGTTTTTGATCTGTTTCTAGTCAAGTGGACAGCTGAGCAGACCCCTGAGTATTCTGTCATAGTTTCTTCAGACAGGATTTCGTGTAGCCGGGGCTGGCCTTGAACTTGCTTTGTAGCTGAAGATGACCTTGGACTCCGTTCCTCCTTGCTCTACCTTCTAAGTACTGGGATTACAGACATACTTTCAGCTGGCTGCAGGTGAACGTGGCCAGTAAACTCTGCCCCTTGGTAAAATTTTGTTTCATCAGGTTGTACATGGTATTTTAAGGACTTTTAATAGTCTATACTTGTAAAAGTCTATACTTTTCATCTTGAAGATATTTAAACAAAGATTCTTTGTGGTTAATAAGTGTGGTGCTTAAAGTCAGTCATCTCCTATAACTGGATTTTAAATGTGAAAGATAACTCTAGATAGTTGTCTTCTTGTTAAATAAAAAATTGTATTAAAAAAAGAAGAACCTCTAACAGGAAGGTATGCTCCTCAACCAGTAGCGCTGCAGCTGTTAGAGGCCATATTTGGCTTTGCACATTGTTGCAGTTTGGAAATCCTCTGCAGCAGTTACTTATTCAACTTTGACAGGGCTGGAGATATAGTTCACTGCTTGCTTGGCATGCGTGAGGCCCTAGGTTCAAAAGGATATTTGAATGCTTACCTAAGATACAATGGTAAGTTTGTGGAAGGTCGACAGCCATTTCTTTTTCCATAGCAGGAATGCTGTGTTAAGTGTTAACAAAGACAGGGCTGGAGAAGTGGCTCAGTGGCTAAAAGCACTGGCTGCTCTGGCAACAGACTCAGGTTTAGTTCCCAACACCCACATGGTGGCTAACAACCATCTATAACTCCAGTTCGAAGGGATCAGACAGCCTCCTCCATGGGAGCCGGGCACATGTATGTGGTGCACATTCATGCATGCAGTTAAAACGTTCATACATGTAAAAATAAATATTTAACAAAGACTCAAGAAAGACTGGAGGGAACGAGATGAAGGCAGCAGTTTGAGAACGTGCGACTTCTCCTTTCGGAACCCTCAGCCCTGCAGGTGAGCACCTTCTGTCTCTGTTCACATCACCACACACGTTGCTCCTGCTTTTCATTTGTTTCCAGGGTTGGTGAAATTTCAGCCTTCCCTGTGGCCTTGGGACTCAGTGAGGAACAATTTGCGAAGCGCCCTCACAGAGATGTGTGTGCTCTATGACGTCCTCAGTATTGTCAGGGACAAAAAGTTCATGACCCTTGACCCCGTCTCTCAGGACGCACTTCCTCCGAAACAGGTAGGTGTGGCCTTTACCTGATGAAGATTTGAGGACAGATGGTCCTCAGAGCAAAGGCGCAAAACTGCATCTCGTTTCTTACCAGAGTCCACATTTCTCCTGATTCTGGCACATTGCACAAAGATGTGATGATGATATAGCGTAGGAGGCAGTCACCAGACCTGGGTTCAGATCCCACCTCTGTCTTGGCTGACTGAGTAGCTGCTAGCAGTTATTTTATGTCCCTGAAGTGCAGTTCTTCCTTCTAAACCGTTCCTTTTTTGAAGGTCTGGTTAGAAAAGTAAGGTAAGGGACTTACTGATATCTGAGTAGAGTCGTTGGTACTTGATGAAGAGTATATTTAGTATTTGAATTGACAGTGGAAGGGGCCACAGATGGTGAATTGGTGAATGGGCATAAACTAGGGAGACCGTTTGGATCCCTGGAAAACAAGCATCCAGAGTGACTGAGTAAGGCAAGGAGAGGAGGTGGTGATGGCTAGAGCCCACTTGTGAATAAATTTAGTTGCTTATAATTCCTCGTGTACTAATAGTTTTGGGATCTAGGAACACTGCTGGGAGATTGCGGAGTTTATGAAATCATCATCTTTCGTTTTCGGTATGAAAACTAATCAAAGAGATCTGCAGTGTGTTCAGATTGCAGTGAGCCTGAGTGAGAGTCCAGGCTAGAACCGCAGATTCCCGGGGGCAGGGTGCCGCCAGCCTGCTGTGTTTCCCCAGCCACTGGTCTCTGCAGCTCTTTGAATTAGGTTCCCTAATGGGAGCAATGCCCAGCCCAACCTTCTTTGCTTCCGACATCAGAGGCAATTAGGCATGTTCAGATGGTGTGGCTAGATAACTGTGGCCTTCTCATGACACTCCTTAGTCACTTTGACTCTCCTACAGTCAGAAAACTCAACTTTTATTAGGCTTGGCTCTTTGGAAGTGTATCCACTCAGCTAAATATCCAAATGACTGATTGTGGTATTCCATATACTACGTATGGTTTTGATCTGTGGTCAGTTTTCAAGATTAGCAGTCAGCGAGTATGGTTAATTTTGGAGCACTGCATGAACAGTTCCAGCCTCAATTCCCAAGATGCTGTGGTAGGTTGTGATAATACGGTTTTACGCTCAGGCTTCTCAGAGTCAGCACTTACATCATCATATGAACCATCATAAACCAGGCTGTGGTATGACATGTGAGTAGGGCTCTATGCGTAGCTTACATAAGCCGGGATTGGGTTTTGATGAGAAGTGTGAGTGCCAAGAAAGGGGTACGCTGGGCGGGAGCTGGCCTGCAGCATGTAAGGAGGGGCCCTGACCAGGTTGGCCAAGAAGATGCAGTGCTAAGTTCTGGCTTCTGGGCCATTGTGGTGTTTTGGGCTTAGCATAGGTCTTTTTGTAAGTTGGGTAAAGAAAGTTGTTATTTTTTGTTGTTTAAAACAAAAAAAATTTTTTGCAGGATCTAAGACTTTTCAAATTGGGCGTGGTGGTGCATGCCTTTGATCCCAGCGCTCAGGAGGCAGAGGCAGGCAGATCTCTGTGAGTTCAAGGCCAGCCTAGTCTACATAGTGAGTTCGAGGCCAGCTGGAGCTACAGGGAGACCCTGTCTCAAAAATCAACAAGAACAAAAGATTATTTTTTCTAAATGTCATGTGGGGTGTGTGTGTCTGTGTGTGGTGTGTGTAGTGTGTGGTGTGCGTGTGTGGTGGGTGTGTAGTGTATGTGTGTGGTGTGTGTGTGTGTAGTGGGTGTGGTGTGTGTGTAGTGTATAGTGTATGTGTGTGGTGTAGGGGTGTGTGGTGTGTAGTATGTGTGGTGTGCGTGTGTGGTGTGTGTGTAGTGTGTAGTGTGTGTGGTGTGAGAGTGTGTGGTGTGTGTCTGTCTATGTGGTATGTGTGTGCTGTCTGTGTGGTGTATGTGTGGTGTGTGTGTGGTGTGTATGTGGTGTATCTGTGTCTGTGTGTAGTGTGTGATGTGTGTATATATAGGTGTGTGTGTGGTGTGTATGTGTCTGTATGTGTGGTGTGTCTGTAGTGTGTGTATATGTGTGTAGGTGTGTGTGTGGTATGTGTAGGTTTGTGTAGGTGTGTGTGTGTTTGTGTATGTGTAGTGTGGTGTGTGTGGGGGTGTGTGTGTATGTATGATTGTAGGGGTGTGTGTGGTGTGTGTGTGGTATGTAGTATGTGTAGTGTGTGGTGTGTCTGTGGTGTGTGCATATGTGTGTAGGTGTGTGTAGGTTTGTGTAGGTGTATGTGTGGTGTGTGTGGTGTGTGGTAGTGTGTGTGTGGTTTGTATGTGGTGTGTGTAGGTGTGTGTGTATGTATGTTTGTAGGTGTGTATAGGGGTGTATGTGGTGTGTGTGTAGGGGTGTGTGTGGTATGTAGTATGTGTAGTGTGTGGTGTGTGTAGGGGTGTGTGTGTGTGTGTGTGTGTGTGTGTGTGTGTGTGTTATGTGTGTAGGGGTGTGTGTGGTATGTAGTATGTGTAGTGTGTGGTGTGTGTGTGTGTGTGGAAGCCAAAGGTGACAGGGTGTCTTTGTCAGTCACTCTTCACCTTGCTTTTTATTTATTATTATTATTTTATTTGGGGCAGGGTGTCAGGTTTTCTCAGCTTGCAGATAACTAGATTGACTGACAAGGAGCCTGAGTCCTGTGTCTGTTCCCCAGCACCAGGACTACAGGTGCATGTTGCTGCACAGGCCTCTGCGTGGGGCTGGGACTCGAGCTCTCAGCAGGTCCTCACGTATGGCAAGCTCTAAACCAGCTGAGCCATCTCCTCCTGCCTTGTGTTCTTTAAATTACTCCTGAGTAAAGTATTTGGTGATTGAGAAAATGTGTACTTTCAAAGTCATCTAAATAATGTGGAACCCCAGCTTTGGTGGGACATTGACAGGTTGTTTTTGGTAGAACCCTCAGACGTTGCAGCTGATTTCCAAGAAGAAGTCTCTTGCTGGAGCAGCTCAGATCCTGCTGAAGGGAGCAGAAAGACTGACCAAGTCAGTGGCTGAGAACCAAGAAAACAAGCTACAACGAGACTTCAACTCGGAGCTCTTGAGACTACGGCAGCACTGGAAACTTAGAAAGGTTGGAGATAAGATCCTTGGCGACCTGAGCTACAGGAGCGCAGGTGCGTGAGCATTCCCCACTACCATGCCGTGCCATGCTGTGCCGTGCTGTGCTGGCGTCATCCCTGCAGGTTGTGTGGCTTCCCAGTTTGTTGTTCCCACTTCCGTGTTGCATATCGAAATTTTAATTTCTTTACTCATAAGCCCAAACCACTCTTGACCAGGCCTGGTGGCACATAGCTGGACTACTAACATCTGCAGGCTGAGGCAGCAGGATCAGAAGTTCAAGGCCAAGTTGGCCTAGAAGTCCCTGTCTTAAAAATCCAAAAATAAGCTGGGCATGGTGGTGCACACCTTTATTCCCAGAAGAGGTAGGCGGATCTCTGTGAGTTCCAGGCCAGCTGGGGCTACTGGGAGACCCTGTTTAAAAAAGACAAAAAATAAAATCCAAAAGTAAACAGCTAAGCAAACCATTACCATAGTCCTATAACAAATAATCTATCATCAGAAAACCTTTTAGGATGAGAAAGTTCAAAGATGGGGTATTTAAGGTTCACAGTTCAGTGGGGTAAAAGCTTTGAATGCCAAGAGATAAGCCAAGCAGTCCTGACTGGGATACTTGGGAACAACAGACCTGTAGACTACTCTGTGTGCCAGGCTGTTACCTAAGGTGAAGTGAGTCTGTGTGGTCAGGTTAAGTACTAGAGGACCTACAAAACCTCAGCACATGAACAGGAGTGACTGCTGAAGACAAACCCATTACAAAGATGGACTCCAGGTGAGAAGCTGCTTCTGCGTTTGAGTAGATGCATGGCTCTTCTAGAGGTGGGGCTTTCCAGTTTT
This sequence comes from Nannospalax galili, assembly GCF_000622305.1. Taxonomy (NCBI): domain Eukaryota; kingdom Metazoa; phylum Chordata; class Mammalia; order Rodentia; family Spalacidae; genus Nannospalax; species Nannospalax galili. Next base: position 482,554 of record NW_008359443.1, read on the forward strand.
AACATTATCAGTTCTTTTCCCCCAAATAATTATGGGAAAATCTTTGACCTAATTTTAACTTCTCTTTGGAATGAACATTCCAAATGTTCATTTATGAAATAATTCAGTTACACTGTTTGAACTGCAAGAAGATCTTGAATACCTTTCTTTGTTGGTGATGTGTTCCACTTAACCGTCCATTCATGTGGTTTAATAGTCACTCAAAAATTCTGACCTGTTGGGGCTGAAACAGCACTGGCTATTATTGCAGAAGACCTGAATTCAAATTCCAGCACCCACATGGCAGCTAACAACTGTCTGTAACTCCAGTTCCAGGGGATTTGATACCCTCCTCTGTCCTCCGGCACAGACGACACAGATGCACTTACACACGTGCAGACATAACACTCATACACATAAAAATCAATCAGTTGCTGTTCGTGGTGGCGCACGCCTTTAATCCCAGCACTTGGGAAGCAGAGGCAATAGGATCTCTTGAGTTCAAGGCCAGCCTGGTGTACGAAGTGAGTTCCAGGACAGCTGGGGCTACAGGAAGACCCTGGCTCAAAAAGAAAAAAATTAAAAAATAATTCTGACCTGAACAGAGATTCATCACATAAAAATGCAGGAGCTGGTTGAAGGTACTATGGTATGCTCTTCTTTTCTTTCTGTTGCCAAATTCAGAACACTTCAGTTGTCCGATTACAGGGGCTGACCCCAGAAGTATTTCATCCCTAAAGAATGAGCTCCTGGAAGCATAACCATTTTTATCCAAACACCATTGGCACACAGCATTGTGTGTGGCCTGTGGGGGTCAGGTTGTAGTGACACCTTTAAGACAGAGTATGGGTCTGCACCACCATTCCTACTAGCGTATTACTCCTTTTTATTTTTAATAAGCACGTGATTAGAAGAAGCATTTCATTACAGCTTTAACATATTCAGAAACACACTCCAGAGCAAGAGTACATCTCTTTCACAAGTGGGTGCTAGTTCCTAGGTTCACAGTTGAATTAATACAGTTATACAGTATTGAACTCAGTATAAGCCCTGCAAGACATAAAATTGAATGAGTTTTTACCCTTTAAGGAAGATCTCCATTTAATTTTAAAATATGCTGTTTCCTACATTTTTAACGCTACTACCACTTGAAGTTTTCACATGTGTCTTTGGTCTTTATGTATCCAATTATTTCTAGTCACAGCTGATTGCACTCAGATCCTTGGTACCTGAGTATGTATATATAGTCATCAGGCAGATTTCAATGGTAATGTTTGTCACCTCTACTAATTAACATGAAGTAAATTTTTATGCTTCCTCCTCAAATATGACTTTTTAAAAATTTGTTGATTTTTTTGTGTATATTATACAGAACATCCCACCCAATCTTATTCATCTCTATACCTACTTCCCAAATGCCATCCTCCCATAGACTCCGTCCCCCCACTGGAGCCCACATACTCTTTCATCCCTGTTACTGTCCACTGTGTAATCGGTGACCCCAGCCTTTCCCCAGTGCTTGTCTGGCTGCTGAATGCAGTCAGTCTACCTAGAGAGCCTTGCTTTAGGAAGATAAGCTGTTTCTCATCTAGCACCAATCAGTTGTCAATATTCCTTTAGATGAGATTGGGATCTGCTTTTCATTTTCTCAGTTCTATGCTTGGTTACTGTCTGGGAGTCTTTTGGGCCAACCTGGCTAATAACTCAAAAGAAAGTATCTCCTGTCTGGCAGTGTTTCTTGTTATGTATCCTTTAGCTATACATATGGCCTCTTAAATATTATATTGACCCCATTAATCTTTGGTTATACTTTCCTTTTGGGTGTTTAAGACACTACAATTAGCCCAGATAAACCAGGTTATTTTTACTCTTAAGGTCATTTGAGGATCTGTTCCTCAGGGTTCACATGGGCTTGGGAAGTGCCCCTGACTCCATTCTTTTACCAGTTCTGTCTATGTGAAGATAAGTTAAAGTCCTGCTCGACCATGGCTGGCTTCACTTGGAAGCTTGGAGGAAATGTTTCCTCTGTGTTGACCTTCTTCTTTGTAGAATGCACACTGGTTCAGGCCATCTGGTGGGGTCTCGACAGCCTCCTTCATCAAGAGGTCAGGTGACTCACCACAGTTATAGGACATTTTAAAAGATACTCATAGTCCCCTGGAACTTGATTGACCTTGGAGAGAAAGAAATAAAAACTGTCCTTTATGTCCCTCTGTCCAAATTAGTATAGTCCTCATAGTATGGCTGTTAAACATCCAAGAAGGTTAGTTCCACCAGTCTTCCAACAGGATAATTTTAATTACCCTGTGCCATGTAGATAAAGCTTGGGCAAAGACCAAACACACTCAGATCAACCCTGCCTAGACATATATTACATTCTTTGATCTGGTTGTATGTATAATTTGTCAGTAGGTTGTTGGGCTACCATTGTCTCCCTCCTCCATCATGGTTTTCCCACTTAAGGTGCCCCCATTTCCCCCTTCTCCCTTAATAATACCCTTCTCCTTCAGTCCTACCTCTCTAGAGCTCCTTCTTTCCCTTTATCCCCTAGGTTCCTTGTATACCCTTCCCTCCCCACTCCCTTAAACTAACCCAATTTTTATCCATATCTCCCTTATTAAGGCCTGTTTCCTACTGTTCTTCTCTTTCAGGTTATTTCTTTTCCTTTACCTCCCTGGTTCCTTTTCATTATCCTAGTTCCTGTAGTTATACTGTCTGGATACATACTCACTTACCAGGATTTGGTTCTAGGAGCTACATATGAAGGAGAACATATGTCGATTTTTTTTCTGAGTCTGTGTTACTTCACTTAGTATAACAGTTTCTGGTTCCATCCATTTACCTGCAAATTTCATGATTTCATCTTTCTTTACTGCTAAGTAAAACTCCATTGTATAAATGAACCACATTTTCATTATCCACTCACCAACTGAGGGACACTTAGGTTGCTTCCATCTCTTAGCTATTGTGAAAAGAGCAGCAACAAACATGGATGTACAAGTGTCTCTGCAATAGGATGAGTTCTTTGGGTATATGCCAAGGAGTGGTATAACTGGGTCAAATGGTAGGTTCATTTGTAGTTTTCTAAGAGTTCTCCATACGGCCTTCCATAGGGGCTGAACCAGTTTGCAACCCCACCAGCAGTGGATGAGTGTTCCCCTTTCCCACATCCTCTCCAACATTTGGTATCATTTGTTCTCTTGATCTTAGCCA
>NW_008359443.1:485759-486209 GCF_000622305.1 Nannospalax galili
TTATTAGTGATGTTGAACATCTTTTAGATGCTTCATAGCCATATTTACTTTTTTTGAGAACTCCCTGTTCAAGTCCTCGCCCATCTTTTAATTGGGTTACTTCTTGATTCTCTGTTTTTTGAGTTCGTTAGATGTTCTGGATATTAAACTTCTCTCAGATATGTCGCTGGTGAAGATTTTCTCCCATTCTGTGGGTTTTCTGTTCACTTCCCTGGTTTCCTCCTTTGATGTACAGAAGCTTTTTAGTTTAATGAGATCCCATTTGTTGATTCTTGACCTTGTATCCTGAGCAATTGATGTCCAGTTTCGAAAATCCATTCCTACACCTATATCTTATAGGTTTTTGCCAATGTTTTCTTCTAACAGTTTCAGACTTTCAGGCTTTACATTGAGGTCTTTGATCCATTTGGAATTGACTTTTGTGCAGGGTGAAAGATAGGGGTTTAGTTT
>NW_008359443.1:488851-489424 GCF_000622305.1 Nannospalax galili
ATGTCATGGAAGATTTTTCTTTCCCCTTTGACTATAATAGACATTTTGGCTGGGTATAGTAATCTGGGTTGGCATTTGTGGTCATTTAAAATGGTCCAGGCTCTTATGGCTTTCATAGTTTGTACTGAAAAGTCAACTGTAATCCTGATGGGTTTTCCTTTATATGTGACTTGTTGTTTCTCTTTTGCAGCTTTCAGTATTGTCTCTTTGTTCTGTATGTTTAGTGTTTTTACTATGATGTGCCATGGAGAGTTTCTTTTCTGGTCCTGTCTGTTTGGTCTTCTATATGCTTCTTGTATTTGTATGGGCATGTCCTTTCATTTTGGGAAATTTTCTTTTATGATTCTGTTGAGGATCTGGTCCATGCCATTGTCTTGGGATTCTTCTCCTTCCTGTATGCCTATGATTCGTAAGTTTGGTCTTTTTATGGTGTCACACAATTCCTGCATATTCCATTCTTGTGATTTCTTAAATTTTCCATAATCTGCTTGAGTGGTCTAGTTTGTCCACTTTATCTTCCAGTCTTGATACTCTGTTTTCCATTTCATTCATCCTATTGGTGAGGCTTTCTCC
>NW_008359443.1:489901-521409 GCF_000622305.1 Nannospalax galili
TTGATTTTATATTGGAGTGGCCAGATTGCTTTTGTCTTCAGGAGTTCCCACAGAGGCCCAAGTCAGATGAGGATCAGATGCTCTCAGGCTTTCTCCTAAGGTCTGGATCCCTCCAGGAAAGATTTTGGCCTCAGGAATTTGGGGGTTGGACTGGCCTGGGACCAGGGCCTAGGAAAGATACTGGTCTAGGGCAGCTGGTGGCCATGCTACCCAGAGATGCAAAGGGAGACAGGGGGATGGAAGAGGCCCCAAGGGCTCCTGAGCACTGCACTGAGGAACTGGGTTGGTCTGAATGTAAAGGATCAGCAAGCGGAAAGGTCAGCCCCCGAGTCCAGGAACGAGGCTGGCGGTTTGTGCAGCCCGGGGAAGCAGAGGGAGGTGAGGGTGGGGCCAGGCCCAGAGGGCTCCTGGGGACCCGAGAAGAAACTGGGTTGGTCTGGATGCACAGGATCAGGAAGCAGTGGTGGTGCCCCCGGTGTCTGGGGCGCCAAGACAAGGAATGAGACAGGACCCAGGCTAGGAGGAAAGATGGGCAGAGGAGAAGGGAGGGTGAATGAGACTGGAGGAGTCAAGGCTCAGAGGGCAGGATCGACTTAACCTGGAGAGGCCTTATATTATTTCTTAATGTTAAGTTGTGTTTTTTTCCTGCTTCCTTCCTTCCTTGGGCTCAGTAGTCCTCCCTCCCTCCCTCCCCAGCATGCACATTTCCAGTGGAAACAATGTATGATTCTGTGATGTGGGGATGAAGTGTACTTGATAAAACGCTTGCTAAGTTCACATGCTCACTGTGTTTATTTTAATGTCCTGTTAGGATCCCTGTTTCCCCACCATGGCACTTTTGAAGTAATTAAGAACACAGACATTGATCTGGATAAGAAGATTCCAGAAGATTACTGTCCCCTTGATGTCCAAATTCCTAGTGATTTAGAAGGCTCTGCATACATCAAGGTACTGGTTAAAGTGGTTTGTAGGTGATTTCTTATTAACCCTGAGGCTACTTTGCCAATGTTTTTCATGTTTTTACTGTTGTCTAGGTTTCCATTCAAAAACAGGCTCCAGACATTGGTGATCTTGGCACAGTTAACCTCTTTAAGCGGGCTTTGCCCAAATCCAAACCAGGTATGTCATGGCATCTAACCTCAAGTCTTCATGTATATAATCAGTAAGTCAGATGCAAAGAGGGCGAGGAAAAGTGGGCTTTCGGAGGAAGAACAGTTGGAAATAAATCCCTTTTAAAAGCAGAGCTGAGGTCTATTAAAGACACTTTATTATATATTTTAAGAACGAGGGATGCTGGGCATGGTGGCGCACGCCTTTAATCCCAGCACTTGGAAGGCAGAGACTGGCAGATCTCTGTGAGTTCAAGGCCAGCCTGGTCTACATAGTGAGTTCCAGGACAGCTGGGGCTATAGGGAGACCCTGTCTCAAAAAGACCAAAAATAAAAATAAAGAGGGGTACTCAGAAAGGACACCCAAGACCATGGGTTTGGGCTTCTCAGAATGTTGCCTGTGTTTTGTTTTCAAGACAGAATCTTATGCCGGCTCTCCTGCCCCAGCCTCCTGCGTGCTGGGGTTATAGTGACGTGGGGTTGTTTCTGGAATGTGCCTTGCATCATTACAGACAAACCATGCGGAGTAGTTATATGGTAGACCAGGCTGGCCTTGAACTCGCAGAGATCCGCCTGCCTCTGTCTCTAAGTGCTGGGATCAAAGACGTGCACCACCACACCTGCCCTAGTGAGAAGCTGTATGCTGTTTTAGGTTGGACTTTACTAGTTTTCTCTGTATAAAAGAAGTGTGTTTTCATCCTCTCCAAGGCTCAGGGAACATTGTGGAAAATGGGGACAGAAATGTTAGAGCCAGAGGTGGGAGTGCTGTGAAACCATGTCTTCTGGATGTGACATGGCCACTACACACATGAACTCGCATAGCTGTGGTTACCTGCTTAAGGCTTGCACAAGATTGGGTCCACCTCTGTACATCATGGGTGGGCCCTGCCCCTCACTGAGGGACGAAGGGCAGCTAATGGCTGCAGGGAAGGGTGTCTTCTCCCTTGGCAGTGTAGCCGCTGCTTAGCTGCCCTTGTTCCCGTACATCACCCTCAGTGAGCACTCAAGAAAGCAGCCACAGCTGAACTCTCTCCGGTCACCAGAAAAAGACAGAGACGTGTAGAAGGGCTTGTGGGAAGGGGGTGAGCAGGAGAGAGGGGGCTGAGAGAGGGTAATGGGGGGGCAGTGAAGATGACCAAAAGTTGGTCAGATGCATGTCTTAATTTTACCAAAGATTTTTTTTTAAGTTAGATATCGGTATTTTCTCGACCTTTGACTAAGAATTGAGGTTATTGCTTCATGCTGTGTCTCATATGGTTGGACACTGGGCTTCTGCATGTGCCTTTTGTCTTTCAGGTTCCCCACATTGGCAGACAAAATTAGAAGCAGCACAAAACGTTCTTCTGTGTAAAGAGATTTTTGCACAGCTCTCTCGGGAAGCTGTTCAGATTAAGTCCCAGATCCCTCACATTGTGGTGAAAAACCAGATCATCTCTCAGCCTTTCCCAAGTAAGGACAGCCAGCCCTGTGAGACCTGCCAGGGGCTTCGTGGTGTCGGGGTAGGGTGGCTATGCAGCAGGGACGCCGTGCTGTTTGTTGTGGCCACAAAGCTGTAGCATGGTGGTGCTGCCAGTTCTGGTCCAGGCCATGGGGGCCAGACCTGGACTTCACAGCATATATTAAGATGGACTAGCATGACTATGGATCGCTTTGAAGTGAGATTCCTTTTCTTTTTTTAAAAATTATTTATTTATTTATTTATTTATTTATTTATTTATTTGCTATTTTATGTGTATGCGTATATTGCCTGCATGTAGGTAAGTGCACCCAAGTCGTGCAATGCCCGTGGAGGTCAGGTTGTTGGATCCCCTGGGACTGGAGTTATACACAGCTGTTAGCTGCCATGTGGGTGCTAGGATTCAAACCTGGGTCTTCTCCAAGAACAACCAATATTCTTAACCACTGAGCCATCTCTCCAGCCCCGTGAGATTCTTTTTCAAGAATATACTACATTTTTGTGTGTGTGTGTTTTTGAGACAGGGTCTCCCTGTAGCACCAGCTGGCCTGGAACTCACTATGTAGATCAGACAGGCCTTGAACTCACAGAGATCTCCCTGCCTCTGCCTCCCAAGTGCTGGGATTGAAGGGGTGCGCCACCACGCCTGGCGATATACTACCTTTTCTAAATAAGGTGTCAATTTAAAAATACTTAGACTATTACTATATTTGTAGAAATCAGCTTTTATTATCAGAAGAAGCATTCAGTTGTCACCATACGTTGTTTGCATAGATTCTCAGGATGGTATCACCACTGTCTTATCAAGGAAGTTTGTTTTAGAGTGAACAGTTACACCTAAGTGCTTACAGAGCAGGGTAAGACCAGGTATGTTAAAAGATAACAAGAAAACTTTTAAAAAAGGAAAATCCATATTTCTAGAGTCAGAAATGAAAGTTTCTCCCCAGTCTTCAGCCCAGCTCAGGGTCAGCAGCCGTGTTATAGGTCAGTGGAACTGGAATTAGGTGTGTGTGTTGCCGAAGGATCGTGTGAATACAAGCTCAGTCTGAGTTGGCTGGTTGCCCTCTATGAGGACAGCTTGGTGTCCAGATCTTGGCTTATCTGCGTCTGCCCTGCTGCTTTATGAACAGGCTTGCAGCTGTCCATTTCCTTGTGCCATTCCTCAAATGATAAGAAATCGCAGAAGTCAGCCACGGAGAGGCAGAGCCCTGAGGATCACCTCTATGTTCTGGAGCACAACCTGCACCTGCTGATCAGAGAGGTGACAGCACAAGTGGGGGCTTTGTGTTGAGCGTGTCCAGAGCTGTGAGTGCCGCAGACCTCCAGCAGCAGCAGCAGGGTCCCAGCTTGGGGAGGACCCGTCCTGCTCTGTTGGAGGATTTGGAGATCCGTGCACGGACCTTGTAGCCATAGCGCTGTGCAGCCAGTTCTGTAGTAGAGACAGGAATGTGCCACAGCAGTCACAGGAAGGAGCAGCATCATGCTTTCTGGGCAAGCAGTTTACCCACTGTGCCATCTTGCTAGTTCCCATAAGTAATGGTTTTAAGCAATAGCTCTGGTTTTAGTAAAAGTGCTAGAGTAAATTCCCTCTACCAGACATTAAAACAGGTTTTTTGTTATTTTTTTATTTTTTTATTATTTTATGTGTACGAGTGTATTGCCTGCATGTATGTGGCACTGTGGCGTCTTCAGAACAGTTTATTACTGGGCAGCTGCAGCTTGGTACAGTGTGGGCTCCTTCCAGAGCATCTCTTGGGCCAGCAAAATGACTCCTGTGGTACAGGCACTTCCCCATAGCTTTGATGACCTAAGTTTGATCCCAGATCCTACAAGGGTAGCAGGAGAGGACAGACTCCCTCTGGGAGAGTTGTCCTCTGACCCCACATGTACGCCGTGGTGCACTGCCTGTTCTTAAGCACATAAGAGTACACAAAATGAGTTAAAGAAACAGGTTTTTTGTTATTTTTTTATTTTTTTATTATTTTATGTGTACGAGTGTATTGCCTGCATGTATGTGAGTGCACCCGTGTCATGCAATGCTGTGGAGGTCGGAAGAGGGCTTTGGATTTCCCTGGAACTGGAGTTAATGACAGTTCATAGCCACCATTTGGGTGCTGGGAATCGAACCTGGGTCCTCTGCAAAAGCAGTCAGTGCTCTTAACCACTGAGCCATCTCTCCAGCCCCTTGTTATGTTTTTAAAAAGACTCTCTTGCTGGGTGTGGTGGTGCTCACCTGTAGTTTCAACACTCGGGACGCGAAAGCAGGAGGACTGAGAGTTGTAGTCCACCTGGGCTATGAAGTGGGTCCTAGTCATAGACATACATACTCCAGCCTGCCTCACCCCAAGATGTGGTTCGGGTGATTGTGATGGTGTAAAGGCCAGCGTTTTAAAGAGCTTTTGGACTGGAGGTATAAATACCTCAGTGGTAAAGCACTTGGCTGTCTATGGTGAGGCTCTGGGTTCAATCACAGTACCACAGAGGTTTCTTGAGTTCTGGAAGGCCATCTAGCACAGAGGGCTAGCATCTCCTGATCACACAGTCCTTAAAGAAATGAGACTCAGTGAAGAACATTGGTATTTTAAAACTTCCAGGGGAGGGGGTCTCCTCATTACAGACCTGGATAGAATGTTTTTGTCATCTTTATTGTGGCTACTGGTCATTAATGGCTCACTTGCTCGCTCTCCGTCTCCCTCTCCAGTTTCATAAGCAGACCTTGAGTTCCATTGTGATGCCTCACCCAGCCAGTGCTCCTTTTGGCCACAAGAGAATGAGACTTTCGGGTCCGCAGGCTTTTGATAAAAATGAAATTAACTCTATTCAGTCCACGGAAGGGCTCCTGGAGAAAATAATCAAACAAGCAAAGCATATTTATCTGAGGAGCAGGTAAGGATAAAGAAAGTTACTGTTTTTCTGTGAAATTGGGTCCTTTTCTCTTTTGTGTATGTTAATTTTTGATGCTTTAAACTTTTTTCCAAGGAAAAGGTGGTTGAGTGTGAGTTGGTGGTAGACTGGGTACTCTCCAGTGTGGGGAGGGCAGAACCAGCAGTCTATGTGAAGGCATTTTTTTTAAAAAACACTGATGATGGCCGGGCGTAGTGGCGCACGCCTTTAATCCCAGCACTTGGGAGTCAGAGGCGGGCGGCTCTTTGTGAGTTCAAGGCCAGCCTGGTCTACATAGTGAGTTCCAGGACAGCTGGGGCTACAGGGAGACCTGTCTCAAAAAGACAAAAACAAAACAAAAAACTGATGATGTTGCAGACAGCTAGGTGAGAGTCAGCTAGGAAACTGTCTCTTGCTGTAGTTTCTTTTAGCTCGGCTGGACCCCAGGGCTTGTGCACACTGGACAAATACCCTGCCGCTGGGCCACATCCCCAGCCTGGACTTCTTTAGGAGCCCATTCATGAGGCACTTAGAACATGTTGACTGACCGAATTCTTATAATGTAGCCAGTTTGTTCAAGGCTTCCGTCCAAGGCTGCTCCGTCTCTCAGATCTTTCTTTCATGCACAGTGTTTGCAAAAGAGCTTGCTGTGATTAGGCAGAAATGCATCTTCTTCAGTGCCGAAGGCTGCCTTTCTGTTTCATGACTGGTAGTTGGTGAAGAGGTCTGTTTCTACTTCATAATTTTGCCTTCAAATAAAAACAGCATTGCCATTAAATAGATGGCCTTTACTGGTCGATGTTTTGGGTTTTCAGTGTCTCCTTCCAGCGGTCATGTTTTTTAGAGCACTAGTCTGTAGTTCAGAATGGAAACCTGGTTCTTCTACTTTTATTTCATGTGTATGAATGTTTGCCTGCATGTCTGGAACTGCATCACACACATACAGTGATGGAGGCCAGAAGAGGGCATCAGATCCCCTAAATCTAGAGTTAGAAGATTGCTTTTAGGTACCATGTGGATGCTGGGAACCCAGCCTGGGTCCTCTGCAAGAGCAGCTAGTGCTCTTAACCACTGAGCATCTCTTCAGCCCCCAAAGCTCCACTTCGCTAATAGTGAGATCAAAAAGTCAGCAAAATAGAAAATAATCTTCAGATTTTCATACGATACATGATTTAAATCCTTTCTTTTCACATGGTGACTTTTAATTTGTCTCTTTTGGAAGAGCTGCTGCAACAATTGACAGCTTGGCAAGTCGAGTTGAAGACCCTCAGGTCCAGGCCCATTGGTCAAACATCAGTGACGTGTGTGAGTCTAGTGTGAAAGTTCTGATCACGTCGCAAGGGTATGAGCAGATATGCAAGTAAGTGTCACCGCAATCATGGAGGTAGCGTGCCAAATTGCCTGGTGTGCCCGATGTGTCCTGAAGGACTCCATAGAGCTTTGGGTTCTTACTTGCCAGGTGCTATAACACTTCGGTAAATTATATCGTCTGTCTCATGTTTGTAAGAATGTCTAAAATAGCCGGGCATGGTGGCACATGCCTTTAATCCCAGCACTTGGGAGGCAGAGACAGGTGGATTTCTGAGCTTGAGGCCAGTCTTGTGGTTACAGGGAGACCCTGTCTCACAAAGACCAAAAAAAAAAGAATGTCTGAAATATTCTGTATTTATTCACACATCAGTGCTAGAAGCTTGAGGCCAGTCTGGTGGTTACAGGGAGACCCTGTCTCACAAAGACCAAAAAAAAAAAAGAATGTCTGAAATATTCTGTATTTATTCACACATCAGTGCTAGACCGCCCCTTTCAGGGTGTCCCGCCTTTTGACAGGACATGTTGTCCTCTATTGACTTCTGCTCAAGAACCATGCAAATTACCTAAAAAGTTAAAACTAAAAAATCTCACACTTTAAGTCAGTTCATGGTTTTGTGTTGGGCCACGTTCAAAGCTGTCCTTGGCCACACTGGCCACATATGGCCTGTGGGCTGCGAGAGGGGAACATGAACCCAGCGTTGAGCAGAAAGCTGCCTCACCCGCCGCGACACACCAAGCCTGCCTCAGAGGCTGTGCCAGTCTAGTTGTCTGGAGCAAAGGCGGTGGACAGAATTGGAGCCTGTGCTCTGCCTACTGTGCTCGGGGCAGCCTGAGTGTGTAGCTCTCCTGACCTGGTGTTGGCCTGTTCCATTAGTTCATGACTGTGTCCTCTGAAAGAGTGGACCATCTGTCTGTGAAGCAGCAGCCTGGTCCTTGTTCCAGTGTTCTTAGAGGTGGTGATGCTTGTGCTGGGGACATGGTTCAGTGGTAGAATGCTTGCTTGGCATGTGCAAGGCCCTGGGTTCAAACCCCAGCATTGCAAGAAAAACATGCAGGCTGCTTGCTTGGTCCTCGAACATCATACGCTAGTACAGTTGGCGAGGGGCCATTAAGAGGCATGAGCGTACAGCTGATAGGGTAGATCGCAGGACTGGGGCTGTGGCTCACATGGCATAGTATTTGCCTGGCATTTCCTACGTCCTGGGTTCTAGCCTAGCACTGCATAAAACTGGGTGTGGTGGCTCACACCTGTAATCCTAGCACTTGGGAGGTAGTGGCAGCGGGATTGCAGTGAGTTCAAGGCCAGCCGAGGCTACTAGACTCTGGCTTTAAAAATTGCAATGAGAAAGGGTGTTGGTTTGAGCAACTCTGCCCTTGATGGTTGGTCCTAGAGTCACCCACCTGCACTCTCCAGGCTCTCCCAGCCTTTGCCTTTTGAGCACAGCTGCTTTACTTCAGACAGAGCTAACAAAGCACTGTGGCACATAGTCCCTCCCCTTTGAAGGAGAAGCAGTGTGCCAGTTTTAATGAAGACCAGTAGGAACATGAGACACAGAGGGGAAAGAGCATCTGTAAAGGCAGTAAGGGGGTACGTTTACATATTTGTTCATGTTGGGGGTTGGCTGGTACGCATGGCATGGCACGTACGTATTGGTCAGAGGACAGTCTGGAAGCTGGTTTTCTCCTTCCACCACATGAGTCCCTGGTATCGATCTTGGGTCATCAACCTTGGTTGGCTACAAGTGTGCTTACCTATCTGTCAGAGCATGCCCCACATAGACCCCTCATGTGTGTGTGAGTCCTGCTCTGAGGACTGCAAGGGAAGACAAGCACCTGCCTGTGGGCCTGGTGCCCAGTGTGGTCTGGGGAATCTGCCTTGAGTCTCACTACTCTTGATCACATAATCCTAAGAAACCTCCCTCCTCCCCATGACACAGCCATTGGTGTAGGTTGTGAGGACCGTCCCCATCTTCCTCATGCTGTTCAGCTGTAGGTAAGGATTTGTGGGATTGTCAGACAGTTGCATTTATGACTATGTCTGCAGGTCCATTCAGCTGCAGTTGAACATTGGCGTTGATCAGGTCCGCGTGGTGCACAGGGACGGACGAGTGATCACACTGTCTCATCAGGAGCAGGAGCTGCAGGATTTCCTTCTGTCTCAGGTGATGACCGCACGCTGTATCTTTGGGTTTTAGGTTTTTGCCATTGATTTGTTTTTGAATAGTCTGACTCTGTAGCTCAGGCTGGCCTGGAACCTGCTGTGCAGCCCAGTGGTCCTCCTGCTCTGCCTCCTGAGTGCTGAGACTGCAGACGTGTGCCACCATGCCTGGCCCCTTCCCTTCAGTAACTACTTAAGGACAAGTTGAATAAAAGACAGCTCTACAGAGCAACCTTTGTCCTGCCGTGTGACTTCATTTCCAAAACACACTTTTGGTTTGATTGGCCAACTGGAAGTGCTCATCAGATGTCCTGGCTTTATTTCCATTGCTTTTGTGTGAAAGCGAAGGGTTTCAGTTTTTCTACTGTTGGGGTCTGCACCCACTCCAGGAGTGGCGAAGTACTAACCAAAGGGAACGAGAGAAAGGGAAATAGATGCGAATTGCAGCAGACATCATCTGTCCAAGTGGAGTGTCTTCTCTTTTGGCCTTGGAAAGAGTTGCTCGGATGATAGCCAGTATAAAAAGGGCTTGTTCCTGGTCCCTGCTCCTCCACAGACTTGCTTTTTGACACTGGAGTGAAGTAAGGACAGTTTTCCTGTCTTCGTGGAGTTGTGGTACAGTGCCAAATTGTGGGAGAAGGGATAGGTTTTTTTTAAAGTGCTATGTAAACTAATACTTTTTTCACACAAAATTAAGAAAACATGCTAAAAGTTTTTGGATTCTGTAATCTCATATAGGACTTGCTTCTTTGATGCCAAGTAATCAAATGTATCTGTGAGGGACATGCAGCCCCCAGCTGTACATCCTAAATGGTGTTGGTCAGACAGACAGACAGACACACACACACCCCACCCCCACCCCCCAGCAGGGGTGTGTGTTGGCTGTCTCAGAATGAATGGGATATGGGACATCTGGAGACCAAGGCCCACAGGTGGACAGGGAATGTGGTGTTGCTGCTCTGCCATTGCCTGTGCTGCTGGTGATGGAATGCGTTCTGTCAGGGTAGAGCGAGGAGCCAAAGCGTGCTGGGGACTGTTCCTGGGCTCAGTTTCCTTCATGGGTGTAGGAGAGGCACCAGCTTAGTGTGACAGCTGCAGCAGGCAGTCTTCTGGCTCAGGGGCTCAGTAGTAACAGCCCCAGGCCATCCTTGAGGGCAGGGACAAGTCAGAGGAGCTTTAAAAGAAGGAGCCTGCCACTCAAGGTCAGCAGTGGTTTGTCGTGAGATTCAGCCAGCCTAGCTTCGGGCCCAAGCCTGCACTTGAACCGCCAGTGGAGGCAGAATGGCGAGCACTAGGCAGCTGTGGCCTCTGCAGTGGAAGGTGGGGTCCCACAGCTCTCCTAGTGATCACTTGGGAGTGTTCTTTATACTTAAGACCTTTCCCGGCCAGGCAATGAAACCCCAGCAAACTTATAACGTTAGATCACAGTGTCTGATTTCCAGTCACGTCTCCTTGTTCACAGATGTCGCAGCACCAGGTGCACGCGGTCCAGCAGCTGGCCAAGGTCATGGGCTGGCAGGTCCTCAGCTTCAGTAACCACGTGGGACTTGGGCCTATAGAGAGCATTGGCAATGCCTCCGCCATCACGGTGGCCTCCCCGAGTGGGGACTATGCTATTTCAGGTACTTCTGCTGCCAAGGTGGGTGGGGGGCAGGGGGGTGGGGGTGAGGTGGACTTAGCATTGGGCTATGTAAACTATATACCAACAAAGCATTTGTAGGAGTAATCTATCTCTGTGGATGTCATCTGAGACCAGGAGCTTATTCTCTACTTTGAGTATGTGTGAGGGTGCTGGAGTGTGCAGCGCTTGTGTACACATGTGTCTGAGTGCATGGGAAGCAGTGGACAACCTCCGATATCATTCCTCGGTGCCATCCACCTTATTTCTTGAGTGAGCTCTTTCATTGACCTGTCTGAGTTGACCAGGTGAGCCAGCCCACCTGTCTCTGCCTTCTAAGTGCCTGGATTAGAGGCATGTGCCACCATGCCCAGCATACATGGGTGCTGGGGATCAAACCTAAGCCCTCAAGCTTGCAAAGCAAGTGCTTCATCAACTATGCCATCTCAGCCCAAGGACTTAGTCTCTAAGAGTTACAAAAATACTTAGTGTGGGGTTATTGGTGCAGCTCAGCGGTAGAACATTTGCCTCACACGAGACCCTGTGTTCAGTACGTGGCATGAAGGGAAAAGCTCAGCAGCTCATTTGCTTCTAATAGATCCTCTGAAAAGCCAGCCTTCTTCCCTGAGACCCCAAACCTTAATAGACCCAAATTTTAAGTGCACTCCCAGGGCTGGAGACATGACTCAGCTGTTGAGAGCATGGGCTGCTCTTGCAGAGGACTCAGGTTTGGATCTAGTACCCCAAGGTGGCTCACAACCATCCACAACTCCGGTTCCAGGGGATCCAGCACCCTCTTCTGGCTTCCACAGGCATCACACACTTTCACATACATGCAGGCAAAACACTCATACACATAGAATAAAAGTGAACTGTGCTGTTATAACATGGAAAGAATATCTGATCCTAGAAGCAGCAGGAGGCTGAGATGGGGAAGGATGTTTCAGTGAGTGGGGTTTCTGCAGGTGCGTGCACTCACGCTGGCTAGCCTTGTCTCAACTTCAGGGTACTTGCATTTTAGTGGAAAGTTCTTTTCTACTTAAGTTGAAAGATTAAATAATGAGAAATATTTGACCACAGATCCCAGCTTGGTACTAGACAAAGTTGCTGGTTGCAGGATCTTTATCACTAGGAACTGGTGGTGTGTGTGTGTTTGTGTGTGATTGGGCTTGAACTTCATAAGCATGCATTCTGTTATTGCTAAGAATATTGGTAAGAATTTTGAAATACCCTATATTCATCTGAGTAAAAACTTCATTAAGACCTGGTGTTCTTCCTGGTTTTTTGTTTGATTTTTGTGGTTTTGTTAGTTTTTTGTTTTTTAATATTTATTTTATGTGTAAGAGTATTTTATCTGTATATATGTAAGTGCACCATGTGTGTGCAATGCCTTCAGAGACCAGAAGAGGGCATCAGGTTCCTGGAACTGAAGTTATGGGTGATTGTTAGCCACCTCTAGGTGCTGGGAACTGGACCCAGGTCCTCTGCAAGAATACTCAGTGCTGTTAACTGTGAACCATCTCTCTTCTGGTTTTTTTTGAGACAAGTTCTTGTCTGCAGTTCAGGCTAGCCTTGACCTCTCTCTGTAGCTCAGTTTGGCTTTGAAGTTGATATGTAGCCCAGGCCAGCCTTGAACTTTTGGTCCTCTGGTATCAGCCTCCTGAGTGCCTAGATTATAGGCCTGGGTCACCACTACACCTGGCACATCCTACCTGATTTGTATGGAACAAGTAGTAATCTACAAATACTTAAAACAGTTAGAATGTGCCTGTGCATATGCAAAAATTTAGCGCTTGGGGATTGGCATGATGGTTTATTAAGTAAAGGCACTTCCCCCACAAGCCTTACAAGCCAGCTGCCGAGCCTCACAGCCTGAGTTCAATCTCTGAGACCCACATGGTGGAAGGAGAGAATCAGCTGTTACTGTTTGTCTTCTGAACTCCGTGCATTCACACACACATGCATTTACACAACATCATACATAAGTAATGAATTTAGCATTTTGCAATTGAAACACACTTTTTTCTTTCTTTTTTGGGGGGGGATGCAAAATTTCATGTAGCCCATGCTGCCCTTAAATATGCTGTGTAGCCAGAACTGGCTTTAAACTCCTGATCCTCTGGCCTCCGCCTCCCAAGTGCTGGGGTCTCAGGTGTGCACTTTTTAGCAAGATCCTCTGCGCTGTTGGATGGGTTTCCTGGTTTGCAGATGTACTGATGCTTGGTTTCCTCCTCAGTTCGTAACGGACCTGAGAGTGGCAGCAAGATCATGGTTCAGTTCCCCCGCAACCAGTGCAAAGACCTTCCCAAAAGTGATGTCCTGCAGGACAACAAATGGACTCATCTCCGAGGACCGTTCAGGGAGGTGCAGTGGAACAGGATGGAAGGCCGCAACTTTGTTTACAAGATGGAGCTGCTGATGTCTGCACTGAGCCCCTGTCTGCTCTGATCTTCCCCGGGACAAGTTCCAGAGACTGACCTGGGTGCATGCAGATCAGTTACAGGCAGAGGGAGAGAGTCTTCCACGGGAGTTCTGTGTACTGCCCACGGACCTGGAGCTCCTGCACTCCACAGGAGCCTTGTTTGAAAGACTGCTGAATGTTTACCTAGCAGCCCCAGACCGTTCACTTTGTGAGTGATAAGTGCTTTGAAATGGAAGTTTGTCTATAGTTGTATGGGAGATGTAAAATAATTTGTTTTTTATACAGTTAACTTGAAGACATTACTAACTTAAGGGCTTGAATTTGTTTTTTAAAATAAAATATCCCTGTTGTGTGATGTTAACATAAAATATGTGCTTAAAACTCTCCAAGTACTTTATGAGTTTGGGTTTGTTTTTTTTTTATTTCATATGTATGAGTGTATGTAAGTGTACCCGTGTGTTGTACAAAAGCCTGCCGATGCTGGGTATGGTAGTGCACACCTTTAATCCCAGCACTTAGGAGGCAGAGGCAGGCAGATCTCTGAGTTCAAGACCAGCCTGAAACTGGAGTTACTGACTGTTGTTAGCCACCATGTGATTCCTGGGAGCTGAACCCGGGTCCTCTATAAGAGCAGCCAGTGCTCTAACCACTGAACCATCTCTCAGCCCACTTTTGAGTTCTTTTTTTTTAAAAAAAATATTTTTATGTGTATGAGTGTATTGCCTGCATGTAAGTGCACCCATGTCCTGCAGTGCCCAAGGAGATCAGAAGAGGGCATCAGACCCCCTGGAACTGGAGTTACAGATTGAACCTGGATCCTCTGCAAGAGCAGCCAGTGCTCTTAACTGCTGAGCTCTCCGGCCCACTTTCTGAGTTCTTAATGACCCACATGAGTTCTGGACCAGCTGGGACGGCAGGAAAATCCTGTCTTAATAAACCACATCAGAACTCTTATGACAGCTTTAACATACAGATTCACTGACTGAGCATGGGAGGCTCTTCCCTGGAGCACAGCAAGAACACCTCAGAAGGACCGGTCCTCCCCAGCACTGGGGCCATGAGATGCCTGGGGAAGCGAAGTGCCTCTCTGCTCCAGCTGTCTTGCTCCTGAGTCAATAGGAGCAGGTCAGGAACTCGAGGAGCTGAAGGTATGGGAGGAGCAGACGGGGTCTTTGGGGCTTGACCTGTGGGTCTGTTCATGGTGGCCTCCCTGTTAGTCCACCATACTCGGCTTCCTCAGGACTGGAAGACAGCCCAGTGAAGGGCCTGAGGCCGTGGGTTCCTTTCCACCCTTGCCTAGCAGAGCACGGTGACGTGAGAACACAGTGAACTTCGGTTCTTAGCTCCTGCCGTTAGTTTTGGCCCTTCCTAGGAGAAAGGCCCTGGAGTTAAACCACTGCTCTAGCAGCTCGAATCGCAGGCTTTATTTTCAGAATTATTTTTCATTAATTTTTTTAAACAATTTTTCACAGTCTGAAGTATAACTTATTAACAGTACATTGTCATTCTCTGTGATTTAATTTTTTTTCCAGGTCTTTTTGAGACAGGGTCTCCCTGTAGCCCCAGCTGGCCTGGAACTCACAGACATCTGCCTGCCTTTGCCTCCCAAGTGCTGGGATTAAAGGCACATGCCACCATACCCAGACCTTTTTAAATTTTTTAAATTTTATTTTATGTGTATCTATTGCCTGCATGTGTGTCAGTGCACCCGTGTTGTGCAATGCCCTTGGAGGTCAGAAGGTGCCATCAGATTCTCCTGGAACTGGAGTTCTGGATGGTTGTTAGCCGCCATGTGGGTGCTGGGAATCGAACCTGGGTCCTCTGCAAGAGCAGGCAGTGCTCTTAATCGCCGAGTCATCTCTCCAGCCCCATATTTTCTTTCTTTTTTTTTGTTTTTTTTTTTTTAAAAAAAAAACAGACAAGACTTTGGGCCCTAGAATTTAAAACCTGGAATAGCTTGAAGAGTGCACAGGTCGGTCCCCTTTCCAAAGAAAGGAACTGAGACAATGTCCTAGCAGTTTGGCTTGCAGCCGGCCTTACCTGAGGAAGCCTCGCTTTCATTCTCCACCCCGAGGGTTCCCACCCCTGACTCCTGACAAGCTGAGGGGTGCGATGGAGGAGCGGCTGCACCACAGGAGCGCTGCACATGTGTGAGGGAGGACACGCACCCCGTCCCCTCCCAACACTACTCACCCTGCTTCTTCATGGGACATATGGAAACCCTGCTAGCCCAGGGCCAGGTTCCCGCCTGCTGCTGGGAAGGGGCACCTGGGTGTGGGATCCCACCCATCTGTGTGTGTGCTCGCACAGTGGGCGGTGAAGGTGAGTGTGCTGGGAATGTGCACACCAGTGGCGCGCGCCCCTTCTGAGCAGGACAGCCTTGCAGCCTCCCCTAGCTGGCCCACCATAAGCAGCTGCGCACTCCACACCCTTCCTCTAGTCGGGGAAGGCTTCTGACTGACTTCCAGGGACTCCTCACCTGCCAGTGGGATCTTGGGGACTTAAGGAGACACAGAGGAATGTTCTTCAGGCCTCTAGCTTTGCATACACTACTCGGCACCCAAGGCCCTGCTCACGGGTGCTAGCCGGGACCTACAACATGGCCGGCTGCAGTCTGCAACTGTGGGTACTGAAGAGAGAACGGGAAAATAAACTGCAGTTGGAGCTTGGCTAACGGATGCTGGGAAGGAGAACCCGGCTAAACAGTGACAGCCTGGGGAGTGCCGGCCAAGGTGGCTGGGGCCTAATCCCCAAGCTCAGCTGGAGCCCCAGGGCGATCTAACCTTCATCCCTCAACACAGCGCTTTCCGGGTAGCCTTCCAGACCCCCACCCCCCCACCCCCCGAGCCAAGTATCCCCCTGCTTTTCTTAGCCACTCAGAGCTCTAGGCTGACTCTGGGCGTAGATGCCCTAACTGAGGTAGGCAAAGGCCGTGTGCTCCTCAGCCCAGGGCCTGACTGGACATGTGAGGTGTTGGTGACTGAGGAGCAGACATGGCGGATTTTTCAAGTTGAGTTGCCCATCTGGCTGGGAGGCTGGATGCTGCGCCTGGTCGAGATGAGCCGTGTTTTCCTCCATCACCCAGGCAGGCCATGTGAGGAAAATCGTTTTGAATGAAGGAAGATGAGAAACATGCATATCTTCCTGCTTCCTGTCCGAAAGCTAGTCCCTCAGGGAGCACTCAGCCGCTCTCCCTAAGGCTCCGGCTCCTAGCACTCACCGCAGCACCCCAGCACCCCAGATCCCTCAGCAGACTATCTGGACGCTTCAGGCTTGCTCACATTAGCTCGCTCCACGGCAGTTTTAAGGGTGGTGAGTCAGGGACGGTGGGTGCAATGGTTTGCAGATCAGACAGGAGCATGGCCCATCGCCAGCCAGCACAGCGGTCATTCTGTAGGCATTCTGGCCCTGGAGATGGACTCCTCCAGCAGGTCTGCCTGCCTTAGCCCCAGCCTGTGCCATTACTTAAGGATCAGCATGGCCCCAAAGCTGCAGCCAAGCAGAGTTCCTAGTTGAAAGCCCCAAGCTTCTCGAATGTCATGTCAGTCCTAGAACTGACTGCAAGGCGTCATCTCCAGCTTCTTCCTGTCCCATCAGGAGGCTGCAGAACGGGTCTGCTGGAGACGGCAGCAGACCCACTCAGCTTGTTTCTCTGATTGGGAAGTACTATTTTCCTCTTGAGGTAGCAATGTAGATGGTCCAGCCTTGGCTACCACTCAGCATCCTGCAGCTCGATCTCCTCAGTGGTGCTTTCTGTAAAGCAAAAGACAAGTTGGGGCTGGGGAGATGGCTGGGTTGGTGCAGTGCTCATTGCACATGCATGAGGACCTGAGCTTGGAACCCAGCACCCATGTAAGAAGCCGGCAAGTACATCTGTAATGCTGACAGTGACAGGTGCAAGTTCATCCGTCAGCCACTAGCCTCCAGTCAGATCCGCCTGATCCAGGTCAGCCACTAGCCTCCGGTCAGATCCGCCTGATCCAGGTCAGCCACTAGCCTCCGGTCAGATCCGCCTGATCCAGGTCAGCCACTAGCCTCTGGTCAGATCCGCCTGATCTCAGGTCAGTCAGAGACTACGTAAAAACACAGTGGAAGGCGTCTGCAGAAGACACTGGATGTTGTGGATGTCGACCTCTGGTTTCCACACATGTACATAGGCACTCAGGTGCATGAGCACCTGCATGCATAAGTGCATACATACACACACACACACACACACGGAATTAAAAACCAGCCACCTGCCACCTCTGGTCTCAGATGAAAGGACTGTCATAACACCCAGAGCATTACCTTTGTGTTTGTGCCTCCTCTTCCTCTGGAATTTATACACACACCTGTTGCACACCCACATGAGGCTGATCAGGACTGCAGCCACGGCAGCAAGCAAAGCCAGGAAGACGACCACGAAGTGGAGGTCTTCATACAGGATCTCTGGTGGGACAAGGAAGGCAAGGTGTCTTTAAAAGATGGTTATTAAGTGAAAAAAAATTTAATTAAAAGATACTGTATCAATCCTTTGAGAACTTTATACAATGTATTTTGATTGTACTCAATCTCTCCTCCCCCAGCTCCTCCCAGATCCTCCCCCAGCTCCTCCCCCAGCTCCTCCCAGATCCTCCCAAGCTTCCCAACCCACCCCCACCCCCCAACTTTGTTTCCTTTTTTTTTTTTTGTCTTTTTGAGACAGGGTATCCATGTAGCCCCAGCTGTCCTGGAACTTGCTATGTAGACCAGGCTAGCTTTGAACTCACAGAGATCCACCTGCCTCTGCCTCCCACGTGCTGAGATTAAAGGCATGTGTGCTAGCATGCTCAGCCCTGCATCCTCTTTTTATAACCATCAACCCTAATTTGTGAGATCACTTTTACTCTATGAAGTTGTCCACCCACACCTCCTGCTCAGGGGGGCTCTCTTACCAGACACCTGTAGCACAATGGTGCCAAACTGGCTGCTCCCCAGGTGCTCTGTGACAGTGATGACATAGTAGCCAGAATCCCTCACGCTCACGCTGAAGAGCTGGATGGAGCCATTGTCAAAGGTGCAGACTCTGTCCCTGTGGCTTTGAGAGATGTTGGCTGGGGTCCCTGGTTTCCACTCCACGACCTTCTGCACACCCCAATGAGACGTGTGCTTCCATTCAATGGTGGGCACCCCATGGCAAGAGTAGTCTACTGAGAGCAGGATGTCTTTTTGGACGGTGGCATTGATGACTGACTGTGGAATGTACAGTGACACGCCCTGACCTGTAGCGTGAAATATGAGATGTTGAGCTTACATAGGAGCTACTTGACTGCCATCTCTCCAGCCCTGAACTTATAATTGAGCCAAATTATTTACTCATCAGTTCCTTCCACGTGTGTCTTTTGTTTACAGCCAGGAAAAACCACACAGCTCCATCCAGCTCTCCCGTGTAGCTCTACACAGGGAGACATACAAGGGATCAAAGCAAAACAAGCTGACGTTAAAGAATGACATGCACATGAAGATAATAAAAAGGCCAAGAATGACCAGTGGAGGGATTCACGGTGGCTAGGGGGACCTCACTGAGGAAATGACATTTGAACTCTGGCCCAATGGACAAGCAAGAGGGGGGAGCAGCCTGAGGAAGACAGTGGAGCACTTTAGGCCAAGGGAATCAGGAGTGTGACATCTGGGTGCTGAGGATGAGCAGTGTGTGTGTGTGAGGACGGCTAGAGCGCTGGAATGCAGGGAGACTGGGCAGGGGAGCACTCAAGTGGAGGGAGCACTCAGCAGGGGGAGCACTCAAGCAGAGGGAGCACTGAGCAGGGGGAGCTTCTGCCCAGCTTCAATGTCAGGAACTTGGAGACCATGGGAGCCCCAAGGTGGCTTAGGCTCAAGGGTAATTCTGGCATCTGACATGGAAAGCATCTTGGGGCTCAGGGGGGCAAGTGTGGAAGCAAAGGAGCAGTCAGGTAGATGCTGCAGGAGATGAGGCAGGACGTTAGAAAGGGCAGGCTGGAGTAGGACATGCATTTGGAAGTACTGGGACAGAGCAAGCTGACCAGCTGGGTATGAACATGGGATTAGACGAGACAGAGGCATCAGGCAGACGTGTCTGCTCAGGATATGGGAAATGATGCTGTGATGGTTTGAATGAAAATGCCCCCCATAGGCTCCAAGTATTTGGACATTTTGTCCCCAGATGATGATGCTGTTTTGTGAGGTTTTAGACGGTGTGGCTCTCCTGGAGGAAACAGGTCACTGGGGGTTGGCTCAGAGAGTTCTTAAGCCTTGCCAGATCTCCAGTCGGTCTCTTGCTTCTTGTGCCTGCGTGATGATGTGAGAGCTTAGCTCCTGCTGCTCCTGCTCCAGCCACCTCCACCCACCATGCCTCCCTGCCATGATGGACTATAATTCCCCTGGAACAATAAGCTCAAATAAACTCTTCCTCCTATAAATTGCTTGGGTCAGTGTTTCTATCACAGCAACAGAAAAGTGACTTACAGTAATTGATACCAGAGAGTGGGCTGTTGGCTGTGTAGAACCTGACCGTGTGGGGTTTTGAAGAAATGTGGAAGACTTTGGAACGTTGGGCTAGAAAAATGGTTGATTGTTGTAAGCAGAGCTTAATAGGTCATTCTAGTAGGGGCCTAGAAGAAAGTAGTGCTGAGAACAATGTAGTCCCAGAGGGAAATAAGGACTCAAGCACCACTTGGGATATTTTGGCAAAGAGTCTGGCTGGAGTCTGCCCACAGCCAAAAAGCTTGCCTGAGGCTAAGTTGAAAAGCTGGAGGGAGCACTCAGCAGGGGGAGCACTCAAGCAGAGGGAGCACTGAGCAGGGGGAGCTTCTGCCCAGCTTCAATGTCAGGAACTTGGAGACCATGGGAGCCCCAAGGTGGCTTAGGCTCAAGGGTAATTCTGGCATCTGACATGGAAAGCATCTTGGGGCTCAGGGGGGCAAGTGTGGAAGCAAAGGAGCAGTCAGGTAGATGCTGCAGGAGATGAGGCAGGACGTTAGAAAGGGCAGGCTGGAGTAGGACATGCATTTGGAAGTACTGGGACAGAGCAAGCTGACCAGCTGGGTATGAACATGGGATTAGACGAGACAGAGGCATCAGGCAGACGTGTCTGCTCAGGATATGGGAAATGATGCTGTGATGGTTTGAATGAAAATGCCCCCCATAGGCTCCAAGTATTTGGACATTTTGTCCCCAGATGATGATGCTGTTTTGTGAGGTTTTAGACGGTGTGGCTCTCCTGGAGGAAACAGGTCACTGGGGGTTGGCTCAGAGAGTTCTTAAGCCTTGCCAGATCTCCAGTCGGTCTCTTGCTTCTTGTGCCTGCGTGATGATGTGAGAGCTTAGCTCCTGCTGCTCCTGCTCCAGCCACCTCCACCCACCATGCCTCCCTGCCATGATGGACTATAATTCCCCTGGAACAATAAGCTCAAATAAACTCTTCCTCCTATAAATTGCTTGGGTCAGTGTTTCTATCACAGCAACAGAAAAGTGACTTACAGTAATTGATACCAGAGAGTGGGCTGTTGGCTGTGTAGAACCTGACCGTGTGGGGTTTTGAAGAAATGTGGAAGACTTTGGAACGTTGGGCTAGAAAAATGGTTGATTGTTGTAAGCAGAGCTTAATAGGTCATTCTAGTAGGGGCCTAGAAGAAAGTAGTGCTGAGAACAATGTAGTCCCAGAGGGAAATAAGGACTCAAGCACCACTTGGGATATTTTGGCAAAGAGTCTGGCTGGAGTCTGCCCACAGCCAAAAAGCTTGCCTGAGGCTAAGTTGAAAAGCCATGGACTAATTTCTCTGTTGGAAAAAATTTCAAGACAGCCTAATGTTGAAATGGTGGCATGGCTATGAATGGTGACTGTTATACAGATTCACAGAGAAAAAGAGCAAATGGGGCAGAAAGAAATAAAGAGTGTACAGGATGGATTGAAAAAGAGCTCTAGGAAGATAAATGTTGGAGCCCTGGCAGGTGATGGAGAGGATCCCATTGATAAGGAGATTAAAATGATTAAGGAGATTAAAGTGATTAAGGGGGGCCCAGAGATTCAAACTTAAACAATGGAGAGAGTGCCTCCAGGGCAAGAACACACCCAGTTAAGCCTCCAAATTGTGAAAGGAAAATTCTGTAGGCTGAAGAGAAGAGCTTCTAATATGGATAAAGCAGCCTGAGGTCCATCTCAAACTTGCAGTCAGACTTGGCAGTGTTGCTCACCTGGTTCTGGCTATAGGGGCATGAAAGATGGAAGAGTGAAGGGGTCGTCAATTCTTCCCCCAACGTTTCAGAGAAACATGGAGGCCTGGTAGCATGAAGCAGAGGTACCCCTGCCTAGAAGAGGCACTGGTTGGCCATTGTATGAAGCTGTGAAGGTGAAGCCTGGTTGGCAATGGAGACCCAAAGACATTTGTGATGCCAGAGGAAGTGGTACCAGCCCAAAAGAGAGAGAGATGTGTGTTGCACACAGCAAAGCTAGAGAAGCTGAGCCATCTAAGCCCTTTGAAAGTAAAGTCCCAGAAGTTGGATGTGGAGCTCCTGGATTTGGTGTTTGTCCTGGTTTTCGCTCTTGTTTTGGTCTGGTATTTCCTCCCTCTGCCTCCATTCCGCCCTTTTGGAATGGTAATGTGTATTCGGTTCCACTGTTATGCTGGGAATATGTAATTTGTCTTTGAGTTTATAGAGGCTTACAGTTAATATTATTTACCTGAGTCTCAGAAGAGACTTTGGACTGTGGACTTTTAAATAGTATTGAGACAGATAATGACTATTGGGACTTCTAAGTTGGACTAAATGCATTTTGCATTTTGTATGGTCATAAGCCTATTGGGGCCAGGGGGTGGAATGTGATGGTTTGAATGAAAATGTCCCCCATAGGCTCCAAGTGTTTGGACATTTTGTCCCCAGATGATGGTGCTGTTTTGGGAGGTTTTAGAAGGTGTGGCTACCCTGGAGGAAGCATGTCACTGGGGGTGGGCTTAGAGAGTTCTTAAGCCTTGCTGGATCTCCAGTCACTCTCTGTTTCCTGGGCCTGCTTGAACACGTGAGAGCTTAGCTTCTGCTGCTCCTGCTCCAGCCACCTCCAGCCACCTCGCTTCCTGACATGACAGACTGTAATTCCCCTGGAACCATAAGCTCAAATGAACTTTCTTCTATAAATTGCTTTGGTTGGTGTTTCTGCCACAGCAACAGAAAAGTGACTAATAGAGAGGCCTTGCCGAGGGTGTATGTACATGTGTTTGTTACATGTGTACTGAATAGGTACCATGTAGCACTGTGTGTACCATGTGCCTGGTCCATACCAACTGCTTTACGTTTATGCTACTAAAGCCTTCCACAATCCATTTCAAGTTAATCAGTGATTAACCCTCAGGCTCAGCAGGATTGAAAATCTGATCCAGGGTCATTCTGCAGGGCTGAGGTGCACACATGGGCACCTGACTCCAAAGCGCAAACATTTATATCTGGGCTCAAATTGAAGGTCAGTGGCTGGCAGTGAGGGGACAGGTTGCTGTAGTGACCCCTCTTGTCCTTTATGGACAACAGTGCTCTGCTCTAATAGTTAACAGGCTCCTGCCCTTGCCCAAGAATTTACAGACTTCTTTGGACTTTGTTGATGTAGAGGAGGGGGCGGTCTGCTCCCAGGATGCGGGAAGATGACCAGAGAGCTGTCCTTGGGATGCAGAGTAAGTGTGGCCCCCTTTATGTTTATACATACATTAAAGGTCTGTTACCAGCCAGTCTCCTCACCTGCCACTTTTCCAGACCTTTCCTGTCATCCCGTCATCCCCAGCAGCACTCCGTCTGTACCCCTTTCCTATGGCTGGCTGAGTAGCTAAAACAATTCAACGAATTTCATGGTAAAAGTGGAAAATAGGGCTGTGAACTGAACTGAATTACAGGACCCCACATGATACCGGATGGAGAATCTGCAAATCACAAGTATTGTATCACATGTAAGGGGAGGGATGGTTTGCTTAAACTCAACTTCACATTACAGAAAACACCAAAGATGGGCTAGGGATGTAGCTCAGTTGGTAGAATGTCTGCTCAGCACGCATGAGGACTTGAGTTTGATTGCCAGCATGGCAGAAGCCAGGCTAAGTGGCCCACACCTGCAGTTCCAGCACCCAGGCAGTAAAGGCTGAAGGATCAGAAGCTCAAGGTCATCCTCAGCTACATAGTGAGTATGAAGCCAGCCTGGGCTACATGAGACCCTTTCTCAGAACCATTAGGAAGAAAGTTACAAATATCCTGACACTCCACCTAAGAGCAGGTGGTTCCCCTACACACCCACCCCATCAGCCACCCCTGAGGGCTAGCTTGGCAATATCACCATTTTCTAATTTGTGGTAATCTTCAAAGTTCCTCAGCAGTCCACAAAGCGAGCTCAGCTCTTCTCCAGTCATCAGCTCACTGCCTTTGCCCATCTCCTTTGATCCAGCAAAGCTTCGCCTTGGGGGTGGTGTAAGGAGGCTTCTGAGACAGTATCTTAGGGTCCTGCTCTAGATTTATTTTTTATTTTTATTTTTTAATTTTATGTGTATGCGTGTATTGCCTGCATGTAGGTAAGTGCGCCCGTGTCATGCAATGCCCATGGAGGACAGAAGAGGCTGTCGGATCCCCTGGGACTGCAGTGATGGACAATGGACAGCTGTCATGTGGGTGCTGGGATTCAAACCCGGGTCTTCTGCAAGAACAACCAGTGTTCTTAACCACTGAGCCATCAGATTTGTTTATTTTTTAAAGGTAAAACTACTGCAAAGATGATGTTTCTATTACACTGGCCCAGGAGACAAACAACAGGAGTTTGTCCAGCAGCTGGGCACGCTGAGCTGAACAGTCCTGGGTGACAGACTGGTATGTTGGCCTTTTCTTTTTTTCTTCTTTTTTAAAATTTATTATTTTTTTTATGCGTATGTGTGTATTGCCTGCATGTAGGTAAGTACACCTGTGTCGTGCAATGCCCACAGAGAACAGAAGAGGCTGTCGGATCCCCTGGAGCTGGAGTTACAGACAGTTGTTAGCTGCCATGTGGGTGCTGGGATGCAAACCTGGGTCTGCTGCAAGAACAGCCAGTGTTCTTATCTGCTGAGCCATCTCTCCAGCCCCTGCCCTTTTCAATTGATAGGTCATTTGTGAAGTCCAACTTAGAGACCAGGTGACTGCCTTGTCACACAAGAGCAGTGCAACTGCAGGCTTTGCATCCACAGACGCACCACGCTGATGTTAGTGGTTTCATAAATGGCTGCAAAACACTGATTTTTAAACTCTATCATTCTACTTAAAAGTTATTGACTGGTACTCCTCTGTAAAAACACACACACACACACACACACACACACACACACACACAAAATATCTGTTTCCCAAGATAGACCCTATCCCAAACAAGATGGAAGACTGACCTCCATGTCTGCAGTGTGGTGTGCACACCCCTGACTCCTCCCCTTGACCCCCTCATGTAAAAACATATTTCTCAAGATGTACACAGTGGCCTGAGAATCCCAGCATTCAGAAAATTGAGGGAAAATTCTGGGAAGTTTGAAGTCAGCCTGAGCTACATCTTGAAACCAGGCTGGCCTTGGCTACAGAGTGAAAACCTGTTGCAAACAAACAAAAAGAGGTGAGTAGGGGGCAGTTTTTCTCTTCTAAACCCCTTGTCTGGGGCTGGACAGATGACTCAGTGGTTAAGAGTGCTGGCTGCTCTTGCAGAGGACCCAGGTTTGATTCCAGCACCCACATGGCAACTAAAAACTGTCTGTAACTCCAGTTCCAGGAGATCCAATGCCCTCTTCTGACACAGGTGCACTTATACACATGCAGATAATACACTCATACACATAAAATAAAAATAATAAAATATTAAAAGAAGTCCCCTGTCTTCTTAGTGTTTCTATGACTTGTGGATTTCCCTTTCACATGTAAGATGTCATACTCTGTTACCATCATATACAATGTCCCTCTGGGTTAGCCTACATGTGGCCATTGGGACCTTCTTTGGGTTATTTAAATTTTCTCTGAAATGTCATCATTGATTTTTACGCATTTTCTTGAACTGACTACATTTTAACAAGGACCCACATATCTTAAACGAAAGAATGAGAACCACAGGCAATTCTGGCACTGGAACAGACTGGTCAGGAGATCACCGAGGGCCTGTGGTCAGGAGATCACCGAGGGCCTGTGTATCACCGAGGGCCTGTGGTCAGGAGGTCACTGGGGACCAGGAAGCAGATTGCTGCGACCAGTGGTGGTCTTGAGTCTCACACTCCTACCATTTGTGGTGACCACAGTACTCTTGTGACCACCTTGGGGACAGGCCTGTGGCAGAGCCCTGGTCTGGTGGTATGCACAGGGGGATCTCAGACTCTCTAGGTGGAAGGCCTCTTCCTGGCCAACCTCCCCCCTCAGATAGAAATTCAGGCTCTCCCTGCAGGGCACTCTGCTCACGGGGGCCTTTCTGGTTAGGAGGCTCCATTTAGGAAGCTTCTCTTCATCTCAACCTGGAATAGAACGCCTCGAACATTGTCCTGGGGTTGGTGCCTTCTAGCTACCTAAGGACTGTCTCCATGACTGCCCTTCTCCTCTCTCTCTCACTCAGGCCTCGGAGTGTGATGTAGTTATTCTTTTTTTCGTCTTTTTGAGACAGGGTCTCCCTGTGGCCCCAGCTGTCCTGGAACTCACCATGTAGACCAGGCTGGCCTTGAACTCACAGAGAGCCGCCCGCCTCTGCCTCCCAAGTGCTGGGATTAAAGGCGTGCGCCACCACGCCCGGCCGGTGTAGTTATTCTTTAACAAAGAACACAGTGCAAGGTTTAAGTCTCCAAGAATAAATCAGAAAACTGAGGTCAAATTCCAGGTCAGCCTTGGAGATCAGGAATCCTGTGTCTTTATCTGTGTGTCCCCCGTGCCCAGCACGATTCAGAGAGCATAGTGGTCAATCAATGTCAAGTCAATGAAAAGTGAATGACAGAAGGATCAGCTGTCTCCTCCTGGGAGAGCCTCGTGGCCGGAAGATCAGAACAACCTAGAAGCTGATGTGTGGAGGGAAGACAGCTATCATCACAGATTTGTAAAATCATTTTTTATTGTATATATATGTATATGAGTGTGTTGCCTGCATGTCAGTAGGTGTACCTGTGTCAGGAAGTACCCAAGGAGGTCAGAAGAGGGCGTCAGATCCCCAGGAACTGGAGTTACGGACAGTTGTTAGCCACCATGGGGTGTTGGGAATCAAACCTGGGTCCTTTGCAAGAGCAGCCAGTGTTCTTAACCACTGAGCCATCTCTCCAGAGATTTAAAAAATGTATTATTAGCCGGGCGTGGTGGCGCATGCCTGTAGTCCCAGCACTTGGGAGGCAGAGGCAGGCGGATCTCTGTGAGTTCAAGGCCAGCCTGGTCTACATAGTGAGTTCCAGGACAGCTGGGGCTACAGGGAGACCCTGCTTCAAACAAACAAACTAACAAACAAACCAGCTGCAATGAGAAAAAAAAAAAGAAAAAAAGGAAAAAAAATGTATTATTATTGTATGTATTTATGTAAGATGGCACAGGTACCACATGTGGTCAGATGACAGCTTTGGGGAGTTAGTTCTATCCTTCCACTGTGGGTCTTGGGGATCAAACTCAAGTCATCAGGCTTACACAGCAAGGGCTTTTACCACAGGGCCATCTCACTAGCCTCAAATCAAGGCTTTTTATGCCAGTGTCTATCATCTCTTTTATCATCTATCAATTATCTACCTATCATCTATTCATCTCTCATCTATCTGTCTATCCACCATCTATCATCCATCCATCCATCATCCATCAATCTATCATGTTCATCCATCTAGCTAGCATCCATTTTCATCTATATCATCCACCTATCATTTATCAATCTAGTATCTATTTATCTATATCTACTATCTATCTATCATCTATCTATCTAATCTATCAATCATCTAATCTACCTATCTATTCACAGATAATGTGAGGAATTCACTGTGTAGACTAGGCTGGCCTTGAAATCTTTTAAAAAAAAATAAATCACGGGAGCCGGGTGTGGTGGCACACACCTTTGATCCCAGCACTTGGGAGGCAGAGGCAGGCAGATCTCTGTGAGTTCAAGGCTAGCCTGGTCTACATAGCGAGTTCCAGGACAGCTAGGGCTACAGGGAGACCCTGTCTCAAAAAGACCAAAAACAAAACAAAACAAAATATCACGGAGCTAGAGAGATGGCTCAGCGGTTAAGAGCACTGACTGCTCTTGCAGAGGACCTGGGTTCAATTCCCAGCACCCACATGGCAGCTATGAACGGTCCTTAACTCCAGTTCCAGGGGAATCTGAAGCCCTCTTCTGACCTCTGCGGCATTGCACAACATGGGTGCAGTCACATACATGCAGGAAATACACTTGTACACATAAAAATAACTAAAACATCAAAAAAAAAAAATCACCAGCTGGGTGTAGTGGTCCACACCTTTAATCCCAGCACTTAGGAGGCAGAGGCAGGCAGATCTCTGTGAGTTCCAGGCCAACCTGATCTACAAACAAGTTCCAGGCCAGCTGGGGCTACAGAGAGACCCTGCCTTAAAAAAGACCAAAAAATAAATAAATAAATAAATAAATCACAAAGAAATGTACTTTAAAACACTTCTTTGGCAAACATGTAATTTTACCATTTATGGCCTTGAGGACCTGCTCCTCTTGCCTCCACACCCAGCCTTCTTTTATCTTTCACTTAATCTTAGTCGAAAGGCCTAGCAGTGAGTGGCCAACACACCCACACAGCTAGTAAGTGCTGAAGACTGGCTTCACTGCAGGCCTGATGCCAAGCCCCTCCCCCTAGGGACCATCTGATCTGTCATCTATTTACTGACACTGAGTTCCCTGTGTCTCTGACCTCAGCTAGGAGTAGTGATCACTGTAAGATTGGAGCACTATCTGTGACAAATTGTTATTCTAATCTCTATGCATTTCTTATATAGTTAGTTAGTTAAGGCCAGGACAGCCAGGAGCTACCAGCCTTTCAGTGCTTCAGGGACTATAATTCTGAACGTTTTAGCATCCAACATAGGGCCTTGCACCTTGTTGGAGCTCAAATGTACTCTGTAAATAAACAAATGACCACATGAATGTCCTGCTTGTCAAACTGCTGCCAATTCGAGTAGCCCATGAGTAGTGCTGAGAGGCACTGGCTCTGTGTGCCGTGCTGTCAGGGCCCCTTGCTTTCTCCAAGCCTTGCCAAGCATCTCAGGGGAGCCATGATTCAAGTTTAAGCAGCAACAAAAATACTCATGTCCTGGCCAGTTCTCACCACTCTTGACCCAGGGCGAGGCTGGATTTGGAAGACACAACTTTGTATGAAGGCTACCTAATAATGGTCTGTCCCTCTAGCATCCAAAAATCGTGCTGATAGCTGACGTATACACACAATGTATGGCCTACCTTACCCTCTGGTGAATTCTTTTTTAAAATATTGTATTTATTATGTTTACTTTTGTGTATGAGTGTATTGCCTGCATGTAAGTGCAATTGTGTTGTGCAGTGCCCATGAAGGGCAGAAAAAGGTGTCGGAACCCCTGGAACTGGAGTTAGGGATGGTTGTTAGCTGCCATGTAGGTACTGGGAATAGAACCCAGGTCCTCTGCAAGAACAGTTACTGCTCTTAACCACTGAGCCATCTCTCCGGTCCCTCCCATGAATTCTAATCAATGGCTGATTACTCAAAAACTCTGCAGGGCCACCATCTTGCTATTTCATGACCTTGAGACTTCACCCAGACATAGGCCAAATCAAAACACCATGGGCAAGGCGGGCCTAGGTGCAGGCTGCCAGGCTGTCCCCCTTCATCCAGGTCTCAGGGTTGATACACCAACAAGGGAAATCACCCCCAAATAGCAAGACACCACTTCCTATCAGTGACATCTGTGGGCGTTAGATCTGTATCTGTATCATAGTCCAAGGAAACAGGGGTGGGAAGTTTAATGACTTGGTCTTTATCAGAGTGGCAAAGATGAAGAGTTTGATAACATCATGTTGTCAGGGGTGTGTGCTGAAGTTACACTGCGCTCATTGTAAATGGCGAAACCTGCTTGGAGGGCAATCAGCAAGTTCATAAAAACATTTAAACACACATCCCTTTGGCCCAGAAACTCCATTTTTCAGGAATGTATCCTACAGGCCTTCTGATCACAGAGATACAAAGACTGATGTAAGACACGGTGGGAGTGTTGTCACAAGGCATAGTCAGTTGCTTTAGCAAAAGCCAAACACTACTAAGGGACTTGTTAATCGAGTATCAATACTTATGCTTTTGTTAGAAACCTTAAATATGAGTCTTTTCTTTCAAACCCTGTAAAACTTAGTTTATGACAAGAAAGTCTGATCTTTTAATTTTAACCACACCCTGTAAGACTTCTGTTTAAGGAAAGGCCCTGATGTATTCCTCAACCAGCTGGCCTGGGACAATGGAGATCTCCGCCCCCATTTTTTTAAAAACTAGCCAACCAGGAAAGACTGTGGGATTGAACCCCAGCCAAAGGGGAAAAGACACAGTCCTCTAGGGTTAGGATAAAAGGTGTGCTTGCTGGATCTGACTGACCACACAATACTACCTTTTGCAGAAGTAAAATCTGCCTTGCTGAGTTGCTTTCATTGTGTGTTCTTTGTATGGTATTGACTGGGTCCTTGGGCCTGAGATTTTATTTCCAACACTTTGGGGAATACAACAAAGACATTCAAAAGTATGAGGCAGATCTATATCCATTGATACTAGATGATCTCAAAAACAATGGAAAAAACACTGGGTAGAACAACATGTAGAGACCATGAGTAACACAACTGTATACATGTTCAAATGCCCATGAACACATACAGACTCGCACTTTCCCACAGACACACAGCACATCCCAGAGGTATGGCTGCCTTTACGGAGGAGACTGAGTGTCTGGGTAGAAGGAGGTTTTACATTTTTCCCTTTCCCCGTCCCCTGTGTTTTTTGAGACAGGGTCACATGATGTAGCACTGGTTGTCCTAGAACTTGCTTTGTAGACCAGACGGACCTTAAACTCACAGACATCTGCCTGCCTATTTCCCAAGTGCTGGAATAAAAGCTGTGTGTTACCTCACCTGGCTCCTTTACCCTTTTGAACAGGTGAAATACTTTATATAATTTGTGAATTGCTCAAACTAAAAACATGGAGATCCTAAAAATAAATGAAGCATATACCAAAACTGAGTCTGAGCCCTGAATTGTCTATGTTTGAAATGTGTCTATTCACATTTGACAAGGAACCTCAGACATCTGCACCTGACCGTGGATAGGTGCCTCTGAACGAACATCTTCAGAGGTGAATGCATGCACAAGTGTGTCAAAGTGCCTTGACGGTCTCAGCAAGAATGCAGAAGCAGCCGGAAGTTCCTGTCAGCTCTGGGAGGCAAAGGGGAAGGTCTAGGTGGCTGGAGTTCAACTTTAAAAAAGTATTAATTTCAGCCAGGTGTGGTGGTGCACGCCTGTAGTCCCAGCACTTGGGAGGCAGAGGCAGGAGGATCTCAAGGCCAGCCTGGTCTACACAGTGAGTTCCAGCTGGGGCTACAGGGAGACCCTGTTTCAAAAAGACCAAAAAAAAAGTATTAATTTCATTTATGTATGTGTGTGTCAGTGTGTTTATGCACATATGTGTGTGTATGAGTTCTCAAAGAAGCCAGAAGAGAGCATCACACCTCTTGGAGCTGGAGTTACAGGTGGTGGTGAGCGGCTCAATGTGGTGCTGGGATCTGAACTCAGGTCCTCCTGATTGAGCAGCAAGGCTCTTAACTGCTGAGCCGTCTCTCCAACCCCCATGGAGGCTGACTTTTCAGCAGATATTTTGAATTTGGATGTAGGTGAATACTGCATATTGAAACTTAAAAATATGAAAAGAATCAAATTGATTTAAAACCAAAACAATACATATAAAACGCTACCTTACTACCAAATCTAATCTTGTGGAATCTCCAACCTCAGTACAAAGTGCACCACACACCCTCATGACACTTCCTCCTGCCTAACCCCCATAACCGTCTCTGGGTCCTGTCCATTTCAGTCAGACCCACATGTCCATTTCCTTCTCCTATTACCCCAGCCCACGCTGCACCCTCGGTGTGGTCCTTCCATCTCCCCATTTGCTTCATGTGGCTACCCAGCGTCCACTCACCTACTCTCCACACAGCATCTGAGTGATGCTTTCAAAGTGTGAGCTGTTTAAAATCCTTGTTTGGCTCCTTGTGGCTCCAGGAAGAAGGTCAAAAGTTCTTCGGTGTCCTGGCTGTTAGGGTTCCAAACAGCAGCAGCTTCCCCCCTCCCCAACAGGGACCTACAGACTTTGGAGCCCAAAAAAGGGAACTGAGCTGATAAGCACCTTGACCTTTGAAGTCAAGGGAAACAAACTCTGCTGAGAAGCAGCCTGCCTTTCCTCTGATCTCCAAAGATAAGATAAGCAGATTCTACCTGATAACCAGAAATTTTAGAAGCTGTTTTTCTATTATCTTAAGAGGGAAAAAGTAAACACTTCCAGACCCTAATCCTACCTGCTTTTCCTGCTTCCCCCTC